>NW_028262402.1:45820786-46132786 GCF_047370975.1 Nipponia nippon
CCACTTTCTATGAATTAAGAGATGCTCACAGAACAGCATGTGTAATTTTTCAGTAGATCATTGTTTTGAAAGACAACCACTGTTAGCAAAACAGACTGGCAATATTTGAAAGTAGCTTTTGAAGTTAATTGATATAGGTGATGTTTACTGTGATAACTGCTTTTCTTATACATGTCATAAAAATAACAAAATTTCAAAAAAGCCGCCTGTTTGCCTCCATCTTGACACTTGATGTACTTAGTAGCATGTTAGCAGAATTTTTTTATAGTTACAAATCATGTTTTGTTTTTAAAGACTAAAAGAGGCAAATTTGGAAGTCCTGTTAGAAGAACTGTAAATACTGAGTTTAAGCTTTTTTTAAAGAAATTCCTCATGAACAGCTATCAGAGAATGATTGTATTTACAATAAAAGTATATGCTATAATATAATCTCAGTGAAAATTCTCATATTTTTAGTTTGTAACGTTAAAGAATTTTTGGTCTTGAGTACATCCCAGACTAAATCCTGCACTGTTAGTGGAAACTGTAGTGCTTACTGTAATGTGCTTAATCACAATACCTAAATACAGGCAGTTCTTTCGGTTCAAAATTCCTGTCTTTTAATTGACACAGTGGAAATTCAGCTCATTACTAAAACTAGAATCAGGAGAGAACTTTCCTTCAGTCCGTTTCCTTTTTGTATCTTGCATATGGTGCCGGGTTGCTAAAGTGAAAACAGAAATCCCTGGCTTTTCATTATCCCAGTTATGTTACATATATTGACCTGTATAGCTATTATGTGATCTCCATTTCTTGCAATAAGTTTGTTTTGTTTTCTGAAGTGCTAAAAAAAGTTTGGGTTTTGTAATTTCTTAATACCAAGGCTCATCTAATGCTGATCTGATAGAACGGAGATTATTTATCCAATTATTGTCCTTTGTGCTTTATGTTGAGCTTTTTTAGAATATATTTTAGGACTCTATGTTTCAGAAGCTTATTATAAAACAAGCTAGTGTTCCATACTGCTAAAAACATGGGAGTTAAAACAGTTGTTCTTTCAGTTTTAATTTGTGGTTTTACATGACTGAATAGTAAATTCAGCAGTAGAGTGCCATGTACCGCTGTTTTTCCAATTCCATATTGTGTCATAAGGAGCTTAACATTATCAGAGGTAATTTAATATAGAAAACAATTAGTGCATAGCTTTGTTAAGAATACGTATCTGTAGCTGCAGACCAGTACCAGATGCCATTAATCATCTGAACTTAGGTTTTAATTATACGTATTTTCATCATCAGAGAACACTGCAGGTAGAGTATTACTCCCTTTCATTGTCAGTTTTGGACAGGAAGGAGATGTGTCAGTGCAGGTGGAAATCCAGAAAAGAGTCACAAAGTTCTCTGTCACAATTCTGTTGGTGTTTGCACTGTTTTGCAACCCTGACTGCACATGGAGATGTCCTCTGTGTCTATTCAGTAAGAAATGACAGAAATTCCTCTTCTCCACTTTCACTTCTCCTGTGTCTCTAATTGCTTGATCTGCTGGCTCTGATAGTCTGAGTTATGCTCAGATGGTGTGTTCGTTTTCATTCAGGTGGAGGGCATAAAACATTCTGTTTCATCTGCAGGTGGCAGGCATTGTCCTGGGCATGATATGAAGGGTTCTTTTTCTTTTGGTACTCTCTTGTCCTTTATCTTTTGATATGTTGAGGCATTTCCCTTCTTATTCTGACTACTTCACTGCAAATTTTGACCTTGCTGGAGAAAATTTTCCTAAAACATTACAGTATTATGAGAAAGAGCTTTTCTTCCTATGCTTGTTAAGTGGCTGTTAGTCCTGTAGCTATTAGGCTGAAATGGATAGGATTGCACTGAATTTATGCTAATGCCTTATTGTTTCATAATGTTTCATAATGTTTAAGGCTAAGTAGTATTTCTCAAAGCTCTTCTGTTTAAAGATACCCTTACAATGTAGAACAGAGAAAGAGATTTGGTAAAACTTGTTCCGAATTCAGAAAAGCACTTGATTGAAATCTGATCATAGCCATAATCACTGTTTACAATCTTCTTTAAAAGTACAGGAGGTAGAAGAGAGCATCAGTAATGTAAAAGCAAGTACCTTTCCTTATTTTTTAACAAGGTGATATTTTTTTTCCGCTATTGGCTCTCTAAGGCAGCTAAATGTAACTTTGAGTCCCAGTTCATGTTTCTATTGAGATGATTTGCACATTCCTGACTTGCTGTAGTGGTGGTACCCAAAAGATGCTGTTCATAAATATAGACAGGTTGTTCAGTTTTTTAGCTGAAATCTTCCCGTAACTATTGTGAGCAAAACTTACTGGCGAACACAGCCATGTTGTGAGCATTGCCATAGTTAGGAGGTTTTCTTGAATCTATGTCTTTGAAACATGGCAATGGTTATTACTGTGGCAGTGTTCTGTGTCAATATTACTGACAGGGCAGTACTGGATATAATGCAAAGACAGAATCAGAGAGAGTAGTTCTGTAAACAACTTGCATGCTACACATTTATTTTAAATGTTATTTTACTAGTGGAGTTAGATAAATTAGGCTATAAATCCTTCAATTAGACTGTGACAATGGTGATAGGCTTGTTGGATCTGGACTAAGACAGCTACGCTGAAGTAAATCGTGGGGTACAACCAAGATTGCAGTGGAAGGCACGGTACAAAAGCATGAGAATTCTGTGATTGCGTGCTTGAAACAGGGATTGGATGAAATTCAGAACATCCATAGGGTTGAGAAAACAGGAGGGACCAGAGGCTGCTTGAAAGAACTGCGATATGCCTGAAGCAGAGATTGAAGTGAGTGTAAGTGGAATCTCTTCTATTCCAATTGGCGTAGAAGACACCAATACAGCACACACCTTTAGAAGAACCTTGATGTAAATTCTATACCCTGTACTTGTGCTGTGAAAGATTCATAGCAGTCTACCCGCTTAAAGTCTATTTCACAGTGTCTTTTATTTTTTTAGAGTACCATTACATTTTGTATATGAAATCAAGCATTGCTTGAATGTGAAGAAATGAATTTAACAGCCTGGCAGCAGTTTTGTAGTGTCTGGTGGACTGTCCTTGGGAGTTTAATCTTCACTTTTGTCTTCAGAGTTGTAAAAACTTTGTTGTAAGCCTCTAGATCTGGAACAGCCTGTTAACCATGTTGAAAACATTAAATGAGGTATTCTGCCAAGTTGTAACAATGTACTCAATGCATTAAGCTGCAGCGTCAGTATCTCCAGAAACCTACCCCTGAGGTTTGTTGGATTTACTTACATTGCTCAGTTAAGTCAGCATTATTAATGCACCTGTTCAGACCTGCTTTGCTCTTTTGACTACATAAAAGCATATGCTGTGTCAGTGTGGAAGCTTCAAAAATCTATAGTAAGGCTTCGTTTTCCAGATTATTGCACATTATTTTCTGAAAGAGGAGCTGTTGGGAGCAACATAGAAGATTAGGAGAATAAAGAGAAAACAGGACATGCTCAGTAGCTGCCAAATCTTTGAAAGGCATGAAATGTGTCTTACAAATTTGTGAACAGGAAAATTCAGGCCGTTTTTTCAATTGGAGAACAGTAGAGTTGCTGCTAGAATGTAATGAGAAAACAGGAATTCTTGCAGTTGGAGGGGACTAACTTTATTTTACCATGGCAAATACTACTGAGTTAGTGTTTGTCAAAAACATCTGTTTCTTCATCTGGGGGAATGAGGCTCTTCTGCATGTGTGGTAAAAATTGCATTTTTCTTAAAAATTATTATTAAAATCAATTTTTATTAAAATTGCTCTATGTTGTCACTTTATAATTTGAAGCACGGATTGATATTACTTTTGTTCTTCAAGGAGGAGCCACAAGGACTCAACTATCAGTTCATAACAAAAAGTTCCACTAGATCTGTAAAAATGTTCCTGCTTTCAAGTCCAAATGATTTATGCTATGATAACTTATAAATGGGTTGTATTGTCCTTCCTGAGGTTATTTACAAATGTCAAGAGCATTTCTGTGGCTTAGTGTTTTATTTATCTACATTTCTATGCCTCTAAAATAGGACTAGAAGAGATCTAAAATATCATTTATTTATTTATTCCTCCTTCTTCACCCTCAGATGGCAAGACCAGCTTGAGATGGCTTCTGTTTTAATTGCATCTAATCTCCCTAGTGGGGTTTTTGGATGGTCATAACTAGTGTCCAGGTCCTAGTTTTTATGTTACTTTGTTAATTACCTGCACATCTATTCAGTGATAACATCTGTGGAATTTGTTTTGGCTTGAAAGGAAAGCATATGGTAGCCAGACATCTTGTGGACCTACTGAACTTAAATAACATCTAAGAATTTTCTCAGAGCTGGCTAAGGGGCTCTTGGATAGTAAAATGTTGATTTTCAGTGAATTCTAGAACAGAAGTGTTCCAGCAGTGGTGTTACTTAATAAATGTGAAAGATGTGTAGATCTGGATTTGTTTATTTTCATCAATGAGTTTGTTTAACAAACTACTTGATGACAATTATAAATATGTAGAAGGAAAATCGATAAAAAACAGCTCTTAACTGTCAGTCGAAAGTATAAAATAATCCAGTCTCTTGGAATTGAGATTAGAACAGATGATAAAGCATTACTTCAGGGAAGTCATATTTCTTCTGCCCCACCTATTGCAATCACCATTAATTTAGCATTAAAAATTAAAAAGCAGTAATGTAAAAATTGTTCACCTTTGAATTATTTCTCTCATTTATTTTGGTGTAGTTTTGGTTTGTTATATAAAGTACTGCCTTTACTCTGAGACTGAGTCATACATGAAACCTGGAACACACTATTTCAAACAGTAGAGATATTTCAGCGCTTTCCAATACGACATTCACTGACTTTGAAATCAGCTTTTCTCAGAATAGCATTTGTTTCACATTCACTTTAGTGCTTTCACTAACCTCTGTTATTGAGTTATACTAACACTCACTATACAGGTTTCTGTCCTCACTGGCCTTCAAGCACCAAACACTGTCCAGGTAGACAGGGCAGTATCCAAGTTATTATTACTTGTGTCTGCTTAATACAGGTTTCAGCTTTTTTGGCAGATGAGGAGGGGCTTGTTCAAGTAAGTTTACTGTGGAAAACCTGTATTTTACTGCATTGCTGCTGCAAGATGGAGTTTGTTTTCATTCAGAAAAAACAATGGTGTGATAGCTAAAATGTTACACAACTGCGCTGTCCTTTACTGCAGATGGTATGCATTTTGACAGTGTTCTTGTTTCAATTTAATATCCAAGTGGTTTGTTTCAGCAGGCAAAGTCAGGAAATATGCAAATTGAGCTTTTGGGCACTGATGCTACCAGCTCTGGGTATAAGTTGGTAGCATGTTGTTGGAGAGAAATATTACCTCAAATCAACAGAGAGTTTTGTTTTATATCCACAGATAACTAAATTATAGTTTAATTTAGGATGAGATTTGTTGTCGTTTGCTTGAAGAATAAAGCAATTGTGTATTTTGCCTTTATTCGCTGGTAGAGATCAAAAGGACTCTTTATTTGTTGCACAGTCCTGATTCTTCCACTGAACATGGATGGGCTCTCGCCTTAGGTGTCTCTAGTTGTGTCCCCTCCCTGATCTCAGGAACAGCTTAGCTCTCTGTCAGTATTGGAGGTGGCATAAAAAGAGCTGATCCTCTCTGGCAGCGTGGGAGGGGAAAAGAGATGATAGTTACAACTTCTGTACAAGGTAAGGTGTCTCAGAGTCTCTTCCCCTCTGAACTGAAACTCAACTGAGATCTGGAGCCTGTTGGAAAAGGCAGTGTGGAGACATAATTAGTGACACAGTAAAATCAGGTGAATGCAAGGTTACACAGGAATAATATAGGCTGACATTTCCAAGCTTCAAAACAGTTCAATTTGCAGCAAAGTAGATTTTTTTTTTTAATATAGTTTTGATTGTATATATTTGAATACAAACCATGTTGGTGTTTTTGTTTTGTTTTTTTTTTCCCCCACTAATGTTATTTTATAATTCTGGCAAGGGGGAATAAAGCTCTGCTCTTTTTTTTTTTTTTTTTTTCCCAAAGAAGTGTTGACTATGTTTGAAATTGAACTTTATTTAAAAAAGAAGTAATACTTTAATCTTTATTACAAGTATTGTTCTACAGTAGAAACAGGAATAAGAATGAATCAGTAATTATTTATCAATATTTACAAAACATTTATCAAATACTTGTTCAAGTAAGTATTTCTCTACTCCGCAAAAAGTAATTTAGTATTGTAGCTGTTGCTGGATAGGGAGGCCACTGTTAGTGCCTCAAGATGGTAGGCCTAACAACAGCTTTTATGCAGTTGCAGCTATTGAAGAAGGCTTCTTCAGCTGTTTCAAGATGATGATTTTCTTTGGACTTTATGTTGTAGTTTGAGAAACTCTTTATTTGTTTTGATCAAGAGTGTTTTTCTCATTTCATTCTTACATGATTAGGGACAAGTGTAAAGAAATTGATTGGACAAAAGTATTATTTGATTTATCTTCCTTCTGTGCAGTGCAGTCCTGAGTTATTGATTCCTATGTATTCCTATGTATTTGTTCCTATGTATGAGCAAGGCAGTCTTTTAAAGAGCCACAGAGCCATAGAAAAGCTGGTTGGAAGGAACATCTGGAGGTCACCTAGTCTGATTCCTTGTTTGAAGCAGGACTGTCACAAATACCAGATCAGGTCAGCTGTGACTTGAAGACTTCTGAAGATGGAAATCTATTTACTGAGCCACTGTTCCCCCTTCTCCCTCCAAGAATTTTTGTACTGTTACTGTTTTGTGCTTGTTAAGTGGTTTATAAATTATGGCTAGTAAAAGCTGGGGACCAAGAGATGGGAAGCAAGCAGGGTGTGTTGAGTTGGAATAGGTGACCTGAAGAGATAACGCATATGAGCTTCCTTATTAGAAATATTTGGGTTTTTCTTTATTATTTCTTAGGTGTGTTTTTCTAACTTTGTTTGCTTTCAATCAGCAATTAAATACATTTGTACATTAAGTATGTACATTTGGAAGGTACAGTGTGCTGTATTTCAAAATGCGTGTAGCTTCTGTTGGAAACATTACTTAGTCTGCTGAAGTAAGTAATTTAAGCCTTTTTAAATAGTCTCTTTACCTAGGATTATGGGCAAAGGAGCTCTAGCAGACGTCAGTGGAGTGGTTTGAGAAGTTGCCACTCACAGCGGATGCCTATTCAATCCCTTAGGCATTTTACTGTACCTGCAGAATCTATGCCCACCTGAGAATGGCAGTTGAAGCTAAGCGACTGCTCTGTGGTGGCATGGCTGAAGTGTTCGCGTGGTTATGCTACATGCAACAGGGCCAGTAGCAGGTAGCTGGTAGAGGCTGACATCCCTTACCACTGTTGTTGTTTTTGTTGAATGTGTCAGCTGGTGGTCTGAGAATCTAAACTATCAGATCTTGATAGATTTTTATTGAGGAGATCTGATCCTTGGCTAATCTTATCCAAGGATTTTTCGCTTAAAGGTAAGTGAATTGGAATATTTTTAGGTACTAAACTAAATTTGGAAACTGGACACAGGTGCAGTTGCATTGTCTCAGGAATACTAAATAGAAGTTTTCCTTTATCATCTTTGGGTTTTTTTTCCTCTCAAAGCTAGTAAAGAAAATTTTTCTTTTAAAACTTGACATACGAGAAATTATTTTTGAAAACCAGAGGTAACTTTTTTAAAAAGAGAGAGATTATCAGTACTATTGCTATAACTTCTTTTGAAATTCAATTTGGTATTTTATAAGGATGTCATTAAGGTAGAAGATGAGTTTGCCAAAGTTAGTTTGCTGTATATATTAAATCTCTCCCATTGTGCAAATACCTGTAGTGTTTTCTTATATTTTGGTATGTGATATGTGCCTGCACCATAGGACATCTGATGTGTATAGTCATAAAGTGGGAAAGAGACTGTGATGCTGCTCTGTACAGATATATTCTTAGTTCATGGCAGATGTCAGCCTGGGAATTGTGTAAGTCTTATGGTACATATGTGCAAGTAGGCATGCTTTATGATAACCCATATGTCATACTGTATTTTCAAAGACTTTTTTTCCTTGATTCAGTTTACACAGAAGGTAAGGCTCATTTTCCTTGTGCTTCTAGTGAGTTTTTTTTAATTCTTGTTCTTTCTGTTACCCCATATCTTCTCTACTGCATGCTTTTCAGATGCTGCTGCAAAGGAAGAAATAGTTACTTTCTTGTTTTGGTAATGAATTATAATTCTTCCTAACAATTTTTCCCCCCTTTTTCTGAAGGAAATATTGGAGAAAAGAGAGTCTATTTCTGTTAACTCTGTTATTTTTTGAAGTACACTGTATCATACAGCACCTGATGCTGAAAATACTCAAGTAAATATTTGCTGAAAAATATGTTGAAAATACTCAAATAAAATGAAAATTTTCATTTTAATGATATTCAAATCTTTCTTTTTGTAAAGAAGCAAGACAGTCTAGCTGCCCAATGGTTTTATCCCTTCATGTTCTTGCCAGATGACATTCTTTTACAGGGCTATAACAAGGAACCACAATATGACCAGACTTCTTTTCTGAGTCAGTTTGTCAAGAAAGCTTATATTAGATGTCTGCTTTAGTCCATAAAATGGACAGCACTGTTCTCAGTAGTAGCAATTATGTTTTCCATGCGTCAGGATTCATAAAAGTATAACAAAAATGCTGACTTTTTTGCCCATTGTCAAAACATTTGGGTCATTGTTCTAATAAACATGCTTCTCTGTTTTATCACTTCTTCTGTAATGTGAAATCTGAGTTCTTATTTTTGGTAGTTGAGGGCTCTTCAGTGCAGAGTTTCAAATCTGGGTTGATTTATTGATTTTTATATGGTTTGGGTTTATGTGGAGTTTCAAATCTAGATCTTTTGAGCCCTGTGCCCTGTCTCTTAACTGTGTTTTATTTCAGATTCAGGTAAGATGTTTAGAAAACTTACAGTGTAATAAACTGAAAATAGGATAGTGTGATAAGCTGAAAATATAGATGCCTAGGCATCTGCGAATAGGTGTATGTATATGTACATATGCATTTGCACACACAAGCAAGTATCTATTAAAAAAATAAATGCAATTTCTGCCAATATTTTCATTAATATAAATATCAAATCTGCCTGTGTTTGTGTTATTACCAAGTGCCTGTAATGATTCTATCTGACAACAAATTCCACATACTTTGTATGATTTTTTTTTTTTTTTTTAAATTTGGGGGGGGGGGGGGGCGTGTTAAGGTTTTTAATTATTGTTTAGGACTCCTGAATGTGAGCACAGCAGTAATCTTAGACTGATAGTTTGGTCTGAATGAACAGGTCAGAAGTGTGCTTGTTTCAGTTTACCGTATGAATGTAGAAATAACCATATGAGAAACTCCATTATCTTGCATATATGGCTTGGTGACATAGCTGCTTGATTTGAGAAATGTATGTGACTTGTGAACCCTGGTACTATAGGCAGTAAAGCACTTGCCTTACCTTCAAGGAGGTTTTTAGTTATATCCGTGTTCTTGTATAGCACACCTGGGTGTGAAGGGCATTATAGGAAGGTGTTTGCTTTCTTCTAAAATGTTAGGTTTTGCCACAGTCAGAAAAAACAAATCAGTAATCTGATTTCATTGGTAACTTCAGTATGTTAATTCGGGGATTTCTAGATATTGTTTGTGCTTTGAGGGTATTTTTTACTATAAGATACAGAGGTCCCAGACCCTAATATGTGGTTCACTTTACAGTGTCAGAGAACAAATATTGCAGGTAAGATGCTATATTTCTTAAGTTTGTGGTATAAGTTCTGGATTTTACTCCTTTCAGAACAGTGGTGTGAATGTTTCTTTTATGACTTGAATTTTTAGGTGGTATATTATGGGCATTGTAGTGGGTTTGTTCTTTTTTCTTTTGTTGTGCTTTTCTTTTCTTCCCCCCCCCAAAAGTCTGCCCTACACAAATACTTACAGTTTAATGTTTGCTTTTGCTGAGTCTAGTTCTGATTCATCATGTTTTTGTGACTTGCTGTCAACCGTCTGTTAGTTATAGTTTAACTTTCAAGTCTGTATGTAATTTGGTTTTATTAATGAAGTACAACAAACAGCATTATGAAGCTTTTCTCTTTTAATCTTACAAGGAAAAAAATCGGTATCTAAAAAAGCAATCACAAAGAAGAGGAAAGGTGTCACAAAGTCTACCATACCAGAATTTCAGGTAAATTATTTTAATTTTTGTTTTAAGCACTTGAAATCTGAATGTCTGTAAAGTAAGTCCTTTAGTTTCTGATAGAGGCCTTGGAAATCCTAATCAAAGATGGATCTCCTTCTTCTAGTTCAAAAAGTTTAATCTGATACTGTTTTTAAAAGTGCATTTCACCTTTTCTTGGTAGAGAATGTTCTAGTGTTTTTTATTATGTGCAGCTTACACACTGTTTCCCGGTATTGTTTAAGATCCCAGATGAATCTGTTACAGGACAAAACCTGTAAAAACTAGTTGTTGTTCATGGAATTTTTAAGGTAGATACAATTTTCTGGGATAAAATTACTTGGGTTTTGTATGAGGTGTGACACTGTGGTCCTTGAATTGAAATCTAGTTTGATTTACTGAAGAACTTGCAAAAAACTTGTAGGCTCCTGTGCTCATCTTGTTTGCAACTTTTACCCCTTATATGCACATGACCTTTAGACCAGAAAGCACTAAGAAAAGAGTGCTAATTATGATAATGTGGTTTTATGGTACTTTAATAGAAGTGTTCTGAGTCACAGTTTATGTGTGCATGCCTGCTTGGATTGAAGGTCTCCTTTGGCTGTAAATTTTTTTTTTTTCAGAAAGCAATGTGTGCTGTTCTGAGCACTAGACCCACATTAAATCGTGACTGTTCTGTAAAACCGTCACACTGAATCAATTTATTCCATGATTATGATGTGTTTGAGGTGGAGCTAGTAGAATTTCTGGTGATAAAATTTGTTAGTAACAATCAATATTGAGAAAAGACTGATATTTAAGTGTACGCAGACTTTTGTCTATATTCTAATGGTAGTCACTAAAATATTTCCTAGCAGCACCAAAAAATAGGTACAATGTCTAAAAATTTTATTTTTCCGAGCATATTACCTGCATGCCATGGATGTACACGGTTAGGTTAGAAATAACTTTTTACAGTATTAAACTACTGCATTTAAGCAATCTGTCTAAAACATTATATAAAACTTTGTCCAACTTCTTATTTAAGCAAGGTAAACTGTATACTTACACATCTATCTAAGCGTAAAATTAACATTATTACATTTACCTATGTAAAATGCTAATTAAAATGTAACAATAATTCTGGCTCTTTTGGTCAAAGCTAGGCTTTATATATGTTTTTGGTGAAGCTAAGATTGTTTAGTATGAGCAGTTTAATCTTATTAGGGAACTTTTTAACAATTTAACCTGCCTTTTTCAAGCAGACAGGCAGGACTGGGATGACTGTTAGAAGTATTTGCAAGAATTAAAACACTTATATTTGGAATATCACTAAGACTTTTAGAACCTAGTAAAGTATGCTTCAGGTTACTCTGCTCCACATACATGGATAGCCGAACTTAATGAAATTATGTAACTGTTTGAAGGTGAGAGTATATTTTTTAAATACTTGGTAAGACAGCTTGAGGGTATACAGGCCCTGTGAGGTATGCCAGGGAGGGTATAAGCATAAGAATATTGCTATTTATATCTAAACATCAGTTGTTTTGGAAAGAAAGGAAATAAATGAAAATTTGTAAAATGTTTTATGTGCTTG
The DNA here is from genome assembly GCF_047370975.1 of Nipponia nippon. NCBI lineage: Eukaryota > Metazoa > Chordata > Aves > Pelecaniformes > Threskiornithidae > Nipponia > Nipponia nippon. Next base: position 45,832,553 of record NW_028262402.1, read on the forward strand.
CAGCCTACAAATGTTAAAAAAAAAAAAAAAAAAAAAAAAAAGGCCACAAGGCACTTTATTTCATAAGACTAGATCCTGTACTTAAGTATAGATCCTTTACCTGAAAATCATAACTTGACATTAAAGCTAAGAAAATTAGTATTAATAAATCTTTTAATATGTGCAGTGACCCAAATTACACATTACAATCAATTATTAACAAAAAAAATCAGGAGATAATTGTACTACTTAATCTTAACATTTATAAAAACATTTTTAAAGAACATTTGAGGACACATAATGCATGGATTTTCTGCTCTCTGTCATAGTTTGAATGTCATGGACAAGGCAGTAAAAGCATAGGTCAGTGAACATCACTCCTTCCTTGTATGTGATTTCAGACCTTATATTCATTTCTTAGCTCAAGGCTGCTTAAAAAAAAACCCACAAACAACAAAAAACAAACCCAAAACAAAAGCAGATGCAAATTAAATTCTCTTTACTGAATAAAAACCTCACAAAAAACATGTCCTGTTTTTAATATTTTGAAAATTAGTTGAGAAGTGAGTTTACAGCTTCATAGATCATGAGTTAGTTGGCTGTTGCATATTTCCTTTTAAAAGAAATTCTGAATTCCAAGCTTATTATTACTGTTGCTCATTAATGTTTTAAAGAAAGGACAGTAATTATATTGCTGTACAGAAGGGACACTACTGTGGTTTTCTTAGGTTTCTTTTCCAGTTAGAAAGTACATTTAGGTTTGGTAACAAGTGCTTTGTCTCGGTCTTTCCTCCTTTCCCCTCGCATATGTACACACATGGCTATATAGACCTACATGTATTATAATTAAGGAAGAAAGGAACACACATTTTAAGGAACTGGGCTAACTTCAGCTTTTCTGTTTAACTGTGCCTTAACAGTTTTAGTTTTATCAGCTATGGTCTATATCAAATACAGATCTCAAAAGGGGGCTATCTGGACATTTTCCATGTGGAGATGGCAGCAATAAAAGAGCAGGTTCGTAGGAAATAAAAGTGTAACTTACAATCATTACACAGATAACCTGAAGTTAAGCACAAGACAACACTGAAGTGAGTAAAAATTATGCTAAAAGATTGGCTGAAGTTAAGGGGGCAAGGAGGGAGCATCAGTGATCCGGGGGAGTACACTAGGTTTGTATTTATGAATAGGTCCACAGATTAGATTTGTTTTTATAATGATAAATAGTTCATTCAGAAATTCTGAGGAATTGTCACGGGAGAGTGACAAGTTGGAATAGAGCTTGGGCCCCCTGTCTTTCCTTACAAAAAATCGGGAGATTTCCTGTCTTTCCTCCTTGGAGTTCTAGGAGTCAGTGAGGGTCTCTGAGAGATTACTGAGATGTGAGATTGTATCCTAACAGGAAAGGTGAACACAGAATTTGAAAATTTACCTGAAGCTTCCATTGTATTCAGTTGAAAAATAGGATGCTTATTGCCTATCAAAATTAAGCTCATATAGAGTAAGTACAGTGCCTGATGTGAAAATGTCTGTGTTGTAGTTAGCATGTACATAATGAATTACATGATTTGTACATTAATGGCAGTATTTACAACCTGAATCTTCAAGCCATCATGTAGTGTTCTAGAGAATAGGGACTAATCTTTCACTACCTTTAATAAGTCATAAAGGAAACATTTTTTCTCTTCAGATTCTTTTTCTCATGATAGATGATTAAAAGGCGTGTTCTTCAAGAGCAGTATGTGAAACTACCAGTGAGCTATCAGAATGTGACAGAATGATTAGATTGTAGCATTAATACCTTTCTTTTTGCCTTCATGTTAACTTAAATGCTAAAACACAAAACGATTTAGAAAGGCAGTGTTGTTAGCAGAAAATTGAATTGCTAAGTTCAGCCAGTTAACAACCATGAGCAAAGAACACTGGAACGTGCATTAGAGTCTCATTATGAGAAACAGCAGCTAGATTCCGTATCAAAATGATCATACAAAATACACTACACTTTTTTAATTACTGTTCCTGTCATCTTTCCTTCAAAATGCTGGCTTCATTCTGTAAGACAGGAAATGTTAACCAAGTGAGAGAAGTTTCACAAATAACTTTTTCCCAATCACTGTGCATCTTTAGTACCTCATCTCAAATCCTACTGTGAATGAAGAAATATAAACTTCTTGAACCTTTTTATAGTGGTTTTCAGAACAGTGTTGGAGTATTTCAAATACTAAACTCATTTTGACAGTAAAGCCTCTAAGCTGAGCTGCTGTTACCTTCCTTGTTTTACCAGTGGGTAACTGACAAACAGATATTAGCCTCAAATGTACACCTCTTCTGACGAAAATTGGAATTTAGAGATTTGATTACTCTTCTCTGTCACCCCATCCCCGAGACAAGTAAACTTTACATATTTGCATTGGTTTTCCCATTGATGTAGTTTGGATTGGTACACACTAAGAATTTTGCAAATCAGATCCTTATGTCTCAAGTGACTGTTCTGAAGATGAGAAACAGGACTGGGACCTGTGAAAAGTTTGGCGGCATGAATTGTCTGATGGAGGAGCTTCTTATGGTAGAGTCAAAGATAAAGTTGGTATTTCCAGGACAGCGTTCAACTAACAATAGTGAAATCATCCTTCTCCTTGCAAACTTTTGCCTTTCTAGAAGTGAGTTCCTAGAGAGATAGTGATCCGCTTCTAGAAAATGAAGATAGTGTCTTTCTTTGGTTGATAGTTCTGCTTTATCTTTGATCATGGTACACTGAATTAAATGTGTCTCATAGCAGAAAATAAAAAGCAGTGCTAAAATTTAAAAACTGGTTTCTCAGGTATATAGTCAAAGGAGGAGTGGATTATAATTGTGTGGGGAAAATCTTTATCCATGCCTTTATTGACTTTTGTCAGGGGCTTGATGTGACAAACTTGCACCTTTTTGTATAATGATACTGTATCATAGATTTCTGGCCAGATGGGAAAAGAAAAGCCAGTATTTGACTTCCATTTTACATCTTACGTATGTGGAACTTCTTTTACTGCAGGACATTCATTTATGTTGAACCTAGTAGAGTTACACATAGTAATACTATTTTCTGAGTTAAGATAGAAACTTTTTGCAAGTTAATTTTACATATGTTGTCTCCAGCAAGACAATGCCAATTCCCTTATTCATTTATTTTAAACTTGATAAATGTGAACACTGTAAACTTTAGTTTGAGTCACTCCAATTCCCCAATGCTCTCAAATGTACAGAAGTGTTGTGAAAATAATGGCATGTATGCGTTAGAGGTTTCTGAAATTTCTGTATTGTGCTAAAAATGTCACTTCTGTGTTCTAATAGTGAAACAAAGGGGCTTTTTTAAATATGAATTTGCTGCAAATCTAAAGCTTCATGTGTAATTAAAGTCAAAATGTATTGTTATAAATTACTGATTTGGGGAAAAAAATTTTAAAAATTAGCAGTTATATGATAAAAGCATTTTTATGGGTTTTTTTCTGTTTGGATTTGATTTTCTTAAATTATTTTAACATCTTTTCGGTAGTAATGAAAACATTTCCACCTAAGGGCATTCAGAAAGGAGCAAGTCTTAACATACAATAGCCTGAAAGAACCTAACAGCTTAATAATTTCCAGTTTATTAAGTCTTTAATTGCCCTAAATGATGGTAAGCCAAAACATACAGATTACTTTTGTTTGATTTTTTTCAAGAAAATAGCATTCATATTCTGAAAGGAAAAATGTAAAAAGCTGTTTTCTAAAGACAGGAATAAGAATAATATAATCGTTTTTCAAAACATAGGTAGGTAGGTAGATTTGATAGACATGGCTAGGTTATCTTTTAGGAATCCTCTGTGTAAACATATAAAGTTATGTGCAGGAAAAAGTTGTAACAAGTGTAATTATGTATAACCATGGCATAGTCCAAAGCTTGTACACTTTAATTCACCAGTGAGTTTTGGTACTCAAACCTGTTCCAACTCATTACTATACTTGAGACAACTTTGGTAGTTGTCATTCACAGAAGTTTTAAGAAAATACCTACGTTTTTAAATGGAAGCTTACAGGCAGAGATATGGTTTATGTCTGAAGAATAAAGTATTTTCTTAGTAGATTTTCTTCCCTCAAGAAGTCCTATTTTTTTTTACGTCTAAAAATGCTATAAGAAAATAAAAATCAAATGGTGGCACTAAGTAATAACATGTGCTTTTAGATTTTATTTAACTTCATTGTACATTTTCCAAGTCCCACATTACCAAGTGTTTGTGTTCATTTGTTTTTTAGCTTATTTGCACTAATCTTGATGAACTCAGGGAATTAATCACAAAGATTGAGAATGAACTCAAAGATCTGGAGGACATTAAAAAGAAATCGGTATGTGACATTAAAAGCTTTCTCTTGTATGGGTATAAACCGGTGCCAGTTATTTGCTGAGGCCTGTGAACTGAAGATTTTATGCCTGTTCAGTAAGCTGCATGAAGCCTCATAAGGTTGATACCTGGAGACTGTAATCTTAATCTTTTCTGTATATAGTGCTCTGTTCACAATGTTTTTATGATAAGCAAATTCAATAACTGTGTTAACACTTTTAATTGCCAAAATAAAATGTGGATAGTGGTAATACCTTAAGAGTAGTTCATTTCTGTTAAACATGTGACCATTCTTCCCTGAGGACAAACTCTTACCCAACAAGCAATTACAGGATAGAGTTCTCATATCTGCCTATGCAGTGCTGATCAGATCTTCTTGTGAACTGACTCTTAACATTGTTTATTAGGATCCTTAACTCCTTTTGTTTGGAAGTAAGTTATTAAAATTGGTTTTGTTCATTTTTATTCAAGTAGGTTGTACAGGAAAGCATGCTATCTGGCTTTTGATACCAGATTGAGATACAAATTTTACTCGTACGCTGGGTCACTCGGTCTGTGCAGCTGAAAACCTCAAAAGAGTAATGGTTAGACAAGAGAATCCAACATGTTTGGGGTTTTGTAGGAGACAGTGATTCTCATCAAGATAGTAGATGGTTTTAAATACATAAATAGTACTAATTTAAATGGCCCTCTACAGCCAACTCTTCATATTAATTACTGTTTTTCATTGCAGTTTTGTTTATTAAACCTTTGGTAGGCATTTCTGTGACACTTCCATGAACAGTAGTAGTTAAAAATGTTGCTTTTTCTCTGTCTTAGAAAGTAGGCTGCTAATTTCTGTGAATGTCTTTAGTCTCATGCAGAAACAATTTATTCTTAAATTATTTAAATAGGGGAGAGATGGTAGGTGAGAGGTAATATAAATTAGGACTCTGAAAGACAAATTTCAGTGCAGACACTTAGCATAATAGTTGTTAAAATATCCAAAGGAATAAAAACAGACTTAACTTGAAATTATTTTGTAGTTGCTAAATTGCAAATTGATTTTGTGATAAGATTGTCAAGAGGTTATCAGAAAGGCTATGTCAACAATAGAAGAAAAAGCCAAAAATGAGAGTACACATCAGCATATCAATAATCTTGGTATAGGTGAGACTTTTATTCTACTAGTAAAACTGTACCAACAAGACTTCTTCAAGGGTAGACAAATGCTAAATATGTCATAATTGCTCTTTGAACTGAAATCTGATAATGTCATTATGTAAATAAGTTGCATGACTTCAGCAGGAATACTATGTTTAGTTCTAATCGCACCATCTTAAAAAAACCAAACACTTAAGTACAGGGAGGTTAAGATACAACTCATTCAGCATTCAGAAGTTGTGAGGTAAGGACAATCTGTGTGCTTGTTGTATAGATCTATCAGATCATGATTCTGGGTTTCTAAACACTTGTGTTGTTAGAAATTTTATGTAAAGAAAAAAGGCTAGGATTAATTGCTGAAGAAGTGATTATAAGAACACAGTAAAGTGAAGTATTGATTTTTAAAAAATAATTATCAGGCAAATTTCATATTAACTTTTAAAAAATACGAATAGATGTTAAATTAGGTGAACAGTCAATAAACTTGACTTGCTAAAATGAGGTTTCACCTTGCAAGGGAAGTCATTAGAATTTCATTTTTGATGTCTAACACCATGTGTAATTAGGTTAGGTATCTTAAAAAATGGAGGAAATGCAGATTTTCCTTCTTCAGTTCTGACATAAATGACAGTGGCAGTTTCAAAAGCATCCAGATTAGAGTGTTTCAGCTTTTCTGCAGTGCCTTGTCTATCAAGTAAAACATTGTTCTAATCTGATGATGGAAATTTGACCTAATGTGAAAACTTATTTTAATATGACGGTATTAATTTTGATGCTGTTCGTGGACTTCTTTCTTGTTTTGACCGAAGATGGTGGTGTTCTTACTATTTCATGGTAAATTTACTGATTTTTGTTTGCAATGGTGACCTAGGTGAAGCCATAGGAATCTTTCTTCTCTGTGACTAACCTGCTCAGTAATTCCAGTTTTAGTAGTTGTTAGCACATGCTACTGAGAAAAACCCTCAAGGCAAGCTTTAAAGCTTATTTTAAATAATAGCACATTTGAGAAATACAGCTTGTCTAATTTACATTAAGACTTTAAAGTATAACCCTTTTTCTTAGTCCTAACTGCCCTTTGTTTCCTAGGAGACCATTCTAGAGTACATAAAAGGATTTCCTTCTCCAGAACTTGGAAGTACTGGAGGCTGTAATGAAAGAGCTGAGCTGTAAGACTTCTTTAACATGAGTAAACTTACTGTTTTCCTGCATATTTTTTGTAGGTAGTTGGACTGGTTGTATCTGACACTTTTCAGAACATCAGCTTGAGCCAAGAAATGACATGAGAGATTTTTAGCCCAAACAAGTTTTGTTTGGCAAGTTAAAAACAAAGCAGAACAGGGTTATGTAATGGAAAGCCATGGGTAATTTTAAGTGTACTACCAGTTTCTCGTACAACAATGAAATAATCAAACTGTTGGAAAGGATTTTTCACTGTTTAGTTGATAAAACAGTTTGATTCTGTACTGTTTTCTACACCCATGTTGTCTTTTGAATTAGCTATGAGTAATATTTTTCCATTTAAAAATTCTTGCACTTCTGCTTGATTACTCGTGAGTTTGTTGTGACAATGATGAGATTTGCCTTAGTGCCAGTTGCCATAACTGTTTACAGAGGAAAACGAAATTTGACCTCAGTTCTTCAATTTTAAACAGAAGTTCAACTCCGTATTATTTCTTCCCAGACTGCTTCACTCTTGAACTCTAGCCACAGTTCTGAAGCGAGGCTGCAATTTCACATATGCTTTCAACTGACATAAGCCAAAACTGCTGCCAAATAAATAGTTCCTACTCTCTATGTCTCTGGCAGCTCATATTTTCTATGCCAGCCCATGAAAGAGGGTAGCAGAATTCTTTGTTCAGCTGCATGGTGAGAGAGTTAGTCTGTGATAAATCTAACTACTTTTATACTGCTGCTGAGGTGTTTGTAACCCAGATCAGTTTTCTAGTGCAATTTATTATGCAGTTGCACAAATACCTGTGCTTGTGTTCTGCCACAGTTTGAGGGGTCATTGTAAGGACAGGAATGAGCATTTGGGAGCAAAAGAAAGTGGGACTGCTTTTGACAGGAAAAGTGCTGTTCTGTGGCAGGCGAAGTTGTACGTGGTATTACCATCAGAGGTGCTCTAAAAAGTCTATCCCTTCAGCTACGGAACAGTTCCTCTCCTTACCACCTACTACGTTTCAAGAGGGAGGGGAGAGAATAAGTTAGTCAGATTTATTATTTATTTGAGTGCCTGACTGGAAATCAGAAAGTAGGAGGTGCAGAAAGGGGACTTGAAGGACTTGAGTCTAATGCTCTGTGCACTGTCTAGTGAAAGGATGGAGAGTGGCTCCCTAAGGAATGTCTAAGCTAGAATGTCTTCTAGCTTTGGTACATTCCTTAGGACATGTGAAGTGACATCGTTTCACTTTAAAGCAGTGTGACTAAAAAATAGAGTAAAAATGGAATTAATAGAAAAAAACACAGAATTTACAGTAACAAGAATTAGATTCTAGTAAAAATTATGTCTGTTTTATTGCCAATACTGACATAGATGTGATGTGGGGGAAGTTACAAGCAGTCAGTAGACAATTATAAATCTGAAGTAGAACATACTGGCTTAAAATTCTATTGAGATTTTATTGCATTTTTACCTCATGTTGCTGAAAATTTAGACTGTATATATAAGAATGGCAGTTCAGTTGAATGTGAGCTGTTAGAGATTTGCTATAATCAGCAAATTGATCAAGACATGCAAAGTAGCCTACTTCCACTTAAAAATCTATTTGCAGCAGTATTGATGAAAAAATAATTTTGACAAACATACGTGGTAGTGAAGCATTTTACCAGTATATTTAGGATAACATAAAGGCTTCAGTCTAATATATGAAATTTCTTTTATGAGAAGAGATAGTAAAGTAGCACCTTCTATCCTGATCAGCATGCAAGTTAACAACTCTCCGTTTCTGACATTTTGAATCCCATCTTTCTCTGTTGTCTTCTGTGTCAGGTAAAATCAGTGGGAGTTGCAGAATGAATGGAAATCTCTTTACTGCCTTTCAGATAATCAGTTTCTTTTGTGATCTGAAGTCATTGCTTTTTTGTGTGAAACTGTTAATTAAGCTATTCTGTAGATCAGTTGTATGTATTTAACTGTTGCATATCATAGAAGAACTTGATTTTTTTTTTCTTTTTTAAATCCCTTCTTGCCATTGTGTAGTATGAAACTGACAGAATTGCAGATACTTCTATCAAATAGTGAACTTCGGGCTTTTTTGCAGATGTCATTTTGCAAGCTGACTTTGTCATAAGCATGTTTATTGTAAAATGAACTGGGTTTTGACAAGGACAGTTAATTCTAGACCCTGTCCTGATGATGTTAAAACATAGATTGTCTTAGAGAGAACATAAAGATTGAAAGATTCCTTGTTTACTGAAATGCAAGACTTTATTTTGGTAGCGCCACTGGATTTGAAGCATGCCCTGCAAGTCTGATTGGTAAGTGCATAGCTGTCTGGGGAGTGAGAAGGGAGGCTGGAGCCCAGGATTCCCACAGTTAAGTTTACAAGGTTAAAATGGATAAAGGGCAGTACCTTTCTGAGGAGGAGACCAGACTCTTCCTACAGGGAGAGAAAAGTCAGCAGAGGTGAGGGGAAGGAGAATTACTTAGTCAAAGGACACCAGCCAAGTTCATGACTAATTAGGGTTTGGAAAAAATGCATTGAAGATTTTGTTGTTTTGCAGAGGTCTGTAACACACTGGTGTTCTTGACCTAGTAGTAAAAAAGGTAAAAACCTCCTTCATAAAGGTTTTGGGTTCTGCCATCTTCTAATGTTCCTGAAGGTTTTAATTAGACAGTTGTGCTTCCCAAGACAGGTGAATGTCTTTGTCTATCTTTGGGAGTGGATATATCTTTTAAGCAGGTGAGTCAGAAGGGCTGAAAGCAAACAGGTTTTCTGTAGCTCTAAGTCGATATCACCTGCAGAAATATGTATTTTGGAGTGCACCCGAAAATTCAGAGTTAAAAACGCATGGGTTCAGGTCAGAAATATTTAGAACCTCAGACATAAATTCCTTTGTAAGATACTGAGGCTATCCAAAGGAATACATTGGGTCAGGATGGAACATAATATTTTCTGTGTCTCCTTTTTTTGAAATTTCGAACAGGCTGCTGTTAAATTTGTTCATGGGAAGTGGAAGTATCTAAACTAAGAGGAGACTGTTTTTCTCTTTTATTTTTTATTGATTTGCTACACTTTACTTAAAAAGAAAAAAAAAGTTAATATATGGCAAAAATAATGCAAAGTGGCTCATTTACTAAATAAAAATTTATAAAATATTTCCTCTGTGTACAGTAAAGAAATGGGAAATACTGCCACATGTTTGCAAATGTTTGGTAGGGAAACTGTGTTTAGACAAGACTGTACAAGGACTTCTCAAGAATTCTCAGCAGAAATTCATGTGGCCATCAAAAATAGATTAGGGCTCTTACTAATATTTTAGTGAATCAGACCTCAACTTTACAAACAATAAAGTGGAAAAACTTATTGTGTCTTCTCATTTGGGGCCTATGGAAACTTAATTATTACTGGGTTAAATCTTCTTTACTTTTTAGCAGGAGGTAGACTTCCTTGTCCACATTCCTCCGTCCTCTTCTCCTGCCCTCTTTCCCCCTTTCCCCAGGAAATATGTACCATTCTTGGGACTTTTAATGTAAGGAGTTTTTGGTTATACTTGTTTTCATCTGTATTACTATATTTACATAAATGTACATGCAAACAAATATTATAGTCTGAGAAATCTATGTTTGCACACACGTTTGCAGGTTTAAACTGAAGATGAAGACATCCATATTCCAATAAATATTTAGGATAACAGAATTTTAATAGATCTGCTTGAAGTCTTGCTGCTGAAACATTTTCCTTTAATTTCAGCTTGGGTTCTGTGTTACTATGCATCTTCATCTGTAATGTATCTAACATATTCTCTTTTTCCATTCTTTGTCCCAAAAACTTGATTTGTACTTTAGTCACTCCAAATGGTCTGTTATTGCTTCTCTCTGGCTTGCCTGCATCTTTTAAAAACACTTGATATGAGCCCAAAACATTGAATTTTGAGTCTGAAATTTACATATTTACGTCCATGCAGTTTCCTGTCCTTCTGAGGAGAGATTCAGCATATGGAGCTTTTGGAAATCAAACCAGCTATTTAGTTGTCAACCAGCTATTTAGTTATATAATATGAATGAATAAAGCCAATTTTAGGCTTCAAATTTTTAAATCTTCATAATAATTACTTTTTCTGGTGTTTCTGTCTTCTGCTTATCTCACTACCTTTCAATATTTTTGTCCCAGTCTTCAGTTCTTAGTTCCTCCAGTATCTCTTTTTCTGTCTATATTGTCTAGTTTTTTTCACAACTATTTTCTCTTATCTTCCCATGATCTTTCATGCCTTTCCTTGTGTGGCTAGCCTTCCAAAAAATGTTTGCTAAGAAGCTTTCCTTAAGCCACTTTTGTCATGTACCTTTCTACAGTTCCAAATGTGAAAGTGTGGATTCTGCATCAAAGATATGAATGTGTACTCATACATTTAATCTGGAACATTTTTGTCACAGAGATACTACTGTAGATTCAGAACATTTCACAGTGCTTGGATTTTGGTCAGTTAGTATATTATTTCAAAAGAAGTATTCAAGGCATTCCTGTTAGCACACAGTTATAACAGAACAGCTGATTTTAAGATAGTCAGCTGAAGAATAGAGAAATACTTGTATACCTAGCTTTGAGAAGATGCAAAATTTAGCTGTATGAAAGGGAGTTAAGTAAGATCCATAATAGCTTAGAAGGCACAGATTTTTTTGTAGGTAGTTTAAGATACTGCATACATCCAGCTTCTTCATGAGTTACAGAAGTATGTTAGTTAATATCTTGAAGTTCTTCTAATGAAGAGTAAAGAAGATAGCAAGATCATGCTGATAATAAACTTTCTTCCGTGTTTTTGTGTTATATATCTTTAAAATAAATGTGGTAGATTAATCAATGCAATGATGATCATGTAGTAATTTTGCCTAAAGAAAATTAGAACATGTGGCTAAATGTGTGAATGAAAAGTCATTTGATAGTCATGAACTAAATAATAAGATAAAGACAGTCTTGGAAGCAAAAAATCTGTTGCCTTTTTTTTTTTTTTTTTTTTTTTTTACTTCATTTGTTTGCAATGTTTAATAAGAGGGTATGGCATACCATTGTAGGATATGGTTTGGTGTGACCAGATATCTAGGTAATGGAAGTGCAAGCTGAAGACTTTTAAAAAAACAAACAAACAAAAAAACTTATATCTTCTCATCAGTTGCCAATAAATGCTCAAAGATAAAACTGATTAAGAGATGTCATGAGTGAATTTGTTTTATAATTACTACAAGTCATTCTTCCTGACTATATTCAGTTCCAGTCTTCAAATAACATCAGAGGTTAGCCATTGATAGATATTTATAATATTCAGAATGACATTGCTGAAATACAGCATATTGACTTTCAGGAACTTTTACTGTAGAAGAAAACTCTAAGCATTTTGAAAATGAAAACACTTCCAATTATAATGAGTTTGTATGGTATGAACACATCATCTCATCTTGCATTCTTATTCAGTCAAAACTGCCATTGAAGTGTCTGAAATTCTAGTATTTGGCCCATAAACTGGTTAATAAGAACATTCAATATCAACCCATATCTGAATTGAAAAAGTTATCGATCTCTTTTCTTTAGGTATCTGATGTCCAAAGCAGCTGCAGAGCACCAACTCCCTCTCTGTGTGACATCACTAGAAAACGCTAGACTGGTGATGTCACACATACCACAGAACCCCGCTGCAGAATGGAGCAGGCCTATTAAGGGTAAGGTAAGTTTTCTCCCTCCACCACCACCCCTTTTCAACAATATTGCATGGTTTTATAAGATTTCTGATTTTCTTTATTTTATGTCCCTGGGATATAAAGTAAAGATTAAAGAAAATCTTATAAAACTGCATAATATTGTGGTTGTGTGTGTTTATTTAAAAACAAAACAAAAACTGCCCTATAAAGTTCAATCCTTACCCCATATATCCATATCCTGGCTCCAGTCTGCTTTGGGGTTCCATGATGAGTATGCCAGAATAGTGTATGTTGGGGCATCACGGAGAGTGGAGTCAGCATTTCCTGGCTGCTCTGGATGTCAGAAACCTTATTTTAAAAGGTAAGTTTTCAGCCGAGAATGTGTTGAATGTCTCTCTGTGTTTATATGGAAACATTCAGCACATTTCTAAAATGTATTTTTATTGTGTTTGTATTTTTAAAATTTACTTGTAACTTAACACAGCTGAAAATCACATTTTATACTTGTCCTCTGTCTAGGCCTTTTTACTCTTTTGTTCTGTTGTTAATACCTTACATTACGTTTTCCAGAAGAAAATTGTGTTTTGTTTGTCACTACCTTCAACAAGATGGTAACTAGACATTAGATGCAAGGTATAGAAGCAGTGGTACTGGAAATGCGAATTACAGACCACATAATAGCATAACTCAGTACACATCCAAGTTAGGTACTGGATATTTCTATTTAACTAATCAGTCAGGAATATAGGCTCTTAGCGAACTTAGAATTAGCTCATGTAAATTGAAGGAGAACAGTTTCTTAGATTGGTTTTACCTCTAAAGTACTGTCTTGGGTTGATGTAGTTGGATAATTTCCATTCATGGCTACCAATAAAATCCTGCCAGATTTCATAAACACCAGAAGGCAGTGCATCCAGATCTCCATTTCTACAGACCCCTTGTTGATGAGAGGACTGAACTACAGGGTTTGTAATAGCTATTCCTTTGTACTAACCTGCCATTGTACTAAACCACTCCTCATGGAATTTCCTGAACAGCTGTATTTTGATTTCTTTGAGTGGAACAGTCGTGGCTACTCTGCTGTGGTCAGTTCCTTCTGTGCCATTAGATGTTGCATTCCATTTATTTGTTAATCCCATAACACATCAGGTCATACTCTTTTTTTTTTTTTTTTTTTTTTTTTTTAATTTAAAGGCTTTTATCTTTCATCATAAGGAACCCTGCAGTCACTGCTTAAAAGGGACATCTGAATGTCTCCCCACCTTGAAGCAGGACTATTGCAAGTGCTGCCTTAAGTCATCCATGACCTGACTAGCCAAGTTCTGAAAACAAGAAAGAAAGGAGATTCAGCAGCTTCTCTGCACAACCTATTCTAATGCCGTATATTTCTGATTAAAATATACCTTCTAATGTTCAGCCTGAACCTCCTAAGCTTCAGTTTGTAGCTGTTCTCCTGCATTATATCATTTGGTATTACTGAGAAGAGTTTGCAACACAGATACTTGTAAAGGCAGGTTTATTACCTGTAGAAATTAGTAGGCAGCTATGTAATGCTGAAGTAGGGAGTTAAGTCATAGCTTTATCAATTATTGATTTGCCTTTTTTTTTTCCTGGAAAAAACACAAGACTGTGTTAGAGAATGACATTGCATAGGAAAGGTAATGCTAGATTTTGTACTGATGTGTCTTAAGGTTATAGACTTATTTTTAATGTCCCTTCCTTTTTATTATTTTAATATTTAAGGAATAATAGCAGATCGTTTGTGTAACATCTGGGCTTTGCAGAAATCTTATGTGTTTTCACAGAAAACCAACTGAACCACAATAATTTAAAAGATAAGGATTTTTTTTTTTTCCCCAGTCCTTTTTGGCCCATATTTGTTCTGTGTCCTGACTATTTCTGAGGAAAGAAAATTCTCCTCATGGCTTAAATTTGTGTGTGTTTCCACTAACAGGTTTATTGTCAACTCCTAAACCCCAGTAAGAAAAATGAGTAATTTGGATACAGGGAAATAATTAATTTACATTTTTTAAAATCATGTTGCTGTAATGTATGCATTAAAATTATTTGGGAGCAAATATGGAGTTTTCCAGAGATTATATCCAGAGGACACTATTTTTGTTAAAAACTAGCTCTAGAATTCTGTGGGCAGGGGATTAGTTGTTCTTTTGTTCATTTTTGTAAGCAAGGAGGAAAGTGACTTGCATTTTTTCTTCTTTGAAGTGTTAGTGAAGGCAGTAAAGTCTTGAAGTCTGCTCTTGACTAAGCCTTCTACTTGTATTTGGCTATTCAATGCATGATACAGCTATCACTTCAAAGTTTACTCAGTGGTCAGCTAATATTTATCTGGCTCATAAGTACTCTTTTTTTCTGTTTAAACCAAGATCTTAGCCTTATTTAAAGATAAATCAGTCTCAGAAATTAATAAGTTCTTGGTTTTACTCTGTAGTAATTTTCCATATCTTTTTAATACTACATTTTCACACGTCCCATTTTTTGCTATATCAAATGCCTGTACAGCATTTCTATGTCCTCAAAGTAGTGGCATAGTTTATTCTTGCCACTTTGGTTTTTGTTTTAGGACAATCCACTAGTACTGTGTAGTATATAAACTCATCCTTTTAAAACTCTGTGCAATGTTTTGTATATCTTACAAGACAGATAAATCTGTACACGTAATATTCTTTCATATGTTAGCAATTAATTCTATTGACTGCTAACATTTGGAGGTCACACCAAATGCCTTGGTAGGCTACAGTATACACAAGGGATGTTTTCCATTGCAGTGCTCACTGGCAGATTTTATGCTGCAGTGTGTTACATGTGCAAATACGGCCACAAATGAAGGAAATTAGAATACAGTTTGCTGACTTGTCTATGTGCTCAACACTAACCATTATGTAGTATCGTGGCATAATTTCCTACTTAAAATCTTTGCTTTTGTAATTTTAATTGAAGAATGAAGGAGTAGCTATTAATTTTGTTATGTAACATGTAAATGATTATCCATAGAAAAATAGATACCTGGTCTTCAAACAAGCATTCAGCCTGACTGATCTTGCTGTACATTGAAGAGATCTGCTAAAATGTGTAGCAAGGAACTATTCCAAAGTCAATAGAAAAAATCATTACTGTAGACTGCTGAAAGGCAGCTGTCTCAAGCTTTGTCCAGCTTTTCCTGTCCTGCATTTCTTGGTGTGCTGGACCACAGAAAGCTGTGAAGGATATGAGCTCTATCAAAAGCTAAATATGTATATGAAATAAAGAAGTTCCCAAGTCTTGTTTCTTTTTCTTGCAGAACCATAGTCTCTTTACTGTCTTACATCCTCTCTGACAAGTTAAGAGGTAAAATACTCATTTATGTAAAATGCACAGAATTAGTAGAGTGTCAGAAGGACTAGAGTATACCACATATCTTTTTGTAGCTGTTGCATATATATGCATTGTTCAGTCTTTTGTGGAATACACTGGAGAATAAAGTTTTGGGAAGAAATACTTACAAGGGGTATCCAAGAGAGTTTTAAGAGATGTGTTCTGCAGCATTATGTCTGCCATGGTTGTGCTGTATATATGTACCTGCACGCTCCCAATGTCTTTTATCCTTATTCAGCCTTTCCTGATTTATTAAAACATAAATTCTTCATGAAAGATCATAAGATTACATATATCAGTTTGGAAAAGGAAACCATTTTTAATTATACATTTGACTTAAAAGCTTAAAGCTTTTCTGTGAGAAAACTGGTCTCTGCTGGATAGTCTGTTACTTCATAAATGACCAATTTGCAAAACTTTTCTTTTGAAAAAAAGTTTACCTAGAACTTTGACTAAAATACAAAAATGTAATGCAAAACCTGTGTTTTTATCCCTGAAAATTGTAGTAAATTTTATTTGCAAATAATAATATAAATTATATCACTTATGTTAAATGAGATTATGCTAAGATTTTATGTAGAAATTTTATCTCTAACTATTAAAAGTGTACAGTTGGTTTCCCTGACCTGAATAGATTACTACCTATGTTAGTTACACATTTAAGTAATTTTAAACACATGGTGTGTTCATAGGATTCTGCTTCAGTTTTAAGCTTGACCTGTAAAGAGTGAACATCCTTGCAGTATTACTTTTTTATTTAGGACATTATCTTTCTGTAGTATAAAAAAAAGTAGAAGTATTAATGTGTTACGTAGGTTAAGGGTAGATGTAATTGTGAAACTTACCAATATTTTCTTCCAGTTATCTTCCTCATATGCTGTATTAGTGTACAAGGATTACTGTAGTATTAATACAATATAACAAGATTCAGGTCTAATGCAATGATAAATAAATGGTATTTATGTTTGCAGGTAAGATGGTATCACCGGAAGCAAGCAGTAAAGGAATTGCATGGTACGTTGTTACGACTGCTTAATGAACTGTTACCATGGGAACCAAAGCTAATGAAAGCATTTCAGAGAAACAGGTAATTAGCTGCTCTTTTTTTAACAATCGTGCATGGGATGAAAAACAGAGTAAAATTCACCTTTTAAAAACTAATGAATAAGTTGGCTTCTCAAATAAATTAAATGAAAATACTTTGAGGAGAGGAATGAGGCACTGGCAGTGCTTTAGTTGGAAGAATTATTTTATGTTCCAGACTTACTGTCTCTAAAGAAAGTTGAGTTTAACCCCCTAATACTTTTTACCTCTGAAATGCTCTAGAATCCGTAAACATGCCTATCAATAGTTGTATCACAATCCAGCTGGGATTCGTATTGCTGTTTATTTGACTTAGAAGTGCTGAAAACCTGTATCTAGAAAACTAGACCATGGCTTCTTAGAATACTTTGTCAGACTACTTACTGTCTAAAGCTGCCTAAATTAGTTGTTAACGAATTCTCCACAAAGCAGTTCTTAAAACACTGTTTTATGGTCTTTGTAACCCTGTAAATTTGAAATGCATCTGGAATGAGCTGTGTCAGAGAAATATCAGTGAAGCAGTGACTGATTTAAATCTAGTAAGGACAAGTATTAGTAGCGGTGAAGATGCTACCCAGGTTGTAAATCCTGGAGAGGTTGGATATTGACTTAGTATCATCATTGTGTCTTCAAGCTTGGTGTCATTGTTGTCTGTTAGCCATACAGCTGTTGCTGTAATCATACCTTAGTTTTGCCACAGACATTTAAAAAGCAAGTAATGATAAGAAGCTTGAACTCTATGTCAAATGATAGGTAAAGTTAGGCAGCTGCTTAAATGTTGAGTGTGAATGAAGCAACTTACACAGTTACATGGTGCAGAACTAATTCTGAAAAGTGTAAAAGGTATTATGTTTAAAAAAACCCAACACCATAGCACCAAAGACAGTAAACAGATAGAACTACTAAGAGTTGGTTCCTTAATAGCTTATTTTATGGATATCATGCATGAGTTAAAATCCTTATTTGGAAATTTAGGATGTTATTGAACATTTTGCTTTAAATAATGGACCAAAGTACAAGTTTTGCTTTTTTTCTGTTCTATTCACGTTTGTGTTAATTTTCCTTAGCTGTTCATTTCTTCCTGTCTCTAGCAATTCAGACTCCTGTTGGAAATGTGGCAGATTGTAATACTATATAGAAAGAATTTCAGTTTCCAGTATATGGGGCTTCCAGTTTTGTCCTTTTATGTAAATTCTGCTGTGGAATGGTTTGGTGCCAAGTATTAGTTCTTGTTTGTTAAATGTGGTTATAGAATACAGAGGTAGAACTGCGGTGTAAAGTTTGTAGAAGTACTATATATGAGGTGTGTCTAATATGAGTAAATTTTAGTCTGGAACGAGGTGGCTGAGGTCTTGTATGTACCTGTGCTGGTAGCTAGAGAAGCATGCACTTAGAGTGGAGGATAATTTCTGAGATTAACTTAACTCATATTTCTCAGGATGTATGTTTTAGGCTGTAACCCTGGTTTATTCAGCAATGCTAGCCTAGGTATTTCCACGACATAGCTGTTTGGAGAGACACGTCATATATCAGGGAACAGCTCCAGCTGAAAAAGAATCTTTACAAATTGTGGGGTTGGAGAGAGAGATGGGTGGGGGGAAGCTAGGTCAATGTCTTGGTCTGGTTCATTATGCAGCTGCTGGGCACCAATGACAATGGTGAAGAAAGGTGTCATGTGAAAGGGAAAAAGAAATTGAGTAAAGATTGCTTATGCTGGTGTAAACAGCAGCACCACCACAGGTCTAGCTGCAGTTGCAGTGTCTATAGGGTGTCTCAGCCAGCTACTAACATCTACTAATTGAATGACAGCGTGGCCTTCTAGGTTGTCAAGGGCTGGGTAGAGCTCCTTCCTTCTGTGCAAGACCTCAGTATGGAATAGGAGTCTGGAGTTTTCTGTCCTTCCTTTTTTGTTGTCTTTAACTAGTAGAAGCACTCTTTATGATTAAAAATCATTTCCCCCCTTCCCCCCTGTTTCTGAAAGGTCCCCTGGTCTTGTCAAAATTATGACGGAGTATCATGTTGAATGATATTTGAATAGCAGCAAGGTTTAAATGAAAGGTTACTTGTGCCCACTGATCACATTTGTTCACTGGCCCCACAGCAGAAATCCCTCAAAAGAAAAAAGGAATTTTCCATCCAGAAGCTTTAGTACAGTAGTGGTTCCCTGGTGTCCTCCTATAGTTCTCCCACACCTAGACTTCAAGTTCAAAATCCAAATGGTAGAGTTGAAGTATTGTCCACACTACATCTTCATACAGACTTCAAGGTTGTCTTCTCTCAGTGAGAGTGTCAAAGCTGTGAGTAAACCATTAGGTCTTACTGACCCTGAGACCAGCCTCACCTGGGCCTCCATCTACCTCACCTGCCCATGGGCCCAGGATCCCCATTTCAGGTCATTCTGCAGCCTTCAATCTTCAATCATAGGAATGCCAGTTTCCAGCTCAACTACAGGAATTACCCTGCCTGGCCATGGGTCCTGCTGATCTGGACTGACCCTCAGACTGACCTTGGACCTGCATCACCACTGTGGACCTGCCCAGAAATCACTTGACTGGATCCTGACCCTGGCCATCACTGAACCTGATCCTGATCTGAACCTGTGACTTGACTTCCCAGCTTGACCTCAGACCTGCCTCAGCACCAGGAACTTGCTTGTTGATCTGGGCTCTCGGTTGAACCTCATTACCACCCTAGGCCTGCCCTGCTCCCTCATTCAGGGGCGGTGATATGGTGTCCTGGCTGGTGAGGTGCATGCCCTGCCAGCTGTGACATCATGCTTGGCTCCTCCCTTTCCATCCCCTAGGGAGCAGCTGGCCATTGCTGCACTCAGTGCAAACAACTGTTATTTTAATGCGTAAGCATGGGTAGATTTAAGGTCTTATTCTTACTGTCATAAGGGTTAGATCCAGACTAGAGTCTAGATTCTATTCCACACAAGGTGCTAATTGCTATAATCTATTTATTCATTTGCTAAATAATCCTTCTGGATATTGTGTTGGTTACCACCAGCTGAATCCTGTAGTTCACTGTATTTGTACACTAAAATACCGCCTAGATCTCATCTAAACAATGGTTTAGAAGAAGGGACAATGGAAATATGTAGCAGTTTAGGAGTATCAAGGTAAGTGGATGCGTTTCTGAACAGTGTTCAAATGAGTAAAGCAGCTATATATTTCCATCATATACACATTCTTTAGTGGAATGTGAGCCTATGGAAATGACAGCAGCAGCTGTTCTAATGCCTCAGAGATAAGAAAGTTTTCTTAAAGGAGAAAGTTATATTACAGTCCCATAGCTGGGCCAAAAGCATGATGCATTTAAGAAAAACAAGATTTACTTAATTCTTTAATTGGGGTTGCCTTCAGAGGAAAGAGTAGACTTGTTACAGTTAGTACTCAAGTCTGTACAGGTACATTTGTCGCAATGCAAGATGAAGAAACAGAAGATGGATGCAGTAAAACAGTGATGGTCATATTTGGCTCAGTCTTTTTGGCTATTGTTAGAGGACTTAATGACATAGAATTCCATTTTGGTGAGGGAAGGAACATTACTGTCACTTCACATTTTCTGGATTTTAGAGATTTGCAGACAGAGCTACCCTGAAATTTTTTGAAGGGCACAGGCAATTAATTCTACAGCAACTTTTTGTGTGGGAGCAAATAAAAATTTAAAAAACCTTAAAAACAGTGTGGTTCTTTAGTAAAGTTAGTTTTGTTATTTTCAAGGTCTAGATTGAAGAAGGACTATGACGACTTTAAAAGACATCCAGACCATGATAAATTTACCAGAGAATTGTGGAGTAATGATGAAAGTGAAGTTGATTCTGGTAAAGACTCTTTTGCAGTAGTATGTGGTAAATCTTCAGAGTCTGCAGAGCATGTGGAAGTTCCCAAAAAGGATCATCCAGACAATGGTAAGCATTTACTGGAATTTGATAGCTTGAACTTGATTCAGGATCTGAAACAAGTTGATTCAGGAGCTTAATTTTTCCATGTGAGCTTGGTCCTACTTTTTACCTTAACTACTACTGTCATAATATTGAAATAGCTTGTGATGCGTGTCTGATGGATGTAGACTAGAAGAGGGCAGACATGATCAACTTGAAAATTCTGATTAATACAAGTTTTTGCCATTTTTGTGCTTAACTATTTCTGTGATAATGTAGTAGGCCTGCTCAGAATTTACGTTTATGGTGGGCTGACCTTGGCTGGCTGCCAAATGCCTACCCAGCCACTTTGTTGCTCCCCTTCGTTAACAGGACAGGGATAGAAAATAAGATGGGAAAGCTCACGGGTCAAGATACAGATAGATCACTCACCAGTTACTGTCACAGGCAAAACAGACTAACTTGGGGAAAATTAATTTGATTTATTGCCAATGAAAAACAGAGTAGGATGGTGAGAAACAAAGACAAAAACTAAAACACCTTCCTCCCTTCCACCCCATCTCCACCTTCTTCCCAGGCTGAGCTTCATTCCCAATTCTTATACCTCCTCCCCTGTCAAGTGGCACAGGGAGGGGCATGGAGGTTGGGGGTTGAGGTTAGTTCATAACACTTCGTCTCTGCTGCTGCTTCCTCACACTTTTGCCCTGCTCCTGTGTTGTCCCTCCCATACGATACAGTCCTTCACAAACTGCTCCAGCATGGCTCCTCTCCACAGGCTAGAGTCCTTCAGGGTAAGACTGCTCCAGGGTGGGTCCCCCATAAGCCACAGATCTTGTCAGGAGCCTGCTCCAGTGTGGGCTCTCTGTGAAATGCGGCTTCCTTCAGGGCATATTCACGTGCTGTGGAATAGAGTCCTCAACAGGCTGCAGTGTAGATACCTGCTCCAGCATGGTCCTCCATGGGAGGGGGTCAACCTGCTTTCGCCATGGTCTTCATGGGTTGCAAAAGAATCCATTCCAGTGCCTGGAGTACCTCTTTCCCCTCCTTCTTCACTGCCTTTGGTGTCTACAGGGTTGTTTCTCTTAGTTTTTTCCTCAGTCCTCTCTGTCGCAATCTTCTGTGCAGCATTTTCCATGAGGCATCACCAGCTTGGCTGACGAGCTCAGCCATGTCCTGCAGTGGATCTGTTTTGGAGGCAGCTGTGTCTGGCACAGGGTGGCTCCTGGCCTGTCCTCACAGAGGCCCCCCTGCAACCCTGCACTGCCAAAACCTTGCCAAAACCTCAATGCACAGCCACTCTGTCCACCTGGCACCCCTGCCTGCATCCTGAGCCCTCCTATCCACTTCACGCATTGCCTGCTCGTTGGCTAGTCCAGGTTGATGTTCGGTATGAAACTTGGCACTTGCACCCTTGTCCCACAGGCACCCCACACTCACAAGTCCGCCTGATATGCCAGCCCAGACCCCAAGTCCCCTGCTCACCAGCTAGTCCAGCTTGAAGTTTGCCAGTGAATACACACACACTGCCCCCAGACACATTGGATTTGAGGACTATACAAATACTCACCCCTCAGCAGCCGGCACGCGGCACACAGGCTGTGACCTCCTGCTCTGTCCTTGCAGCTCCCCCTTCCCCTGCACATCCCTTCATGGGTTTGTGTAGCTCTACTGATCCCCTCACCTCTCCCAGCCCAGTGTCCAGGATCAGCCCTGATTTACAATCATATCAGTTCCGAAGTCTGAGTTGATCTTCCTGGAAGGGGCACCTGCAGTTTCTTGATAGCGCATCAGTTAGTGTGATTGGTGAGGTTGTTTCTTGTCATTGTCTCCGTGTTTGTTTTGTTAGATCTGTGTGTCTATTCTTTCTGGCTTCTCCCTTTTCCCCCTCAGTTTCCCAATTAACCTGGTCCTTGATGAGATAGCCTTGCTGGAATAAATATTCTCACACTCACATACCTTCATCAATTAGTGTGAGTGACCAGGTTTGGTTTTCCTCAGTGTCTTCCATGCTGGTCAGGTTTGTGTCCCTGTATGTTCTTGTTTATTACTTCCTCCTTTCCTTATTACCCCCTTTTTGTGTTGAAAAAAGTCCTTGACCAGATGCCCTTAAAGAAGCAGACATTCTCCTTCCACATATCCTTACACTTGCAAATTAACATTTTGCCTTTAGCTAGACACTGTAAAGTTGTTATATAAAGGTATCAGTTGCAAACGTGTAAAACACAGTTTCTGTTTTAATATCCTTGCAGATGAGATGAAACTATTAGAGATGAATTTACCTGCAGGAAAAAACAGAATTCTGAAAAAAGAATCAACTTCTAAAGAAATACAGAAGACACTGCCCAAGTGTGTTAAACGACAGTCCAAGCAAAACAGTTGTCTGGATCAAAGCACTAATGAGCTTTCACCAAGGAAGAAAGCTAAGCTAAGCACTAATGAGGCTGTGGTCCAGAGTTCAGAAAGTAGCCCGCAGCCAGATAGTTGTTTGACTGAGCTGAAACAACTTGAAGGGTCAACTCTAAAATCATTTTCCTTGACAGATCCTGCAACATCAGTATCAAACTGTCTGAAAGGGACCAAACCCATCCAGGCCTTGCTTGCCAAGAATACTGGGAACAAAGTGACCTTAACAAATCAACTGTCACCTCCCCCAGGCATAATTCTATCTACTTCTGAAAAGCCAGTTTTAGCACCTTTGGAATCATCACTGATAAAACCACCATTTCCCTGCCAGACCAGTTCAAAGACTCCTTTACAAATGGTATACAAAATGCCAAATGGCCACTGTGTACCAATAGACCTTCACAACAGCTCTGTGAAAATTCAAATACAACCTGTGATTGACCCTAAAACTGGAGAAAAAGTCATGCAACAAGTTCTTATTTTACCTAAGAATTTTCTTATTCAGCAGAAGGAAGAAAAAATTGTGTCCAAGGACATTCAGTCACTACAACAAAAATCAGCTGAGCTGCACTGTACAACTTTACCAGAAATATCAAATGTCAGTGTTTCTTTAACACCTGTTCTGGTAACAGGCCCTGCAAATGCTACCACTGAGTCACCTAGTACAATTTTTAACAAGAATATTACCCACTTGTCACAAGTGACTGGTCCCCTGAACACTACGCAATCATTCCCTGCTGTAACGTCAGCAGGTAACTTATTACCATCAACACTTCAGGTGAGCCAAACTGAAACTGACAAAATCAAGGCTACAGTTTCAACTGCCACATTCCCTGTGCCTTTGACTTCACCTCTTTCCACAACTAGCCAGTCTTTGATATCAGCAACAGCATTAAGTGGGTCCACAAACACTGCTTCTGCCTGTGGTAGTCTTGCATCAAAGCAGGCAACTGACTCCTTTGAAACTAGGCAAGAACTGAAGACAGTGTGTATAAGAGAATCTCAATCTATTCTGGTCACCACACGAGGTGGAAACACAGGAATCGTTAAAGTGCGAACAAACCCAGACCAGATTTCACCTAGTAGTTTATCTTCTAGTTCAGTTTTCACTTATGCACCTCAACTTCAGGCTTTTCTTGTGCCAAAAACCACAGCATTATCATGTTCTACTCTTCCACCTGTAGCAACAGCCACATCTGGTCTCCCACATATTGGACAACCCTCTCTTTCTGGATTTGCCCCCTCAACGGCTTCTTCTGTTAACATTCCAGCTTTCCCAGCTGATTTTACCCAGGCAACGGAGAAAAATATCAAATTCACAGTACAGCAGCCTGCTGTTGGGGGCAATCTGGGTCAAGTAATGGAGAACTCCTGCTATGTGTCCTCTCCTTTATCCTCCACTTCATTAGCTAGCAATTTGATGTCAGCAACTCCAAACAGTCCCGTTAGTGTGACTAGCATTGGAAAAAATAAAACTGTCATAACTCCAAATACTTCTGTGCAGCAACAAGGTGGTACTAAAACAAATCCTGTTATACAATCTGAGTCTAATGCGGCAACAAATGGAGATTTAATCAGTGGTACTCCAGTCCAGAAACTTACATTAGTCACAAATCCACCTATTTTATCCCCCTGTGGGGCACCGGGAGTCAGTATTATACCCTCTCCAGCATCCACTGGTGTTAACGCTCAGAAGTTGGTTTTCATTAACACACAAATTGCCAATGCCCCATCAACCACCAATATAGTTGCAGAGTCATTGAAACATAACCTTCCTTCTTCCCTCAGCAAAACCTTTGTCAGTGCCACAGAGCAACCACAGTTGGTTCTGATCCCATCTACAGTAGGAGCACCAATAAGAATAAATTCATCACCAACTATTGCTCAAGTAAAAGATGCAAAAATTGGACTAAATATAGGTCAAACCATTGTAAATACTAAAGGCAATGCACAGCAGGGTCCACCAGTTAATATATTGCACTCTGCCATTTCTAAGGGAGAAGACAAAAAGAGCATGGGCTTGACACTGTGTTTGACAAGTAGTAGTACTTTGGTTCCTGTTCCAAGTTTTGTGAGTCAAAGTGCTGTGTCAGCTAATGAATCTGTATGTGTTGCAACAAAAGCTGAAAATGCCTTTACAGTAACAACAGCAAATGCATGTGTAGAATCCATTTCAGTAACATCAAGTGGGACTTCTTCTGGGACACGGCCCACTGTCTTGGTTGGTGGAAATGATCCCTCAAGAATAAGGCCAATTCTGGGTAATCGACTGTGTACATCAAATATTGGAAATACTGTGGGTATATCAACTGTGAAAACAGGACATCTTGCTTCATCTGTGCTGATTTCAACAACACAACCAACAGTAGCTCCTCAAAACTTAGCATCTGCTTTGCAGTTTCCAGTCATTAGCTTGCCTGGGTCTGTAGCCACCCCCCACAAAGTGCTACATACAGTTCCTCAGTTGGCAGCAGTTGCAGCTCCTCCTCCAGTACCAAAAAGCCAGTTGCCCACACTGCTTCAGTTTCAGTCGTCAGGAGCTTCAGCTGCTATGCCAAGTAATGCAGGTATTCACAAACCTCACAGTATGTTGCCCCCTCCATCACCAAATGCAGCTAAAGTCATTAGTTTCCCTAGTTTTTCTTCCCTACAATGCCAACAGGTGCCTCCCAGTACAGAGAAACAAAGTCACGCTTGTGCTTCTACTGTTCAGATGTCTGCAGCTTCACCAACTGTAACAAGCAAGGCAGGAGGTCAGTTGAATGAACCTTGCATTCAACAGAAAATAGTCATTAACACCTGTATGCCTTTGGCACCTGGAACTCAGATAATGATTAATGGTACTCGTTTTGTTGTTCCACCACAAGGCCTTGGAGCTGGCAGCCATGTTCTTCTTCTCTCTTGTAATACAAAACAGACTCTTCCTTTAACTATTAACCATGGTCAAGAGGCTCAAGGTGTACCAATTGTTAATCCAATAACCTCAAAAATCATGCTAGCACCAAGTAATTCACTGAGTTGGCAAATATCAAAACATCCTTTGAAAAGCTCTACAAAAATTGTGAATTCTTTTGGGTCTGCAGATGCTTTACCCATCGTACATGCAACACCCCAGATACTTAGTACTCCAGCTAGCTCATGTACTCCACTGTCTGCAGCAACACTGTCTGTGTCCTCAGTGATAAAATCTCCTGTTAATGTTGTAGCTACATCTTCTGTGGTTTCTGCCGTTCATCCTCCAAACTCTCATTTACCAAGCAACACTTCAGTGTTTCACTTAGACACCTCTATCAAAAAACTGTTGGTCAGTCCAGAGGGAGCCATTTTGAATGCTATAAATACTCCAGCATCAAAAGTTTCTACCCTGTCTTCATCACTGCCTCCTGTTATTGTGTCCACAAGCAGAAGTTCTACCACTGTCATCCCTGCATCTCAGTCATCTTGCCTTGATAAACCTGACAAAGCTGCATCCTGAATTTACTGCAAATGAGCCACTTTGAAATTTTGGGGCATTCTTCTGACTTTGGAAGTTGTAACTATTGAGCAATTTCTTACATTGTTTGAAACAGTTGATTTACTCAAAATTACTTAAGATTACAGTTCTTTCCCGTTTACCTGTGGGGCTTAGGAGGTAGAAAAATGTATTTAGTTTGTCAGAAGTTTTCAGAGAGTTCTTTAGTAAAAAGGTCAGAAATGACCAATGAGTTCATTAAACATTTTAGTTTGGAGAAACCTAGCCTTTTGCACATGTTCCATCTTACAGTATGGACTGTTTGCCAGTGTGTTTATGACAGTATATATCTCCTTTTTATTTGTCAAATTTATTTTTTATTTGTTTCTGTAAAAAAAATATTTATGCATTGTAAAAATGCAATCTATGGTATAGAATTGTACATATTCATGAATTCCTAACAATCTGTACTAAACTATATGTACAAAGAACTATGCTGTCTTATTTATGTTTTGTTTACATAATGTATAGTTTTTTAAGTATTTTAGTAACTTTGGACCAGTGTACTGTTTAGCAACAATGCAGAAGAATCTGCATATAATAAATCAAGTTGCTGTACTGCTTTGTGTTGGCAATAGTTGAAAAATGTGTATACCTGTTACACCATGGGAGAATACATATATAGACATCTTCCTACTTAATGCAGATGCATCTCAGCTTTTCGAATGTAGTAGAATGAAATTATTTAATCTCTTCTGCTCCTTTGTGGTTTACATTTCACATGAGTTGATCGGAGTTGGAAGGAAGGCCATCTTCTTGATCCTCCTGATACAGGGCGGGATAACTCATACTTATCCATTCTTAATAAATGTTTTTGGTTATATTGCCTAAAATCTCCAGTGATGTGGTAAGGCTAGAAATGGTTTCCCAGACACCAGTCTAAGTCACACTGGTTGCTGTTCAGGACTACCGTGTTTTGTCATAAAGCTCAAAGATCTGTTGAACAGTTCATTATTCTCTTTTTTACAGCCTTGTATGCATTTCCACGTATCTGCTAACTGTAACAAGGTCACTCTTTAACCTTCTGTCTATCCATAACAAGCTACCCAGTTTTTTTTTCTTTTCTTTAGCTTTTAATTGGTCTATCTGGAAGGATAGTGCTAAAACATCACAAAGTATTAAAGGAGGCCTTATTAGTGCTTTGAGTGGGAATAATTCACATATTACATAAACCTTTCCTTTTTATGCAGCGTATTCAATATTTGTTCGCTTAGGTTCAGCTTTTGATCTGATAAAACCCTTGGGTTATTTTCTGCAGGTCAGCTGAGTTCACCGGTGCCTGCTGCAGTGTTCATGGAAACAGAGAATTTTTTGGTATCTTTTGAGACTTGGCATGTAACGAAAGGGTGCCTATCTAGCAGCTCTTATTTTATGGAACGTGATGATTTTAAAAGTGCCGTTTTAAAATCTGAAGTCATGGTCTCTGTTAGTTGCTTGGAAGATCCAGTCTCAGGCTGAACATCTTTGTGGGGGGGAGATTTTTTTGTTGCTTTTTTTTTAGAAACTAGAATGGAGGATTTCAGAAGAACTCGTGAATGTTAGTTGCCTTTTTCATAGCTATGACTTCAAAGGGGGATAAAAGCTTCCATACCTGTATTTAGCAGCTTGCTTAGACTGATTTTCATCAAGACGAACTTAAGCTTTTGCTCCTCATCCTATCGAGTTTTCTTCTTCCCTTCCCCATTTGCTATACACAGTTTGGCAGTTTGGAGCTTGGGTTGAAGAGTAAGACCACAGCTTACTCCCTCTGTGTTGGCTGCCCTTCATATTGTTCTGAAAAGTAATCTGGGAATTAGTTAACTAGAGTTCTGAGAAAGTGGAGGGAAGAAAGGCTCGTGCCTTCCGTAGGTACCTTCCCCTTCTGCACTAGCTAAAAAATTTGAATGGGGCAATTCCCTCTTTCTGGATCAGCAATCTCCATCTTATCTCAGGGCTGGGAAAGATGGACGCTATCAGTTTTGGGGTGAGAGAAGGTTTCTTTTTATTTTAGAAAAAGCTACCTGGTACACTTTTCCTACTTCTCATTAAAGGTGTTACGTAATTGATTTTGAAGACACCTAGTAGTTAAATGGTGTTTGCCTGCCAGAGTTTACAATATTAAGGCTTTTTAAATCTGACTGCATTTTGCAGTTGAACGCTGCAGGTGACGTTTGCAACGGAGGAATATGGCAGAGAATGGCAGTTTATTCATGGACATTTTACATACTCTAAAGCCATATATACCAGCAGCACATTTTATTTCCATTTCACTGATGGAAGCTTGGGACTGACTTTCTTGGATTTTTCTCTTCTCTTACAATGTCTGTTTCTCCTTTTTAATCTTTATGTTTGTTGTAGAGTGAATATCTACATTGTTTGGAAAGCTTAAGACTAGGTTCTACTATTGCAGGCGGCCTGGATGGAGAAAAAAATCTTGCATGACATTTCCCTGTGTGCTAATGTAGTAAAAAGATTTATGCTATAATTAATTCTATGAAGAGAAAAGTTAGAAAAGCTTAATTGAGGAACTCAGAACTCAAAGTACTTTAATGTTTTCCTAGAAATTTTCTGAATTAGTACAATAATATTTTATAATTGTTTTATAAATATTTTATAATTTGGCAGGCATAAACTTGCAACATGCAGAATTTGATTCAGTTTGATTAGAATTTTCATGGACTTCTAATTCTCTACTGGACACATGTTCAGATTCCAAATCCTATTGAAGAAAGGCTTGAGACTGCTATGTAATGGGTTTGCATGATTCATTGTTTTGTAAAAACAAATTTTAGTCATTTTTGAGAATAAAAGTCCTCTTTCCATCACTCCTCTCTGATAATATAAATGTCGGTCAGAGTAAGACTTTTTTTTCGAATGAAAGTAAATAGCCATTACCAATTTGCTTCGTATCTTCTGTTCTCTGTACCAAATATATAGTGCTACCTATAGCACAAAAAGAACTGCAAAAAAGTAGACTATATTCACTGACTCAATGAAACAGCAGAACTACCTGCATCTTTACTTGAAGTTAAAAAGACATTTAATTACATAAACAAATACATATAAAGTCAATCTTTGAAGAAAACTTGTTCAGCTTTTCAGAGCTTGTAAAATGCCTTGCTTTTAGACCTCTTCAGATATTATAAACAGATATTTGGACACTATATTGTATACAAAACTTCGGGTTTATTAATGACTTTCAACATTTTGGATTATATATTTGATATTTACCTAAATGGACATATTCTGCACAATAATTCTGCTTTGCTTTGAGTAGAAAATTACATTCTTTTTGCCTCACTGTTCAAACCCATGTGTGTGTGTGCTATTTTCTTCTAGGGATTCTGCCTCTACCATACTAGAAGCAATTAAATTTCACAAGTATTAGAAGTCACAGAAGTCACCTGTTCAAACGAAGTGTTCCTGTCAAGTCATTCAAACCCAGTCTGATTTCACTGTGTGACATAGCAAAGAGTATAATGCAAAAAGGGAAGCAAAAATTCTGATAAACTTATTTGTCTCATGTAAATAGGTCAGAAAATTACTAAAAGCTGGCATTTGAAGGGAGTCCATAGACTCAACACAGAGTTTGTTTCATAGCTGGTTTTGCTTATATTCTGTGGTAGTGCAGAATTTTAGTAGACCAAATTGATTTTAAAGTAAATTAACCATTTTTATTAAAGCATGAATGTTTGTTATGATGAGGCTGTTTCCTTTAAAAAGAACAGCAGGAGGTGCTCGCAAAGGCTTAAATTCATGTAGCCTGTTCCCTGTGAGCTGCACCTGAAGTGAGGTCCATCTATCCTAGCATCATGTCTCTTGGTGCAGTCAACAGTAGCACCCCAAAAGAGCATAATAAGAGGCCTGAATACTCTTCCAGTATCCACTAATCTGAGAGCCAGAGTTTTCCTCAGAGAGCTGTGGGTTTTTTTCAATTTAATAGCCCTCAATGTATTTTTCTTGATGAAATTGACCAATCCTTTCTAGAATTCCTCTTGAACACATGTAAACTATTACCTTCCACAGTGTCCTGTGGTAAAGAGTTTTTCACACAGTGTGTAAATAAATCTCCTGTTTGTTTCTGAGCCTGGCACCTGCTAGTTTCATTTGAGGCAAATAACATTTATATTGTAAGATACAATAAACCTTTGCTCTTTATTAATTTTTCCATGTGGCCTATGTAGACATTTGCCATATTGGTTGTCTCTTTTCTAGAGTGAAGAGACATAGTAAATTCAATTATTTCTTATATGGAAGTAATCAGTTACTGCCATTGCTGTGTATACCTTTTTCAGTTTTACTAGATCCTTGAGATGTGGGATCAGAATAGTGCGTATTCTAAAAGCACTATTAATCTATTCAGCAGCGTGATGATGATTTTTCTCTCCTACTAATTATTTCAGATTTTTGGGGTGGGTTTCTGACTATTATTTAGCCTTGTACTTACATTTCATAGAAATAACAGTTGTAAACCAAATACACAGCAGTGTCAAAATAAATTAAATTAATCCTATAAGACTATACCACTTGCAGAATGTCATGGCTCTAAAGACATGATCTTTAAACTAGATTATTGAAACGAGTGCAAGTCTGGCACTTTCCTCTCTCTGTACAGTTCCTATTTTTGTCTGGTTTAGCTCTCTTGAAAATGTAGAAGGACAAACTGCTGTAATGATTTTGAACATTATGATTTTTTAACTCTCATTATTTTTATGCATAGGATACAAGCTTAAGTCTGTATATTAGGTGCACAATCATTTTATACACATTGGCACTGAAATAAAAAATTCTGAGTTGTTAAAGAGGCCACTTTTGCAAATGTGACACAGATTATGTTCTATTTTAAATATTTTCCTTGAAACTACAGCGGCATAAAACAAATTTTAAGATCTTGATAAACATGTATTTTCTTCTTTTCTCAAAATACTGAACTTAGAATCATAGAATCGTCAAGGTTGGAAAAGACCCTTAAGATCATCGAGTCCAACCGTCAACCTATCACTGCCAAGTCCATCTATACCATGTCTTCAAGCACCGTATCTATCCGTTCTTTAAATACCTCCAGGGATGGAGACTCAACCCCTTCCCTGGGCAGCCTGTTCCAATGCTTGACCACCCTCTCGGTGAAGAAGTTTTTCCTAATATTCAACCTAAACCTTCCCTGGTGCAGCTTGAGGCTGTTTCCTCTCGTCCTATCACTCGTTGCTAGGGAGAAGAGACCGACCCCCACCTCGCTACAACCTCCTTTCTGGTAGTTGTAGAGAGCAATAAGGTCTCCCCTCAGCCTCCTCTTCTCCAGGCTAAACAACCCCAGCTCCCTCAGCCGCTCCTCATAAGACTTTTGCTCTAGACCCTTCACCAACTTCATTGCCCTCCTCTGGACAAGCTCCAGCACCTCAATGTCCTTCTTGTAGTGAAGGGTCCAAAACTGAACACAGCATTTGACGTGCGACCTCACCAGTGCCAAGTACAGGGGTACTATCACCTCCTGGTCCTGCTGGTCACACTATTCCCAATACAAGCCCAGATGCCATTGGCCCTCTTGGCCACCTGGGCACACTGCTGGCTCATATTCAGCTGGCTGTCAACCAACACCCCCAGGTCCTTTTCCGCCAGGCAACTCTCCAGCATCTCCTGCCCCAGCCTGTAGCGTTGCATGGGGTTGTTGTGACCCAAGTGCAGGACCCGGCACTGAGCCTTGTTGAATCTCATGCGGTTGGCCCCAGCCCATCGATCCAGCCTGTCCAGGTCCTTCTGTAGAGCCTTCCTACCCTCCAGCAGATCGACACTTCCACCTAACTTGGTGTCATCTGCAAACTTAGTGAGGGTGCACTCAATCCCCTCATCCAGATCAGCAATGAAGATATTGAACAGGACCAGCCCCAACACTGAGCCCTGGGGAACACCACTCGTGACTGGCAGCCAACTGGATTTGACTCCATTCACCACCACTCTCTGGGCTCGGCCGTCCAGCCAGCTTTTAACCCAGCGTAGAGTGCACCCATCCAAGCCATGAGCAGCCAGCTTCTCCAGGACAATGCTGTGGGAGACAGTGTCAAAGGCCTTACTAAAGTCCAAGTAGACAACATCCACAGCCTTCTCCTCATCCACTAAGCGGGTCACCTTGTCACAGAAGGAGACCAGGTTAGTGAAACAGGACCTCCCTTTCATAAACCCATGCTGGCTGGGCCTGATCCCTCGGTTGTCCCGCACTTGCTGCATAATGGCACTCAAGATGATCTGCTCCATGACCTTCCCCGGCACCGAGGTCAGGTTGACAGGCCTGTAGTTCCCTGGATCCTCCTTCCGACCCTTCTTGTAGAGGGGCGTCACGTTTGCTAGCTTCCAGTCATCTGGGACCTCCCCGGTTGACCAGGACTGCTGATAAATGATGGAGAGTGGCTTGGCCAGCTCCTCTGCCAGCTCCCTCAGTATCCTCGGGTGGATCCCATCTGGGCCCATGGACTTGCGCACATCCAGATGGAGGAGCAGGTCAGTGACTGTCACGTCTTCAACAACTGGGACTTCACTCTGTGTCCTATCTCCGTCTCCCAGCTCAGGGGCCTGAAAAACCCGAGGATGAATAGCTTGACTATTAAAGACTGAGGCAAAGAAGGCGTTAAGTACCTCTGCCTTCTCCTCATCCTTCATGGCAAGGTTATCTTCTGTATCCAACAAAGGAGGGAGATTCTCCCTGGCCCTCCTTTTGTCACTAACATATTTATAAAAACTTTTTTTGTTGTCTTTAACAGCGGTGGCCAGTTTAAGTTCCAGCTGTGCCTTCTCCTTTCTGATCTTCTCCCTGCATATCCTCACAGCATCCTTGTAATCCCTCTGAGTCGCCTGCCCCTGCTTCCAAAGGCGGTAGGCTCTCTTTTTTTTCCTGAGTTCCAGCCAAAGCTCTCTGTCCAGCCAGGCCAGTCTTCTCCCCCACCTGCTCGACTTGCGGCACATGGGGAGGGGCTGCTCAATAGTCTTGCTGATCAATAGTCATACCTGGATGTCTGGCGTAAACTTGGAAACCAGGATACTTTTTTGTTTCATATGTGATTGGTCCAGAAGTTCTGCAGGAAGTTGCTGTTCTTACAGTATCTTTTATTTCAATCTCAGCTGAACTAAACACATTAAATGGAAATGGTATGTAAAAGCAAAGTAAAGGAAATGTAATTAATTGCTTATAATATTTCTTGAAATTAAGTTTATTACACAGAAAGTGTATTGAAATGTGCATAAGTATGATTTTCCACCTTTTGCAGATGAGGACAATGAAGTACAGAGATCTTGTAGCAACCTGGAAGAACTGGGGACAGGATCCTTGGTCCCTCGACTCCTCTTCCAGCATCCCATCCATAACTAAAGGTTAGATTACTGCTTTATTTTCCTCTATTCTTGCTTTTTACAAAGAAGAAAAATTAATTAGAAAATCAAGTTGTTTTCAAGAATGTGAGTGGCACTGACAGGTAGCATTTATAAAAATTAAATAGCACAGGAAAACAAGACAGGAAAGGAACCACTATAACTGTGGGTTTTGTGATTGTCTTCAGGCTTTAGAACTTTGCTTGTCAATATTGATGTCATAAAAAGAAGACAATATACTACTTTGGTTAGTTGTTTGTATTGATTCCTTCTAGTAAATATGCAAGTATAAGATCTGTAGGTTATGGGCACCTAGTACCAGCATACACATGGAGATCCTGTCCACATAACACACTGGTATTTGTAGAATCATTCCTCACTCCCTTTTTTTTAATCACATGCAGCTGTAAAATAGAATATCAAAGAGGGATTAGTGATTGGGTGTTACTAAGTAGTCACAGGGTGTCTTGGTTATAGTAAGAAAAGAGTGGAATTATGATGGAATCAATTTACACAGTATAAAAAGCAGGTATTTTTAGCGTTATATTCAATTTTAACTGCTGGGGAGGAGGAATTGCTTACATCTATTCATAAAAAACCTTGTCAATTCATATTAGCAGCATGCCAATACTAAAATTACGATAGTTTGTTTGAGGCTTGTCTGGCCAGTATTCTACAGTTCAACTCCATGTTATGCCTTCAAAATATTGTTCTTGCCTGTAGAGTGCTTTTCTGCAAAGTGATCTTAGAAGAACATTTGATAGACAAACACATGAAGTGGGGGAGGCCTGTCCTAAAGTGTTTTCCTCTTTCCATGGCCTAAGAAATTGATGCAAAACCATGACCTTTTGTTAAAAAACAGCCCATATTTGAAAGTGAGTTTCTTACTTTGGTGCATGGAATGCAAGTGATATGGTTGGTACAGCAGTCAGTCCTTGTATGAGCTGCACCTTGGACTGGGCATTTATCTCACTGTAGTGGCCAGTAGAGAACGCTTAGTGGAAAGAACAAGAAGCAGATCAAGTATAAGTTAATTTTCCCCAGTATGTGTACACAGGCTCCAACACTAATTCCGGGAGAACTGTGCAAACTCAGCCTGGACTTGTCTGTGACATGAAAGAACAGATTTTGCAGCCAGACAATCAGGTGCTGGAAAAAGATGAGCAGTAATTCAGAGAAGCAGAGCAGAAGAAACAATGGACACAAAAGCACAAAATTGCTTCTCCAGTTTAAGAAGTGGTAGGAGAGGTGCATGGATCCTGCTAAAAAGCAGAAGTTTTGAGTGAAGAATTGACTCTGAAATATCATTGTTGTCCTTCCTGTTGGTGAGGCCAAAAACTGAGAGGTGTAAAGCATGTGAACTGCATATCCTGGGGATAACACATGTAAGAAAAACAGGCTTCTTAAATCTGGGTTGACACCAAAAATGTTCAGGAAGAGGTTTCTGGAGATACAGAAATAGGAGCAATGAGTTACAAGGTAGGCATCTGATACCTTTTAATCCTTGCAAGGATGATGCCACAGGAGATTAATGTTCAGGGAATATTCACACTTACCATATGATTTTGTTGTTTTACTGCAAATTCTGAAGCAGTTCCAAGATTTTTCTGAATATAGTTACCAGATGACAAGCCTGAAGTTCCCCCTGCAAACAACTGCAGACAGCACATCTATCACTGAACGGTGTCTAAAAGGGGCAGCTGTTTTGCTCCTGAATGTCAATAAAGAGTTACTTGGGCTCTAAGTGATGGCATGCAGAAACAGAAATCAATTACTTCTGCCAAAATAAATGGGAAAGAACAAACTGACAGAAACTGAAAGATTAGACCTTTTTCTTAGAAAATACTCTTCAACAAAAATGAGTCAGTTCTTTTCCCTAATAGCTACAAGAATGCAGCTGATGATAAAGCAAATTCAAAAAGAACTGGGAAGAAGGAAGGCTGCTTTTCTGTGTAAGCAGAGAACATAGTGAATGTGCAGCAGAGCAGACTGTTTCTCCCATCCAGAAATGGAAGCTAGCAGAGTTGAAAAGACGTTACAAAATTAGTATTGAAAGACTAAAGTATTTACATTAGGCCATCATTCTTTGTCTCGTACTGATCTGTACTCAACTTGTGGTGTACCTCTCAGGGAAGGAGCAAATAAAGCATGTGGTCCAAACATGTAACTGGGGCTATACTAAAATGGTTTGGAAATGTGAAGGCACATGTGCTGCTCAAGCATTGTTCTGGTTTTGGCCCGTGTGAGTCCAGCAAGAGTGGAGTTTACCTCTATCGCATGGCAAGAGTTTTCTGGGGGAACTAGAGAAGGCAATAACTGTGGCTCGTAGCTTAGGTGTCAATAGTGTTGTCACAGTGGATTCTACATTCTGCCCATTTTTTCCTGGTAAAATAGGGCCCAGTAGTCTGGTTCTCTTTTGATGAGTAAATTTGAGAGATGGTTGAGGGTGGATGAGGATGAGATGGACGAGGGTCTGTCCTTCATATTCCCATGAGCACAAGGCATTTAGTAATGCTGCTACCCCCAAATATGTGGTCTTTTGCATTGGCCCAAGAGTAGAACCTATGTGGACAAAACATCTTGAAGAGGTAGACTTTTGCTGCAATGGAAGTAATAGTTCTTTCTGCTTATTAGAAACCAAGCTGCCTTTGAGCCAAGAATTTTCTAGGGAAAAGAAGTGAAAATCAGAGGATTGTGTAAGGATGCAGAATATGGAGGGGCAATTCCAAAAAGTGCACGAGGGCTGTTTTCTAGCTGTCAGCATGTATGACGTGTAGATAGTAGCTGTAGATAGCTTTTTTAACTTTATACGGCTGTCAGTTTACATTTATAACTATATGTAAAGTTCCGTGCAGATGTGTGTCCAAAAGACAACGCTGGAAACCTTCAAGCACTTTTCAGATCTAAATACGTTTAATGAAATGGCATGAACACACAACAGTCTTTCAGTTTCGTTGCACAGTTTAATATGCAGTCAACAGAAAAGTACAAATTAATAAATGCTATTTCTCCAGAGCACAGAAGACCTTTTCCTTCATGTAAGAAGTGAAAACCAGTTTACTTTTAAAGGCAAGAAAACGTACTCTAATGTCATATGTCTAAATACATACACCGACAAAGTAATGGATATTTTACCAATATTAGACATAAACATGAACTAAAATATGCTGGCTATGTTTTATTTAGCTGAAAAATTACAAGCAATGTGGTTAATACTAATACAGTTCTTGAGGCCGAGATAATTGTATCTACATCCTCAGCTGCAACAGGTATTAAGCCAACAGAGATTGCGGAGGTGAATGTCACTGGATTGTCCTGGCAACCAGCTGCATGCACCAGACCTGTTACACTGGACTGGTGAGACTCTAAGAAACCAAGTGCTTCCTGTGGAAAGTCCTTGGTACTTTTTTTTATCATAGCTCCCTGACGAATGTGGTATATACCCTATGGCTCTTGGCCCAGTGAGTGTTTTGCTGCACAGTTCAGTATGCCAGGAAGATTGTACTCGCTAGGACCCGCTGCATTTTAGCTTTGTGCTGTGGCTGGGATGGCTGACCAATATTCTGGAATCTTTTAAGGCTACATTGAGGCCTGTGACCTTACTAGGAAGTAGATGATCCAGCAGGATCATACCAGGAATCCAAACACAAACAATGCAACTGCTACTGCCATTATAATTTACCAATCTGACCAAAACACACTCTATTAATGAAAGGCCCGGTTTTCAAGTTGTTCATTGTATCTACATAAGGGTTGCCTGCATAGCTGTAGAGCTGTTGCTAAGATCTTCTTGTATAGACAAGCTTTAATAACAGTGTGTCTGCTTCTCTCATGGAAGCAGTTTAATGCAGACCAGTAGCAAGCAGAGCTTCATTCTCCAGCTATGACCAGCCACCTCTCTTCATCAGCATTCTGGGGGAGAACTCAAATTGCCCATGGGTTTCTTAATTTGCTCATTTGGTGCGAGAAAATAAAGTGCAAAGATCATGTTTGTTGAGAATTATAGTTGTAATACAAGGCATCTGATTGCATCCTGATTGCAGAGAGGGTAAAAAAGGAGGAGCAGGAGATCTTTGACTTTTACACCATCCCTGTACTTACATGACCATACCAGAGAAATTATAAATCTAAATTTTGGTGACCATTTATTACCCTGGGCTCATATGACTGTCTAATGTGAAAGCCTTTCCTGGAAATTTGAAAACTCTATACCACATTCTCCCTGTGTGGTAACTGAGAAGTTTCTATGCACTTCTCTTTCTTTTTAAGGGGACAGACATCCTAGAAAGTCTTAGTTTGTCTTTGGTCAAGTGCAGTGTGATTGAATGTAATACAGAAAGTACATAACATAGCCAGTTCTTGCAGCATGCGACTTTGGCAATTACAGGTCTCTTGCTTTCAAGTTCTCACCTGTCCTGTATTGGTGTTTTTTAATGGATCAGCAGCCAGCCTCTCCCGTGTACCCTCATTGGGTATAGAGCCAGATTTGGAAAATGGAATTTGTGAGCGTGTTTAGCACGAGTGATGAAGCCTCCACCTATATAATATAGTACTCTGTGAACCTCAATTTCTTGCTCTTACTTTCACACACTAATTAAAAATCTGAGACCACTGTCTAACTGTGTCTATAAAGAAAGAATACTGCTTTCACAGGGAGGAAAAATGGGAGGACTTTCTGAAAACTAAGGATAGGTTTCCAGGAGGGCTTATCTGTCCTTTAAGTATCTATAAATTAGTGTCAAAGTTCAATAGTTCCACCTCTGGCTGCTGAGCAGTTCCCACAATGTGGCCTTATGTAGTTCTGGAAATAAATTAATGTTTCTACTTAGTCAATGTTAACTTCCCCATGAGCTTTTGAAATGGCTAGTAACATATTTAATGTGGATACTACTGAAAAATGCATGGGATCAAGTAAAGCTTTTTGAACACTAAGCACTTCTTTATAGTAATTAATCTTTATAGAAATTACTTTTTTCTCAGCCATGAATGTGTATGTCCATTCCATTCAACTGTAGTCTTTTGAAAGGATGTTGCCCCAGGGTAGAGTTGCAGAGTACATAGTTGCTGAAGATCATTAGCGTCAAGCTTCACCTTACCAGTTCTGCAAAAAATTTAGTCAGCCATTGTGTTCTACACCTCTGGTGCTTACTAGCTGTAACCTGGCATTTTGTGTGTTTTACTGTGTATTCTTCTTCCTATCACTAAACAAGCCCACAGAATTTTTTCCTTGAAGGTGTATATTGGAAATGACACGTTTAAGACAGCTTTTTAGGTTAAAGTACCTCTCCAAATTTCTAAATACAAATATCAGCTAAATTTATAAAAACAGATATAGTGATTATAACCTTTCACAGGCATTACAGATATTTATTATCTTCCAACAAGTATCTAATTTTGCTAATCTATATAAACATTTTTATTACAAAAGAAACATTTCTAAAAACCTATGTTGTCTTATTTATCACCATATATGGAGTTTATGCTAGGTAAGTAAATCTAACTTGTATTTAAAACTTTTTTTTTTGTTTTAAGGTGTTTGTGTTTGCATATTTAATGACAAAGAACTGCATTCTTTACTAATAGCAGTTAGTAATTGTTTTATGAAAATAGTTTTCTTCTGTAACTACTTTTCATTTTAATGAACGTTGTACAGTGTTAGCTGCCTCCTGTTGTGAGGTATCAGGCCTTGTGCATAAATTTGTTGATCTGCATATAATCTTAAGTAAGAATCTGGCAAGTAAACAATAACAAAAAAGGCTAAGCAAAAAATAACTGCCAAATGTATGTAGCCTAATTTATGTATACCACAATTCTTTGTTTTCTATTGCTGCTAGTGTTCTGGCAACCTGGAAAAATTAACATCTTGGGAGTCTGCTGTCTTCTGTATTCTTCAAGGAATGTGGGCTTCACACATTTTGTTTCATCATCTTAGAAACAGATGACACATAAAGCTCTATATCTACCAAGGGTTTTTGCTTTCTCACAAGACTGCCAGTAGGAAACTAAAGGTGATCATCATTATACCCATTGACTGATATGAAATAATATGGACTCTTAAGCAGAAATTCCTATGTTGCCTGGGTCATGTTTTAGGAGGAATTATTTTGTTACAGGTACATAAACGGGTGATGTGAGGTAAAAGCCCATTGTAAAACACATATTTGCTTTTTGCAGTTTAATTTTAGAACTGCTGGTAGGGAAAATGGTTAGTCTTTGTAACAGAACATGTAGTCAAATGGTTTTATCCATTTTATGACAGATTCTTGTACATTACATTCTAGGAAATAGTCTCTTGGTAGATCTATGAAAGATGCAAGATGCCCAGACTTGAGTTTAAGTGTATTAATCTCACCACAGAAAATGAAAAATTTAAAACAAAAGCACATTCAGATTTATTGAGGCATTTCAAGAACCAGTTCTGTAAACTAAGCAGAAATAATTTTCAGCAACTGCTAATGAAAGCATATGAATTTTTTTTTATGATTTTAGCTTTAAGATAGTTAAGCATGTACAGGAAATTAAGAGGGAGCATGAAGAAATTGAATTGGTATGTTTAGAGTTTAAGATTTCATGTTATCATGGTGAATAAGGTGGTGGTGACTGATCTGCAGCAATTTTGTCATAAGCAGGCGGAGCACCAGGTACCTATGGTAAGAAAAATGATGTGAAAGATTGAAAAAACAGTTGAGGTGCAAGAAAATGACATTAAAGATGCAGCGAGCTATTGACCTTCATATCAGATATGGTACTACAACTGAAAATAGCTGAGCTCAATCATTATGTCTTTATTTTTTTTAAGGTTAGTTTTTGCTAATTATTTTTTTTGTTTTGCATCACACTAAATTAATTTTGTTTGTATCATTCATCCAAAGAGAGAATTTTCAGTGTTATAAGGACGGGAATTTTTTTTTTTTTTTATATTGAGAATTCAGACTAATACTGAAACTTTCCTTTAAGAGTCTTAATGCAGGTACATTGTCTTATTTCCAATGTTAACAATTTAGGCAGCTTATTTAAAATTAATTGTAAATTAGCCTTTTCCCTATTCTAAAACTATTTAAGCACACCCATAACTTGACATATATATTTATCAATTAAGTTATTTTAACTTTTTTT
Source organism: Nipponia nippon (assembly GCF_047370975.1). NCBI lineage: Eukaryota > Metazoa > Chordata > Aves > Pelecaniformes > Threskiornithidae > Nipponia > Nipponia nippon. Next base: position 45,873,589 of record NW_028262402.1, read on the forward strand.
AAATTATAGGTTTGAATGTTCAACTTTCCATAATGATTAGAGGAGCTAAAATCTTCAAGTTTTATAACGTTCCCTGGCAATTCTTGTCAAGGTATAGTATACCAGACACAGTGCATTTGTTTTTTGTCAGAATGGTGAAACATCTATTAGGGAGATGTTTGTTTATTCAGTATATTTTAGCATTCAGGTGTTATATCAGTCTAATAGATTGCATAATGATCATACAACTTAAGAATAATGGTAGGTGAAAGAAGAGAATTTCTTAAAAGAACAATTCTTAATAGTAGATTTTAAAAACCCTTTTCACAGTAAAAATTGTGCAAAATACTACTTTTTAAGTTAATGCAGAGGCATTGAAGACCCAGTCTGGAAAGCACACCCCAACAAATAAATCATCAACAAGTGACTGTTTACCAAGATTGTCTCACCATGTCTTAAGTTTATGTTGTAAGTAAATGAAACCTTGAATTGCTACTTACCACAGAATTAAAGTTTCTGTATTCCTGCAGAGCCATTTTGCAGTCTGGTATTGTTCCATCACCTACCACGGTTCGTATTGTGCCCACACTAGAGCTTTTGTTCTGTGACAGATCATAAAGAAATATGAGGAAGATGAAAGGAAGAAGAGGATGTGAAGTTGCAGCAAATTATGCATCATTTAATATTTGTCAGCACCTTTACTGTATGTATTAGAATCTGGGATTAGGGCCAGACACAATGCCATCAAGTAAAAGATTGGTAATCTACCTGTCACTTTTTGCTGTCTCTGCTGAAACAAACTCTCTCCTGTATTTCCCAATTACATTGCCAGAAAAATGAGAATCACATTTTTTAGGTCCAGGACTGCTGCATGAAATGACACCTTCTCATGTACCTGAATGCCTCCTCCTTTTTATCCCACCTATTTCTTTCTTTAATCTCCAACCTTTTTCTTTTCCATTTTTCCACCATTTCTTTTGTATACATTCTGTACCACTTCTCCCCTAGCCAAAAACCCTTACAAAAATTTGATTTTCAAAACCAGAAAGCAGCAATCTGCAATGAGAAGGAATTAAAAAAGAAATTGTCCTTTTTGCCATGATGTACAAAGCAGGCATGAAAGAATTCTGGTCTGCTTTTTGAAGTTTTTTTTGAGCATTACCGTCATTTTTGCAACATTTCACTATGAAAGGTCGGGTTTTATGTATTCTTCCAGTTCATATACATATTGGATAGATCACTGGAAAGGTAACAGGACAAAGTTATCGGAAACAGCAAGGAAATGAATTTGCTGACTTAGGTGAGAGGTATGTTTTTTAATTCCAAATGGTCACATCTTTTTTGAAATATTAGGATAAGTAAAAAATATTCACTGTAAAACATATAATTGGATAAAGCTTTCACTTAAAAGGATTAAAAGTGGCCTCCCTTTCATAGGAGAGAGGGCAGAACTTCAAAGATAAAGCTTTGAGACTTCTAACAACAGATGTTATGAGAAGGACTGTACCTTTTTTAATATTTTTTTAGAAGACACAAAGTAGAATTTTTTAGAAGTAGCATTTATAAAGCAAACTTCAAACCTGCCCTGCTTTTTTGTAGATCTTAAAACTGCAAGTCAGCTTTTATACAAATACATCATGCATCACCCATACACTAACATAACATTTACTTAGTTACTTGTAACAGTTATTTTTCTTCTCTGCTTCCTAGATTAACTCTAATCATATCTGTCCTTATTTAGGGGTAAGTCTTATGAGTAGTGAATATGTTATTTAAATGAAAGTAGAGAGAACCCGTCATGATTTTGTGTAAATATTAAATATAATGCTTCCTAGAGATCAGTTTTTCCACTGATGTGTTGGGCAAAGTTGGGCAACTGGCTTCATCTCACTATGCTTCTGCTTCCTTTGCCTCACTTGCAAGTTCTTCAGGGCAAGGTGTGTTTCATACTGTGTGGTTTTACCTGTGTGTAAGTCAGTGTATATATTGCCTGACATAATGATGTCCTATTACAGATTTGATATTCTCTGCATTAATGCAATGCAAATAATGATATTATGTTGTCAAAATAATAGCATGCTGGGAAGTGAGCTGCCATGCTTACCCGCAGACTTTTATAGCCATTACGTCTTTTGTAATAATAGCAGCCAAAGATAAGTAAAATTGCCAGCACCAAAATGAAGAGTCCAATACCCAGAGCTCTGTTGGGAAAGCAAAACAAAATAATTGACACCAGAACTAGATGCACTCTTCTGGGAGCAAGAATTATTAGAGCAAAAGTTTGTATCAGTATCCTTTTATCAGAGGAAGGCATGGAGCAGAATTTACCTCAGAAAACAGAGAAAGTATTAATAACTTCAGCCAGTTTCTGTAGATTAAGCAGTTACCTAAATTGTCTGCCAAGTTCTTAAGCATTTTAAAAATGAGGAATATATTGCTTTGAAGATAATAATCTACCAGTGACGACTACTTCTAAAAAAATCCCTGCCTGTAAATCCAGCAAACAGCATTGCGAAGTTGGAAGAGAATCTGAAATAAATTAAATGCCACACCGGCAGAGACACAGCTCATGTTTATTTGTTAAATTTCTCTAGGCAGCAAGTATTGAGAAATATATCCTAATTGCATCATATTGTGACAACTGGGGACAAAAGGATTTTTTTGATACATAAAACACTACACAACGTCAAAACCCGAGTAAGAAACTTTGAATTATTCATAAAGAGCTCTATAATTCTTTAGTTCTTGTTTCGTGACGTACTAGGCACAATATTGGTGTCACTGGGTCATTTTAGGCAACGTAGTCTTTGCGAGCTGTGCTTCCCACTGCTTACCAAGGACTTGGGAGAAGTAGCACAGTTCCACTATCTGTCAGAAAGCAAGCTGACAAAGCAGTTGCAAGTTTCCTAGTCACAAAACCCCTTCCTCCTGTGCTAATATCCTCTCTGTTAAGACATACAGAATTCATTCCCCATTTTTTTGTTCTTTGCCTGTTCAGGAACAGCAGACTCTGCAAAACGCTCAAAAGGAAAAGAGGACAGGAAAAAAAATGACCACATGCGTCAGGACAAACCCACTCTAACATACTTTTACATATCTTACATAGAGTTGCCCTGCAGTAATCAGCACCAGGCTTTTCCATGGGGCCCGAGGAGTGGGGCATGTGACTTATGAGAGACCTTTTATATCTATTTTCTATCAATCATTTTCACTGACTCAGAGTCTCATGAAGGAGTGTTTCCTTGTGACCTAAGAAGCCTGAAAGAAGATGCAAGCAGATTCATGTGGCAGAACAGGCTGTCTTTTTGTCTGAACTGCCTGTGGGCTGTTTGAAGCATGAAGCCTCTTGGAGCCAACGGGATTTTCTTTTTCACAAGTACCTGAAGCTTGCAAGTTGCTCCTGCCCCTTCAAGGCTCTGTGTTGGCTGGAGATCTGTTTAACCCAAGAATAGAGCTCACGGCATTCACTTGCTTTCTGGCGCAGCCGTGTTGCAGCTGGTCTTCAAAGTTACGAGATGGCTCCACTGGTTTTGTTACTGTCCCCAGCACAGTAAAAACTTGAAGAGACTACTTCTCCAAGCAACTGCTGCCTTTTCTGCATTTTGAGACTGCTTTCTGATTTTCATGTGTTCTGTAGTTTTAGCCGTCCATTAGCCTGTATCCCCCATGGAATGTGTGTCATTTCTGGAGTTGGTGATTTTACCTCTGTATTTGCCATCTAACTCCTTCCTATTCAGAGGCTAGTATGAAAAGTGCATATGCCATTTCTTGCAATTCCAGTTAAAGTTGCAGCTGTGATATTCGTAATCTGTGCTTATATCTTGAATGCTCCTTCTGGTACCGGAAGGAGAGAGTCACTTTTCCCTTGCGTATCTAGAAAAGCTGCTTACAGTTGCAGCCACTGGAATTCATGGCAGTTAGAGGTGAGCGTGCTTAGTTTCAAGGGCTGAGACATGAGTAGCCAGCTTTCTCTTTTGGAGAACCGAACTGCTGTGGAAGGACTATGAGAGTGCCTTCCCCTTTGTTTATTCTCTCTGCCCAGGGATGAACACGGAGAAGCAAGTATCTAGCAGTAGGGGGGGGGGAGGGGATGGGAAGGGAACAAGTCACCAAGTTTGGTGGCCAGTAAGCCAGTACCAGAAGCACATTCCACATACAGATATCTCAAGCACATTGGAAATATTTGTCTAAAGTAATAAGAACACATCACCAGTGGGATAGTGCCTCTAGTAATCCAACACTGAACATATTTAATTGTAAGCCAAAACTAACAAAATATTAGCTTGAATTAGTTCTGCTTAAGTGGAGTCTCACCCAGAAACAATTTACTGAGAGTCACATTTGTATGTCATTGATGTCTCCATCTGCTTTTTGATGGTATTTTACCATTATTCTGGGGTATTCACTTACATTATTCTTTAGGGTGAGACAATGTCCCTTTGAGGTTCTGAAGAGAGGTATGTGGATCTGGAAATAAAACTTACTGTAAAGATCACGTCGCAACAGCCTCAAAAGAAAATTCTAAATAAACCTCAATAAACCTAGTGATTTTATTATAAAGGTTAATGACTTGTGATCAAACTCTAGATTCTTGACTTCTGTAATTCTGATTTTTCTTAACCGTTGAGGGCTCTTTATGATTCTGCAATGACAAACATTAGAGACAACTACAGGATAGCTAAAATGTACTCCACCCATATACAACAGTGACTTTTCCTGATACTATTTTGTACATTTCTTTCAATGTAAATTTTTTTCACCAGCTTACACACTAACATAGGTTTTGCTTTATACTTACTCTTCTGCTGCAAGATAGCTGTATCCTTTCCCTCCGAAAAAGTCACCATGTGGATGGTGATTTCCTCTGGGCATTTTGTGAGCTTGGTCCTGCTCAAACCTACAGGATAGAAATGCAGTGCCTCACTGCAATAAATAATTTGTTATCTTTAAAGCATAATATCATCAACTTCTTTGTTTTAAGGGGAGCATTTTAGGGAGGCAGGGCAATCTGATATCTTTAGAATCAAGTAGACCCATATACATATGCCACTGTCCCAATTTAAGGCAAACCTCCAAACTGTAACTATAGTCTACGTTTGAATAGCTCCACTGACATCAAGGTATTTGCACCTGAGTGCAACAGAGAAGAATTTGACATGGTCTCTTTAGATACTAAGCAATGGCAGACTTCTGAAATAAAATCTTTTAGGAATATAGAAAGAAATGCAATTTACCTAGACAAGAAAAACTATTCAGCAGAAGAAAAACTAATATTGTCCTTACAAGTAGTTGTTTCTTTTTTTCTGTTACTCTCTGTAAACGCTGAAGGGCCAGGTTTTCAATTAGCATAAACTCTCAGAGAACTGTTGATTTTCGGATGGTTATACTAATTTATATCTGCTGACAATCTATACTTAGATGTGCAGTGAATTTATATTATAATCTTAATTTCCAGTCTTAAGGGAATAATCATCCAGTTAAAAGCAGTCTGAACAGTTAAAAATCTAATTGATCAAATATAGTGACGAAGAAATCCACAAGTAATCATGTTTCTATCATTTAAACAGCACAACAACAGATCCTACTTGATAGTATCCAGCTAATCTACCTACCTTACACAGGTAAAGTATAAAACCCAATGACTTTACTGAAGAGAATTCTAGCCAAGGAAATAAAACATTTTCAGAGTTCACTTAGAGACAGTTAAGCCTCTTATGAAGTATAATTTTGAAGCAACACAGAAAATTTTGGGTAGAATAAAAAAATATAAATCTTACCTCCGTCAGACCTGTATTCTGTCTGTTAACTGAAAGGCATGTACAGCTTTCTTTTCCTTGACTTAGTCTGTTTTTTCTTCTTTGATCTGTTCTCTTATGACTATCACGAGTTTAAATTCCTTTCAGTACAGCTTCTGAATGCATTAATTAGCATGAAAGAGGCAAGGAGACAACTTTTCTTTTTCTTTTTACAGTCTGCATCCTTCCCTCCTAATAAGCAGCTCAAAAATCTATTTCTTCATTTATTACATACCCTCTGAGAAATTGCTGAACACCATTGTACCTGCCTAGTCAGTACAAGCTCCTAGAGTGGGCAGACTACTTCTAAATTCAAACTTGTTTTGATTTAGGGCTGATTATTTTGCGACAGAGGGCTGGTATAAACAGTGTTTTCTCATTTGTTTAACTATAGCTTTGTATATGCCCACTTTTCGCACCATTGTAACATGGAAACTAGTATAGTTAGAACAAAACTCATAGATGTATACCATGATAGAAGTGATTAGAGCAAGTACAGCTTAATGCTCTACTGGTAGCAAATGCTGCAACAAAAAGAGAGTCTGTCCCATGGGCTGCAGAACTAACAAAGCCTGGTTTCCAACAGATTAGTGTGAATTGCCTGTGCTCACGCTGCAGTAATTCCATTTACAGCACCAGGCAAGAAAAAGCAGTCTGTGATTAATTCAGAGGTCTGGGTGCTGTGATGGACCAGCGGTGTTAGTTACTGCCAAAAAAAAAAAAAGAAGATATAGGAACCATGTTCTGCTTGTCATTTCTCCCAGTGAATCATTAATTTGGGCCTCTCTATCCTGCCACAGATTTTTTTTTTTTAAGTTTGAAGAATTCAAACTTAAAACTTTGACATTTTTGCTTCTCTTTGAAGCTGTGAATCTGGCACTAAATGAAAATGGCTGACAGACTCAAAAGTGAATAGGAAAGAACAGATAGTGTGAGAGGTCAACATCCATTTCCTTATGAAATCAGATGAAAAGTCTTAACATCAATATTCTTAGCTAGTGCAGGGCTGGGAAGATCCAGAGCATTTTTCTGCTTGTGTGTTTTATAAAATCATAGAATCATTTAGGTTGGAAAAGACCTTTAAGATCATCAAGTCCAACCGTTAATGTAGCACTGCCAAGTCCACCACTAAACCATGTCCCTGAGCACCATGTCTACCCATCTTTTAAATACCGCTAAGGGATGGAGACTCAACCCCTTCCCTGGGCAGCCTGTTCCAGTGTCTGACTACCCTTCCAGTGAAGAAATTTATCCTAATATCCAATCTAAACCTGCCCTGCCAGCACCACTTGAGGCCATTTCCTGTTGTCCTGTCCCTTGTTACTTGGGAGAAGAGACTGACCCCCACCTCACTACAACCTCCTTTCAGGTAGCTGTAGAGAGCAATAAGGTCTCCCCTCAGCCTCCTCTTCTCCACACTAAACAGCCCCAGCTCCCTCAGCCGCTCCCCATAAGACTTGTGCTTCAAACCCTTCATCAGCTTTGTTGCCCTTCTTCGCACACGCTCCAGCACCTCAGTGTTCTTGTAGTGAGGGGCCCAAAACTGAACACAGCATTTGACGTGCGACCTCACCAGTGCCGAGTACAAGGGGACGATCACTTCCCTGGTCCTGATGGCCACGCTATTTCTGATACAAGCCAGGATGCTATTGGATTTCTTGGCCACCTGGGCACACTGATGGCTCATGTTCAGCCGGCTGTCAACCAACACCCCCAGGTCCTTTTCTGCCAGGCAGCTCTCCAGCCACTCCTCCCCAAGCCTGTAGCGTTGCATGGGGTTGTTGTGACCGAAGTGCAGGACCTGGCACTGAGCCTTGTTGAACCTCATATAGTTGGCCCCAGCCCATTGATCCAGCCTGTCCAGGTCCCTCTGTAGGGCCTTCCTGCCCTCCAGCAGATCAACACTCCCACTCAACTTGGTGTCATCTGCAAACTTAGTGAGGGTGCACTCGATCCCCTCGTCCAGATCATCGATAAAGATATTAAACAGAACTGGCCCCAGTACTGAGCCCTGGGGAGCACCACTTGTGACCGGCCGCCAACTGGATTTAACTCCATTCACCACCACTCTTTGGGCCTGGCCATCCAGCCAGTTTTTTACCCAGCAAAGAGTACGCCCATCCAAGCCGTGAGCAGCCAGTTTCTTCAGGAGAGTGCTGTGGGAAACGGTGTCAAAGGCCTTACTAAAGTCCAAGTAGACAACATCCACAGCCTTTCCCTCATCCACTGTGGGTCACCTTGTCATAGAAGGAGATCAGGTTGGTCAAGTAGGACCTGCCTTTCATAAACCCATGCTGACTGTGCCTGATCCCCTGGTTGTCCTGTACGTGCCACATGATGGCACTCACGATGATCTGCTCCACAACCTTCCCCGGCACTGAGGTCAGGCTGACAGGCCTGTAGTTCCCTGGATCCTCCTTCTGGCCCTTTTTGTAGATGGGCATCACATTTGCTAACTTCCAGTCAACAGGGACCTCCCTGGTTAGCCAGGACTGCTGATAGATGATGGAAAGTGGCTTGGTCAGCACTTCTACCATCTCCATCAGTACCCTTGGGTGGATCCCATCCAGCCCCATAGACTTGTGTGTGTCTACATGTTGTAGCAGTTCACTAACCATTTCCCCTTGGATTACGGGGGCTTCATTCTGGTCCTCATCCCTGTCTTCTAGCTCAGGGGGCTGGGTACCCCAAGAACAACTGGTCTGACTATTAAAGATTGAGGCAGAGAAGGCATTAAGTACCTCAGCCTTTTCCTTGTCCTCTGTCACTGTGTTTTCCCCCACATCCAGTAAAGGATGGAGATTCACCTTAGCCCTCCTTTTGTTGCTAACGTATTTGTAGAAACATATTTTGTTGTCCTTTACAGCAGTAACCAGTTTATGTTCCAGCTGGGCTTTGGCCCTTCTAATCCTCTCCCTGCATAACCTCACAACATCCTTGTAGTCCTTCTGAGTTGCCTGCCCCTTCGTCCAAAGGTTGTAAACTCTCCTTTTATTCCTGAGTTCCAGCTGAAGCCCTCTGTTCAGCCAGGCTGGTCTTCTCCCCTGCTGGCTTGTCTTTCGGCACATGGGGACGGGCTGCTCCTGCGCCTTTAAGATTCCCTTCCTGAAGGATGTCCAGCCTGCCTGGACTCCTTTGCCCTTCAGGACTGCCTCCCAAGGGAGTCTGTCAACCAGGCTCCCGACCAGGTCAAAGTTTGCCCTCCAAAAGTCCAAGGTGACAGTTCTGCTGATACCCCTCCTTACTTCTCCAGGAACTGAAAACTCTGTCATTTTGTGGTCGCTGTGCCCAAGATGGCCTCCACCTGTCCCATCACCCACAAGTCCTTCTCTGTTCACAGAGAAGAGGTCCAGCGGGGTGCCTTCCCTAGTTGGCTCCCTCACCAGCTGCATCAGGCAGTTCTCTTCCACACACTCCAGGAACCTCCTAGACTGTCTCCTCTCTGCTGTATTGTATCTCCAGCAGGCATCTTGTAAGTTGAAGTCCCCCACGAGAACAAGGGCTAGCGATTGTGAGACTTCTCCCAGCTGCTTACAGAATACTTCGTCCGCCTCTTCATCCTGGTTGGGTGGTTTATAACAGATTCCCACCATGATATCTGCCTTGTTGGCCTTCCCCCTCATTCTTACCCATAAACACTCAACCCTATCATCACCATTGTTAAGCTCTAGACAATAAAAACATTCCCTAACGTACAGTGCTACCCCACTGCGTCTCCTTCCTTGCCTATCCCTTCTGAAGAGTTTACAGCCATCCACTGCAGCACTCCAGTTGTGCGAGTCATTCCACCATGTTTCCATGATGGCAACTATGTCAGTTTTCCTGCTGCACAGCGGCTTCCAGCTCCTCCTGTTTGTTGCCCGTGTTGGCGTAGATGCACTTCAGTTGGGCTGTTGATCCTGCCACCTTTTTGGGGGGAGAAGCCCTAGTTCCTATGTGAATATTCTCAGGTGCTTCCGTGGTTTCTAACACATCCATAGCCCTTCCATCTTTGCTGCCACATGGATCTCCATATCCTGCCTCCACTGAGATGGCAGACCAAAGGACCTTGCTAGAACATCGTGCCTCAAATGTTGGTGTGCTGCCCCCAGGCTTATCTCTAGCAAGCCTGGTTTTACCCCTTTCCCCCTTCCAATCTAGTTTAAAGCTCTTTCAATGAGCCCTGCTAACTCCTGTGCTAGGATCCTTTTCCCCCTTTGAGAGAGGTATAGCCTGTCTGTCGCCAGCAGGCCTGGTGACGTGTAAACCGACCTGTGATCAAAAAACCTGAAATCTTGCCGGAGACACCAGGCTCGAAGCCAGGTATTGATTCGCTGGGTCTTCCTGCATCTTTCCTTATCATTCCCTGCAACAGGAAGGATAGAGAACACTACTTGTGCTCCTGATCCCTTAACCAGACCTCTCAAGGCCCTGAATTGCCTAATTATGGTAAAAATCTGATCTTTCTTTGGATATTTTTCCATGGTGGTGCCCAGTGACATGACCAGAGGCAGTGGGCACAGACTGAAACACAGGAGGTTCCCTCTGAACATCAGGAAACACTTTTTTACAGTGATGGTGGCTGAGCCCTGGCACAGGTTGCCCAGAGCAGTTGTGGAGTCTTCCTTCTTGGAGATATTCAAAAGCTGTCTGGGCACGGTCCTGGGCAACCAGCTCTAGGTAGCCCTGCTGGAGCAGGGGATTAGACCAGATGACCTCCAGAGGTCCCTGCCAACCTCAGCCATTCTGTGATTAACACCAGAAAGATGTAATTGTTTTTGCTAGACCCATTAAAGTTTGAAAAAACACATTTTTTGTGGAGGGAAAAATAAAGGGAGGAAGAAGAATGAACATTAGTGAGGAGCATAAACTTGCTCATTTGGCCAAATGGTTCAGTGTTTCTCTTATTAACTCTTATATTATTCCGGATGAATTCAATGGGAGTTTCAAAGGTGAAAGAGATGTAAGGAAAATTTCTGTAGATACTTATGTGTGTAAAACAGTAAGTGTGCGCTATCACAGTCTATCAAGTTCCCAAGCAGCATGCCAGCCCTTGTGCAGTACTCTGAAAATGTCATAGAGCTCATTATCAAATCATGTGTTTTCCTGTAGAAAACCTTCACTTCTGGGAGAAGATGATAACTGAAGGGTACTGTTTGTTCTTGTCAGAATCAAACCTGATTTTCACTGAAAATCCATGTGACACCAAAATGAGTCTCTGCCCATTCCTTACCTCCAGCAGTGTGGTGAGCAAAATGTCAACTGATTGAACATTTTGAATGTCCAGTGTTCTGAATGAATCTCTTATTAATAGTATAACAAGGAAGGGAAGAAAAGAACAACTTTGTCATGGATCTGTCATGCCATCTGGTATATAAATGCACAATGCTGGTATTGAGGAACTGGATGGATGAGAAGGTGAAACACCATGTCCTGGTTCTGATCTCAGGTTTTTTACAAAATCTTGTTTCTCTGGGGTGGTGCTGCTAACTCCGTCAATGTAAAGTCACTGGAATTGATGTATGGATTCCACAGGTGTTACGTTTTTAAAGATAACATTTCAGGAAGAGAAGAGGATGGAAGAGGAGAAGTACTTAAGAGAAGCCCCACAGCAACCCAGGCCTTTTGTGATAGCCAGCAACCTGTGGCAAGCCTAGGACACTGATGAATCTTGATGATAGGTATGAAATGAATGCTTCTAGTGTAACTGAAAATAACATGCTTAACCTTTTAAAAACAATAGCAGTTGTTTTTATGCATTGACAGTGTGATTCCATCTTTCTAGGACAAGATCCTGGGATTTTTATTCATTTGTTTATTTCCCTTAATTGATAATCTTTATTTTTCTCTGGCGTTTGACGCTTCCTACAGCAGACAGAGCAAAGAAATGTAAGTACCTTGACACCTGATTTAGTAAAGGTTTTAGTTTTGAGTTTTATGGGAATTTCAGTGCAAATTCTCAAGTATTGCAGTGCTAAATCTATATTAACAGTAACATAGTACAGTAAGACTGAATAAGAAGATTATACCCCTTTCAGGTGGTGCTGAGGATCCTCATCTCTCCATGGTTTGGGGATTTACTTTGAAGTAGGTATTATCTGGATTCCAGAGCCACTGTAGGCCTGATTTGGAACTTTTTGAAAAGAAGCTATTCCTCAAATTGCTGCTACCTCAACTGCAGACACCGCCAGGATGCAACGTGTTGTCCTGTAGACTGCCTTGCACAGACACCATTAATAATGTTGTCATCCTGAAAGCCTGGTTCGTGAAAGTAAGTTCCTCCTCAAGTAATTTCAAAGTGAAACTGTGGTCCTTAGTGTCAGACCCATCACCCTCTGCTCCTTCTCTCAACAACGTACAGTACAGGAGTGGTAGTCTTAATCCTGTAGTAGCTATGCCAAGAGAATGCCATGAATGCAGTGGTGTCTGCACCTCGTTTTTCCAAAGAAAAAACATTGGATAACTTTCTGGCAGTGTTTTTCTTTGCTCCTGCTTTGCTCGTGGTTGACTGGAGGTTCTGAGCCCAGGGCATTTTTCAGATTTACGGGACTTTCTCTATGAGGTGCAGGATGACCAACCATGGGTGAAAACTTTTTGGATGCAGTTGGACACTATCAAGGTGAGGCAGAGTTATGACTTTCCTTGCATGTAATTTCAGGAGGCCATACCTGGATTCAAGAGAATGATGGTACTTTCTAAAGCCTCACAGTCCTGTTTCCACCAGAGAGTGGCTAACTGGTTTGGGGTGAGAAACTCTTTGCAGGTGAGCTGCTGATTTAAGTCTCTGAGGCCATCTCAGAAACTCTTTGTTTGAAGAAAGTGAATATAGGCAACACTGACAACATCATTAGCCACTTGGAACAAAACAGCCCTTTGCAAGTGATCCCTGCAGTAATAGTCCAGTGAAACTTAACTGGGAATATTGCTGCTAAAGCCAAAGTAAAAGCAGTCCCAAAATTAATACAAACACTTGGTACTTTTTCTGTGCTATTAAACAGATACGTAGTCATGAGCTGACAGAGTGTCCAGGTGACTAATACTATTCAGTGCATTTGGCAAAAAAAATAAAAGAACAACTTCTCATATCTCCCTTCACAGGGTCACAGGATCCTGTTCAGGCTAGTGGGGGCCTGGGGAGGTCTCCAGCCCCTGCCCAGAGCAGAGCCAGTTCTGGGCTGCTCAGGGTTTCACCCAGTCGGGGCATGAAACCCTCAAGAATGGAGACAGCCCAACCTCCCTGAGCCCCGGCTCCACCGCTGGCTTGTCCTCATGGCTCCAACCTGAGCCTCATGTTTCAGCTTGTGCCACTGCCTCTGTCCGTCCTGCCATGCGCCACTGTGAAGAGCCCTGTTGCGTCTCCTCCATTGCTCCTGTCAGTGCCAGGGGTGCTGTTGGGTGCCCCCAAAGCTGCCCTTTGTCCTGGCTGAACCAGCCCCGGTCCTGCAGCCTCTCAGTGGCCCTCTGCTGAACTCTGTCATGTTTATCAACTGCTTTCCTGTACTTGGTGTCCCAAAATGGATGCACAACTGTGGAGCGGAGGGGAATAATCACCTCTCTTGATCTACTGTCTGTGCCCCTGTTCATACATGCCAGGATGCCACTAGCCTTCTTTACTGCCTGTGTTAGATGTCAGGACATATCAAAATACAGAAATCAGTGACTGAGCTTGTAAATAAAATATAGAATTTTAATAGAAAGTCAGAGGTGGAAACTGCATCTATTAAGCATCCCTCCATTCCTTCCCCCTCCAACAATTCCCCTTCCTTTCATTTTATAAAATGAAGAGTTATTTTAAATATTGGAACACTGCAGAAGACTGAAGAATAATACTTTCTAGAAAAATCTAAGTTTTTCAATTGACATGATTGAAAAATGTTTTGTCAGAAATTTCAGGGCCTTGCTACAAGACTTTGCTCACCCAGCTGTGTTTCTTCCAATGTGTGTTCTGCAATCCAGCCCTCACAGATAGTTGATTTATTAGTGGTTCAGCTAATTTCTTGTAAGTTAAATTAAATTTTTGAAATAATTGTTACTTTTATAAGACAAGAAATAATTATTTTAGATGAGTGATTTATGTTAAACTTGGCTTCACAGATAAAGTGTTTCAATAGTAAAAATTTCTGAAGTTCGTAACTAGGGCAGCTATGACATTTGTAATAGTTTCAAAGCTTTTAAGTGCTATGGTTTTTATTTTTACTATTTCTTTTTAAATGTGATGCAGCCCTCCCTCCCTTCTTTTGTGTTCTCTCTTCCACCTGATAAAATAACAGAACCCCAAAAAAAGTGATTTGGATACAGACTCTTTTTATTCCCATAAATTGAATATTTGCTCAAAGACCCTCAGGATAGTTGAAATGTGGAACTAAAGAGGACCTCAGGTCAAGTCATCGAGTCCGTCCCACTGTTCTGAAGCACAACTGAATATATTTAGAATCTCCCTCATGTCTTATCTATTCTCTGATATCTCTGTTTTCATATTCTCCCTGTAGTCTGTTTCTATGCTTAACAGGCTACAATGAAGGTTTTTCCCCATTACATAACTCTGCCTTACTGCAAATTGTATCAATTACTAATTGCTTTAACAAGGAAAGGAATTAATTGTGTCTTCTTTACCTTAACCTATTATGGATTTAAAGTCTGTTCCCATGCTCTGTACAACCTTTCATCTTCTAAACCAGACAAACTTTATTTCATTTCTTACACTTTTTCTTTAGGCGGTGCTTTCTTAACCTTTCTCATTCTCGTTCCACTTAATTTTTTCCAACTTATGTACCTCTTCCAGTTAATGCCTTAGAAGCATCATTATCTCCTTTATCTTACCACAGCACAAAAAGACATTTACTATTTTTAACATAGGGTTGCATTTGGGATTCTTACTTGGTTTGAAGTCCACTGTAGCCTTAGGTCTATCTCTGTTATTCATCAATCCTTCTCCATTTTATGTGTGTGTATTTTGCTTTTTACTTCTGATATTTAGGAATCCATTTCTCTCTACTGAATTCTATTATTCATGTAACTTACCCCATTTGTCAGGTTTATTTATTTATCAGATTCCAGCCCTGCTCTGTAGAGTACCTGCAAACCCTTTAGCTCAACACTATATTAATGTACTCTTGCTTTCACATCCAACTTGTTTACTGAAAATACTGAACACTACTTCCCCAAGCTAAACGCCTGTGAGCTGATGCCTCTTCCTATTTGATAGTGATGGCTGCAGTCTGTATTTGGAGGGAGGGTTTCTATTTGCTGCACACACGCTTCATGGTAATTTCATTTAGACCACAGTTTCCCTAGTTTGCTTATCACGGCCCTGTGGGACTGTGTTGAAGACTTGTATAGTCAAAATGAATCTTCAACATCAAATGTGAAAATGGTTACTGGTGTGGTTTGCTTGTAAACCAACAACTTTCTTCCTCAGTTTCAAACATTCCTATCCAAAACTTCCATCATTTTATAAATCCTACTAGTATTGAGTCTGGAGAAAATAAAACACTTCCATATGTCCTGAAATGCTGTAAGATGTCCAATGTAGTCACACCACTACATCATGTTCTCGATACCTTCTGTTTTGAAGTTTCAGGGGATGGAGGGAAGGGTAGGGTAATGTTGACTTTTCTGGTTTAGTATTAGTCTGGCTTCCTCTTTCTTTTCTCTGTTGGAATTGATCTAAAGTAACTAAAAATCCAGCTGACAGGACAAGAGTGGCTCCTGCCATGTAGAAGCCTGCTCTGTAATCACCAGCCATGTCCACAATCAGACCTAGAAAGAAACAAATGACAGCAATGTGATTGATAGAAAGCAGGCTAACGTGAATTAGCTCAGCAGTCTCAACATATACTTTCAGAAAGGGAGTATGCTGGCTACATACCTGTCTTGGAGCTTTCTACATCATGAGTGCATGGAACATCACCCCATTATAGCATTTTAAAATTTGAAACAAAATTCACATCTCGTTTACTTTGCATATGTGAATTGCTAGTAAAACAAAATGCTATGCAGTTTGAAGCACTTTCCAACCTAAAACATGGCAGACAATGAAGGTAATGGCAGACAAAAACCAAATCATGCAGCTTTGTATCTGAGTAGCCCCACGTTCTGTGGTGTAGCTGCCATTAGTTGCTGTAATTTGGACCATAACCGTACAGCACAAGAGAGTTTAAATAAGGAAAGGAGAGGCCTCTGCTGGAGACACAGTTGGAGACATTGCCTGCAGTGTTATGGGCTTTCCTGCTCATCATTTACAAAGAGTCACAGATGTTAACAAAAAGACCCTGGTTTTTAGGTAGCTTTAAGCCAACCAAAATACCTAATGCCATTATGTACCGTACTGAAAGAACAGTAGTATAGTAGCAGTACTGCAGCAGTATATGTGGTAGTATCGGCTGCTCTGTGGGTACAAGGGCAGGTTCATTTGTGGGCTGATGAAGGCTGCTTGCTTGGTCTCCCATTGGAAAGTTTGTCCACATTTAGTGTACTCTCTAGCCATCGTTCCAATCTAACATCAGCCCTGTTAGGCTAAGGAACTCTGAATCCAGACCTTTTAGATTTTACTCTTAAAGTAGGAGAGGAGAGCTCCAGAAGCACTTAGTGTTCCCTCCTCTTCCATACCTTTTTTTTAGCTTACTGTATATACACAAAGGGGTCGCACTGATCTCCAGGTAATCAGCACTAGTGACCAGCCACTATGTAAGTGTCTCGTTAACTTTGTATTTTATTCAGATCTTCTCAAGATACTTTTGCTACTGTTCTGACTCAAATTCTCTATAAATCTTCCTGGTTCCTATATTTTCAAAAGTGAATTAAAATGTTCCAGTATTCAGTCTGACCCATTTGTAACCTATTAGTGGTGTTATCACCACAAAAGTCACTGTAGTGTGTGAGCAGTGGTCTTTGGATGAGGACTCAGATCTGCATTTTACAAGCCACAATGGTCATTTTTCTGCCATGTCACCTTGTAAAGTCCCTACAACTTGCAGCTTGTTTGTCTTGCGTTTTTCCAAGATGACTTTGTCTCATTGCCAGCCCATAAATCTGTGTGCTGTCTCATTGTCTGCTCTCTCTTCCCACTGTTTTTATGTGTTGCCTCCCCCATTTATTATAGCGGTTAGCTCAAATGCTGTCTGAAAACAGCAGGCATCTCTGTGAATATTTCCTTGAGGTTCACGTAGCCAAATGTTTCAAGCTGTTCATTTTGACCTTCTGTAGAAACCCTCCCAACAATACCAGCATTTATGCAACATCACTAGTGTCAAATTTCAGTTTCTTCTCTGAAAGTATGGATCTGCTGCTTGTCCCAAAGGTACACTTTCGTAGCAAGGCAGTGGGAGTCCATCAGGTGGGATTCTGTGGGATTCACAAAGCAGGAACACCACCATGCAATCCCTGCCATTCTTCCCTGCTTTCATGTTGAACAGCCATCTCTAAAACCACAGAGAAGAGAGGGAGCAAGATATTTTGGAGAGGAATTAAACTGACTCTCTGTTTTTATATACTCCTTGGTCCAGATACCCCTGAGCTAAAAAAGGGGGAAATTTGGGTCCAGATCCAGGTTTTTTAGTTCGGGTTACCATTCCCCTTTCTTCTTGTAAACTATATTTGGCAAAGTATCATCTTAACTTACCAGCAAGAGGAGGCCCCACAAAACCTCCAGTGCTTCGAATGAGCATGAAAAGCCCTAGAGCACTGTCAAAATCTGGCATGCCTACAACATCAGCTAGCACTGTAATGTGAACAGCGACCGTTGTGCCAAAGAAGAATCCATAGAAGCCAGTGAATATTGCCAAGGACAGGTAATTGTTAGCCAGTGGCAACAGCATCAGGGAAGTACTGATCAGTGTAATTGTCATTGTCAGCAAATGAACAGTTTTGGTAACGTGCAGATTGGCATACCAGCCACATAGCAGTCTGCCTGCAAAGTCCACCATAGCCAAAATAGACAGGAGGGATGCAGTCCACGATTCATCTATGCCCAGGCTGTAGCTAAGTGGAACTAAAAATAACGGAGGAACAAAAAAACTCATAGCAGCTAATATACCAAAAACAGCATAAAGTACAAACTCTGGCCGCTTCACAAGCATCCAATTGAAGGTTTTGTGTGTGATGGGAGACTCATCTTCTTTGTCTGTCCTAGATGTACCATTGCCAGGTGGTGTCTCAGTTTCAGAATGGTTAGCCTCAAGGAGGCAACTGCTTGCCAGGGGTCGCATCAGTACTCCACAGACACAAATATTGAGTTGGATGCCGCCTATGATCAAGAGGGCACCTTTCCATCCATATTGACTAATCAACCACTGGAAAAATGGCCCAAACGTGAATGCAAAAGCACATTCTCCAGCACTGGCAATAGCATTGGCCAAAGCTCTTTTCTTGGAGAAATAATGGCTAACAATACTAATGGCTGGTGTCCATGAAAAGGAAATCCCAAGTCCTGAAAAACACCAATACAGATAGCACCAATTAGACACTATTGAGGTATTTTGTGAAGGTGGAAAATAAAGCAGTCAGTAGTAGTAGATTTGCAAAGTTAAAAACTGGCAAAAGAAAAACATTTTTGTTCCTAGCAGAAGCATGAGCTCAGCCACACTATGTGTAAGAGTATATTTGTGGTGTATGTTCTGTAAGAATAAGTTGTATGTTCAAACAAAAAGGCAGAAGTATGAAGTATACACTATTATATCATCACTGTAAAAAAAAAAAAAAAAAAAAGTTGGTTTGACAGTTTGTCACTGGGTGAGAAATCATATGGCCATGTGGTAGAAACTAGACAGATCTCAGAGTGTCCATGCTGTCCTAATTAAGGCTGATACTAGATCAGATTGCTGGGTTAAGCTGAGCTGTGTTCAGGGTAGAAAGTGAGGGAGGACATGAAGAAAGCTGGTGTATTACCTCTATTTGTTCTTCATTTTCTTGCCTGACTGCTTTGAGCAGGCTTCAAACCTGCTCTAACTTACAGTGATTTTAATGGCTCCCTAGAAACTATTTGGCAGCCCACAACTGCCAAAGGGCTCAAATTCCAGACATTTTCTCAGGCATCCAGCATGGAACTGGGAATGGCTTATTTTATTCCCTGCCAGCGTCGCTTCCTGTTCCAGGAAAACCTGCTAGCTGTTGGAGACAACTTTCTGGCCTGTTTTCACCTGGAGTAAAGCAAAGGATTGGAATAAGCCCGGGCCTGTGTTCAAAATATAAGATTATTTGATAGCAAGTACAAAATTTGGGATGTCTACCTCCTTGTACTTCAGCACCCTTTAGGTTCTTTAAACCTTCACAGAGCTCTTGGCTCTGAGCAAAAAATAAACCACTTTTCATTTTTTGGTTGCATATAATTTGCAGGTGAAAATTACTATCATCTAACTATTCACCTTCTTTGTCATTGCAGGTTTCTAGCACAAATTCTAACTTCCAGAGTGGGACATGAGGGAACTGACCTTTAAAGAGGGTTGCTGGTTCTAGTTGCTCATAAAATCAAAACAGAAATCAGATTTTAAAACTCTACCATTATCACCCTCAAATAAGGGCTGAGTTGCTGGTGAAAGAAATCCATAAAGCCATAAAGTCATACCCTGCAGGAAGCCAGTTGTTGCATACATCCAGACCATGCTGAGTCCAAGAAATCCCAGTGCCATTCCTGAAAAAGCCAGGAGTCCTCCAGTGATCACAACTGCCCGATGGGTGTACCGTACACATAGTGAGCTGGCAACAGGGGCTGGATCAGCAGCAAAATAAGAGAAAGATAAATATATTAGGAACATTAAGCTGACCAACAGACCAAACAATCAAATAAAGCATTTGGAGGAGAAATACCCTTATAATGCTTGTCTCAAACAGCCTGAATTCTGCTGGACAAGGGGGCCAATTGAGATTTTAAAATTGGATCCTTGCTGATAGGGAAATGACTGTCCTTGCAGCACAGATTTTAAAATATATTAAAAATATGTGGACTTTTTTAAAGGGAAAGAGCATTTCAGCACCTTCCTTGCAAAACAGTTCTACTGAATTTCATGTAAGGATGCAACTAACAACATGACAGAAATTCATGTAGCCTTTTAGCAGAAAGAGAAACCACAGCCATAGATTCTCTAGGTTAAGCTATAAAAATTGTATTCTTGCAAGTGTATTATTGATATGGCTGGCATGAAAACTTTCTGGAGAAAACTAATCTTTATCTTCTAGAGCTTTGTAAAATCATCTGTTCATGGATTTGCAAATGTTTTATAAAGGACCAAAAATTGAGGTTTATTTTGAGGTAATATTTTTCCAGGGAATTTGCAGTTCATTTCTTAAATTTTTATTTCAGTGGTAGTTTCTCTCAGCAGACTGCAGGAACTCTTCAACACATGAGGGCAAAGTTGCGCCAGGTACAGATCTGACTTGGTGCAGCAATTCCCAAAACCAAAGCACTGGTCTCCAGTCACTGTCTGAAAGCACCTGAAATGTTAGGGATATTTTTGCTTAAGTAAGGATCAGTTATATCGCCTGGCTGTTTTTCCATCAGCATCACAGAGTTAAGATCACGGCCATACCCATCATGGAAACGCATTCTGTTCTATGGGAACAGTTTCAAACCCCAGCTACAGGATTTTTTATAAATAACCATGGCCACTAGAGGGATCCCAAGTAACACCTGAGACCACCAGTCCTCAGTGGGGTTTCATAGTGCAAACAGGGAGTCGGCTCCCTACAATTTACTGATATTCTGGAAATCGGAGCTCGGGGATAAAATGAAATTCGGTTAACGAGGACCATGCTTATAAACTGAAATAAGTGGGGAGACAATGAAGAGAGGGCAGTCAGCAAGGCAAGTTTTATAGTAGTTTGCAGGGGCACGTTGTTGTACATTCACCTGTGTTAAGTAAGATAAGAAAGAAGAGAATTTGGCAGCTGGGACAAGTGAGATAAACCTGGCAGAGAGATATTAATGGCTGCAAAATCTGCAGGATGTACACTGTCTGACAGCAGGTAGCTGGCAGAAGTCCTACAAACCTCAAATGTCTCATCAGCATTTACAGCAAAATTACAATGATTTGATAAGCATGTAAAAATTATACTGGAATTCAGTCATGGTCTGTAAGATGTAGTGGAAGGGATGAGGCAGGATAAAGCATATACAGTTGGAGAGTCATACATATATGATGAACAAAAAAAGAGAAAAGTAGACTCAGGATAACAAGAGATCCACAGAAGTGCTTAAAGACAAGAAAAAGATCTGCAGCTGGCGGAGAAATACTACCAAAAAGCAGTTTTTTTTAATAGAGAATGAGGAGAATAAATAGGCAGAAACTGAATATGGGGGAGCAGGAGGAAGAAAGAAGCTAGCCACAGAACTGGAAACAGAGAAGATAGCCAGGGTCCAGAGTCTGAAAGGATAAAGGGCAATACACAGAAAACTTACAAGCAATGGAAAGGGATGATAAACACAGTGCAAAGAGAAAGGTGATGGGAGATGTACATCAGTACCAAGAGAAGGCCTATGTGTGTGATGAGGAGAATTCTTGCTGTGGTAAATTGAACAGCCTGTTGCAGGTGCAAACCCCAAAAGTAGAAGCACGTGCTCTCCTTCCACACAAGACACAGAGCTGCTGTTGAAAGGATCCAAATGGGAAAAATCAATAATTCACTGATCATCCTTCATACTGAGCCAAATGACACTGAAGGTTTCCCAGAGGAACATATTAAGAAAGACTAAGCCAGGCCAGGAAAGATGATCAAAGAACTGGAGGCTCAGATGATCTTCAGCAGAAAGTCTTCTGGTCCCTATAAATGAAGCAAAGGCAGGAGAAGATAAGGAAAATTACCTAGTGACCCGAGAGATTATGAACTGCTATACATAAGGGTTTTGGCACATTTGGCCATCAAGCTGTATTCACTGAAAGACGATTATTTTCATAGGATTTCAAAGGATGAAAAACAATTTCTGCTGAAAGTTATAGCTGCCGCCTTTGAAGTAGGCCAGCCTCACACCTGGCTACACAAATACAGTTTTGCTGGTTTATACTTAATATTATTACTTGATATGCTCTATCCTTGATACATTCCTATATAATGTAAACATATATTAAAAAACAAACAAACAAACAAAACAAACCAAAAAAACCTAACACAGGGCTTTGAGTTCTTTTATTCTCCCACGTTGGCTTCCTTTTTTCTCATTAAGTTCATATGCCTGAATGACAAAATATTATCACAATAGGTCAATGATAAGTCTAATTTGTAAGCCAAATTGATATATTACCATTTATTCATCTCCATAGTCTGTGAAGTAGGTGGAAAAGCAGGTTTTTCATTGATTTTTCAATTAATTATTTCTGTCAGAATGAAACAAGCTCTAATACTGCAAATCAAGTATAGCAGTTTATAGAACAGATAAAATCTTTTCAACTCATGACTTTTGCTTTATCTTTTTACTTTGACTTTGAATTACTGTTTTGCTCTTCTGAATACATTTTTCAAAGAAAGATCAGTTGCTCATGATCTTTGGAAGTACTGCAATTACAAGCAATAATACTAACAGGTGTGGACTGAGTAGGATGCATATAATTATATAGTGTCTATGCAATGAAGTGTCTTCACAAACAAAATTATGGTAGCATTTATTACGTAAGGGTAGTTACCTATTGCAACTCTGTATCTACATGAGAATATGTAGAGCAGACTTCACAAATTCTGTACAGTTCCTGCCTGCACATGTTTGGAATCCTCACCGTAATGGCAAAGGATCATCCAGTTTACAAGGGCCAAAGGACTCTGTAAACAACTAAGTTAAGAGTCAAATGAAGTATGTTTGATACTTTTCCCACCTTCGTTTGGTGAGATGTGGTATTTGACCTGATCCCATAGCTCATTGCCTTTGACTGGGATAGTTCACTCTCTCTTCCCTTACTCTCTGTTTGCATCGTCTTGTCTTCCTTATGCTCTCTGTGAGTGAATTGAAATTTTTTTTTCTTTTTAACTCAGTGAGTTTTCTGTTAGATCAAAGACTTGGAATCATTCTAAGGGGGAAAAAGGACAGCCAGAGCTGGCAATACATGGAAGAAAGGGGGATCTTGATGAAGACAAAAAGGAGAGGTGGGGGGAAAGCAGGACTGAGAGTCACCATTTTGGTAATAGATGGCTTATCTGTTAGGCAAGGTCACAGTCCTTATGTCTTAAAGTACTTTGAAAAAGTGACAGTCACTGTGAGATCAGTGAACTTGCACAAACTGGTTTAAGAGCCTGATCCAACAAGCTCTGCAGTTCTTAGGATTATGTCCAATGAGTTTGATTAAAAGCCTGTAGGAAAACTGAATCACGACTCTAGGTACATGGAGTTCTTTAAGGCAATCAGATTCCTGTGTATATACAGAGTCCTCATTCATTAACCCATTCCATGTCTCAGGCATGGAAACATTTTTATGAGAGGAAGCAAATGCCAATTTTCTGTAAAAACCGAAGGAGGAAGTATTGTTCTTACTTCTTTCCAGTTTTTGTGTTTTTTTAAGGAAGCTCTTCAAAATTTCTTGAGTAGGTAAGACATTAAAATAAAGTGCTAGAGGAGCACTTCTACCTACCTCCTAAATGAAAGATGGCAATAGTTACTGATGTGATCCAGGAAGTGGTGCTTGCAAGTTCATCAAAGTGCTGCTGGATTTCAACAAAGAACAGACCAAAAGTCTTGAGGACGGCAGCAGTGAGGCCCATCACCACGAAGGCTGACACTACCACAACCCATCCATAGCCACCATCTGGTGGATTGCTGTCTTTGGCCTGCATCTTTTCTAATTCGCAGATCTTCTCTCAGGTTTTTTTGCTGGGGTGGTAGTGATGGTGGTGAGGATTTTTAAAAGATCTGCAAATTAGCAGAAGGCCCAGTGTTAAAGAAATTAATTAAAAGATTCTAGGAATGGCTTACACAAGTAACTACCAAGTGAGAATACAATATGTGTTTCAGTGGTTTGATTGAAAATATTACCTGGGAAACAGATGCCCCAGGAGACAGAAGGCAGAGTAGAAAGGAAAACAAAGAAAGCAAAAAACAGAAGAAAAGAAAAATATTCAGGTAAGGAGGGTAGAAAAAAGAAGCATGCAGATATGAAAATAGGAGAGAAGATGATGGGAAAAGAGATGATGCAGACACTAAGATTTTCAAAGACAGGCCCAGGATCCTACCCATTCTAGTAACTTCAAGAACCTTATCCCACCCACTTTTCAAACCAATACATTATAGTAAACAATTAGAAGATCAAATGCCTGACAAGATACCATACTTTCTAACGTTCTCTGGGCATTGCAATAAACTTCACAAATTTCAAAGCCATCAAGGCTGCTGTTTGTACCCATTAGCCTCTTGTCATAATTGTGTGTATGGATAAAGCATAATTATATTCGCCAAGTTGCTCCTATGAGTGGTTTCACTAGAGAGACAGAATAAGAGGTAGAAAAAAAGAAAATATTCCTAACCTTAAAAGGGCAGGAAATCTGTCAGTTTCAATCTTCTGGGTATCCACATAAATGGAAATAAATGGAACCTACTTCACTTATCTGGAAGTCTGAACGTAGTGGACTTTCCATTCCTGAAATGGCAGCCTCTCAAAGAAAGATTTCACCTTCCACTTGGCAAATACCAAAATGACATTTTAAAACAAAAGAATTCAAGTTGAAGGTATTGACTATGGGATTCTCTCAACCTTGTTACTGTCTATTTAATATTGCATAAGTTCCAGGAATGCTGCAAACCTGCTTCTTCTGTTTGTGCTTTGTCTCTAAAATCCCACATGAAGTAGCAACTTCGACTAAAGAGCAGGAATGTATAAACTTAGCACTGTGTCTTGCTGTTGTTGTAAGCAATACTCAAATTCAGAACCATAACAATAATTTCTTAGTAATGCTAGTGGCAATAGGTCTTCTCCCTGTGTAAACAGGATGTGTGTAATCTCAAAAATGGTATTCAGCATGGCACTGGGGGTTACTCTGGTCTCTGAGGAGTATATTAGGGAACCAGTATTAGATATGGTACCGGACATCTGAACACTACCTGTACACTGTGAAACTTTGGAGCTCCCTGCCACATAATACGATGGATACTAAAACTTTACATGGAATTATTAGATAAATCTGTCCTGTACAAAACTATTGATGACTACCAAACACTTAAAAATGGTCCCTGGCTCAGGAAGTCTCCAAGCTGTAAGTAGTCAGAAACTGGGAAGTATCACTTTATTCTTAGTCTAGTCTTAATCTTAAACATCCCCTTGTGGTCTGAACCAATATAGCTGTTTTTATAGTGTGAGTAACTTGCAAGGACACTGCATAAGAATTTTAGGGTCCTCAACATCCGAGCATTTGTTAATATTCACGGCTCCAGCACTGCAAAGCATTTTTGCCAAAATGTGGCACATGCTTCCTTGTAAAGGCATCTTAATAGGCAAGCACGTCTTATTAAACACATAACTGAAAAAGCGTATTTCCCCTTAGAAGCTTTGTGACAAACTTGGAATAATCACACAGTTCATGAAGGACATAGGATCTGGCTGAGGGAGGGCACATTCCTACTCTTTTCTTGTTTCTTCATGGACACTAAATTCTGAGTGGGCATGTTGTACAAAATGCAGGACACCAAAAAAGACATGGCACATGAAGCAGTTTTGTTCTAAGAGGGAGAATGTGAGCTAAAGATAGTTAATGTACTATACTTATATTTATCTTCCTGGGTGCAGCAGGGAAAGATGAGGGTTAAGGGAATCCATACTACTAGAAGCAATCCAGTACAAAGCAGCAGTCACTAGTCCCATGATTTGCCCCACTGAGGTACATGATCTCAGGAGGACCTAAAACACTGCAGCAGGGTGGGAGAAAGAAGCCGTTAGACCCTTGTAGGGATCAGAAGCAAAATCATCCTGCTGCCATGTGTCTGGCTCAAACTTCAGACTAACATGTGGCACTGGACACATTTGCATGACAGACATAGCCAGACAGATTAATCAGTTGCACAAGGTCTCAGACAACATCCTGAAAATCTTAAAACTTGGCCACAAGAGAGGGAGGAATGCCTTGTGGTTGAGGCCTATATGAAGGAATCTGGTTTTCATTCCACAAGTTTCTGGGTGACCTTGAGCAAACTGTTTGATCTTGCTGTGCCTCTGTTTTCTCAGTTGTCAAATGCAGCTAATACTTTCAAAGATCATGAATTCTATGAGGTCGAAAGGTTGAAAATGTTAACACTTGTATTAGTCCTCAGATACTCTAAGAAAATACAGAAACTAGATGAAGCCGTAGACATGTCTTCTTATATTGCTGGGCTCAAGTGGCATGGTCATAATTTGTTCTGAGGCACTGAAGAACATAAAAAAGGATGCAATACCTACGCTAAATGAGCCTGCCTAGGCAGAGTGACACTGATATTACTGCACTCTGCATGGACATGCCTAGGCGAGGGATTATGATTTCTGCCGCAAAACAGATACAAGAAATCCTGCTACTTACCAGGCAGCACACAGACTAAAACGGGCATGATAAAATCTACTACTTCCTGACACCACCCAGCACCCTTCACCTTCATTAGGTAAACTCTGCCCTAGGAGGAGTATAAATCAGGTCCTACCGCTCACAAGACTTAAATGAATAGTCTTTTTCCTGACGACAAATACATCTTTTATGTCACAGCTCAAAATTCAGCCTCCAGTTTCTTTTAATGATCCCAGTGTTGCATGCAACTCCAAAATGAAATTACTATTTCAGTTGTGTGATTAATTAATGAGGTAGTTATCTCCCAGGAGCCCTACAGATTTGAAAGCAGTGCAGCTACATACTGTAGGGAATTGCTGGAATGCCTGAACAGAGTAGCAGAAAGTGCAGATGTTGCAATGGGTGGACATGTTGATCCTGACATCATGCTCTGCTTTCTTCTCTCCTTCACTTGCAAGTGAAAGTTTACTACAAGCATGTAATTGAGAAAAAACTAAGCTAAGAAAACACCCAGGATCTCTTTTTGCTTTTAGCTATTGAGTAATGGTAAATGGTAAGGTTTTAATGTCTTCACTTTCTGCTCTTGCCCCTGAAACTAAACTTTTAAAAGAAAGGAGGAAAAACCTGTAGGGAAACAGCCCTTTCTGTTGTGCGTGGCCACACACAAGACCTCTTAAAGAATGTAAACCCATGCCTTGGAAGCATTATCATTCTGCCTAGCATCCCACTGCCTCCTACCTCAAAGCTTTCCCATGGCAGCTGGAATGGATGCCCTATGAGACAGGGGCTTCAATCAGGAAAGCCACAATGCTGTCGTCTGTGCTTGGTGTGTGCATCAGCAAGAGCAGACAGCTCTGCCAATAGTATCATTCCCCTTACGGCACAATCTGTCAGCAAGAACATGCAGGCAAAAGTGCAACCTTTATCTTTGCAGCTGGATAACTACGAAGGCACTTTCTGCGGCACTGGGGGTGTTCCTCTATTCATGGTCTACAAGTTCTCCAAGCTATTTCTGCTTTTATTCAGGTCAATGATTCAGAAGGTTTATCGGACAATAATAAAAATAAATTATATAAAGTTTGTCTGACTGCTTGCATTTTAGGGTGCCATATAAACTTGTGAAGACTGATACTTGCATTGCTTGGTTCTCCTGTGTTCCATGTTCTAATTTGCTTTTTACAGAAGAGCAAATGAGTTTAATATATTTGCTGCATTTTGCAGAACAAATTGGTGGTGGAATCAAGAAAAGACTGTTGTTGCCATGAACACTAGTCTTCTTGTTTTCATGCAACTCATACATAAAGCTCCCCAAATAACTGTATTCACTCTCCCTTAGAGCTCAGGTGGACTCCCTGTGAGCTCGTGGTACTTAGCACTTTGCAGAAACTGGTTCCCCAAGAAGACAAAAAAGGCAAGTATTGAGATTTTTCATGCTTAGATGAAGAAACGTGACTTGTTAGTGGCGGTTTGGTTTGGGCTTTCAGTACAAGCATGACACTTTAGCTTGGATTTGGACTTACCAAAAGAAAAAGAAGAAAAACACACTTGATGTACACAAAGGCAAAACTACTTTTACCAAAGGCTGCTATTGGGACAGGACTACCAACTAGACTACCTTGAAGTAGGAACTATTCAGCAAAATCAACTACATAAAACTAAATACAACATAGATCTTTAATAAATTGGCACCAGATTAACAAATATAATCTTGTTTTAGTTGTTGTATTAGAAGAAAGAGGGAAAGAAACATGGAAATAAATTGTGATTTATGTTGAAGCTTCCTTCGCACATGTGCCTTTGTAGATAGACAGCGAACAGGTACTTACTATGTTTGTCACACTTCTGTTCTTCATCTAACACTCAGACTGGCTCTGCTGATGCTCTCATGCCGCCACAGCTTCAAATACAACAGAGCTGTGCTAGCTACTGCTCTTCAGATGCAAATTCAAGAGGACGTCTTAATAAAATTCTCCTTTCTAACTTCATTAACATCAGTTTAGTAAAAGCCAGTCTAATGAACATGATCTATAACACAATTTACTGACAAAGCATATCAGGATGGAAAAGAGGGGCTGAATGCTCTGAGCAGCCAGTTTGAACTAACAAAAATAAAGCACACCATAAAGAAATTACCTTATTCGGGTAACCCAGGCTTGTATGGGATATGAAGCTCTTCCTTCACCTTCTAGTTGTATATAAGTTCTTGAGTTGTGCTGCAAACCACCAGGTCATCTTATTCATTGTTCCTTGTATGCACAGTCTAGTTGAACAAACCAAACCTGTCTCATTCAGGATGTGTAAGCCGTCAGATTTTATAAGAATCCCCTCCTCCCCTCCCCAAAAGTCATTTGACTCCACCTACACTCAGAAAAACAAAGTTCTGTCCTGACTGGAGATCAGAGAAAGCAAAATCAGGAATGGATGGAGGGAACGAAAGAAGAAAGGCAAATTTTATAATATATCTGCACTGTACTTGTACTAGACTTGGACTACTGTCCACAGTTTTTATTGACCTCAACTACTCGGCCAACCAGAAAGTTCAGATGTGTCAGATGACCTCAAACTCCCCAGTGTTCTGGGGCAGTTACTGCCAATGTATGTTCAAATATGAAATTCATTTGTGGCTTCTCTATGATTGTGCTGTTGGGCAGATGTTGGCTACAGCTGAGCTTCACATAGTCTGCAGCAACTACAGAAATAAGAGGAAGTTTGAATATGCTCTCCAGGTCCTGAGTCTGCAACATGGATGGTCAGAACCTTTCACTGTATCAGAGCAGTCCCTTTGTTGTGTGACTTGGTTTTTTAAGGGCCCCCAATTCCTTATATACTGCTGGATCTTGTAAAGCTTTTATCTCCCAGCTTTTACTGCTAGTTATTGTAACTGATTCTGTGTTTCCTAACAATCTGCCTTGCACTAAGCATGTGGTGGCTATAGCCTGCTATTGTAGTAGTTGGGGGGAGAGGGTGGGTTGTTGCGGTAGCTTGTCACTTTTTGTAATCTTTTTATTTACATGCTTGTGTGCTTACCTTATGACCTGGTCAGTAATCTGTGTGGTTTGTGAGCGCTAAAGGGAAGTATCAGCGTATGGACTGGTCAGTTAACTTGCACAACTAAGAAACAGATATATTTCATTTTGGGGGGCATTTTTGAAGTGGAAAGTCAGCGAGTTTGTGTGGTGACATTCTAATTTTCTTTTGCTGGGAGGATTGTCTAGGATTGTTTTGTAGGGCTGGAGAAGTCAAAAGCATGGCAAAGAAAAATTATGGGGTAGTTTTTGAAGTGTATTTAAGTGTGCACTGGTGACAGAAAAGTTGCTGCCATCCCTTCTTCAGCTTCCTGCTCCCGTGTGGGCTTTTATGCAGTGAACCAGACTGGTGACCTGACCCAGCTGGGCAAAACACTATGCTGGGGCCGTTCCTCAATTTGGAGAAATTCATTGTGTGCCTTCACAATGGAGAAGGCAGAAAAAAGTGGCCAGGAATGAAACCTGGCAGATGGGGCTGCTTAATCCAGTGGAGAAATTCACATGGCAATTGTAGTATATTCACACACCCCATGAAGCTGTGAGCCTAGAAACTCTGCCAAGGAAAGGTAGGTGACTCCAGTGGTGCCAATGAGGAACGATAACTGAATTGTAGACTTACTTTAAGACAAAGTTTCAGAGTAACTTGTCAGCAGTGACACTGCTCACGGCTCCCTTCTTCCTCCCCACACTGGAGGGAGTTATGTGCTACGTTGCTGCACAACTTCTGTCTGAGAAACCTGGGAGGTCGTGAGCTGAAAGATGTCTTTATGCTGGATTTTCTTATACCCTGATATATATTTTTTATATATATATATATTTTAGCCTGGAGAAGAGGAGGCTGAGGGGTGACCTTATTGCTCTCTACAACTACCTGAAAGGAGGTTGTAGCGAGGTGGGGGTTGGTCTCTTCTCCCTAGCAACGAGTGACAGAACGAGAGGAAACGGCCTCAAGCTGCGCCAGGGGAGGTTTAGGTTGGATATTAGGAAAAACTTCTTCACCGAAAGGGTGGCCAGGCATTGGAACAGGCTGCCCAGGGAAGTGGTTGAGTCTCCATCCCTGGAGGTATTTAAAGAACGGATAGATACGGTGCTCAAAGACATGGTATAGATGGATTTGGCAGTGATAGGTTAACGGTTGGACTCGATGATCTTAAGGGCCTTTTCCAACCTTGACGATTCTATGATTCTATGATTCTATAAAGTGGATTGGTAGGTCTGGTTCTTTCACAGGCTTATTTTCCCTCCTAACTCTGTAGGCCTGAGTTACCTTCCTGAGCCCCACTGTGAAAAAAATAAACTGTGCAGCAATTGTGTGTGCATAGATGGATGACACTAAGCTACACGGTCCAGACAGATATGCATATGACAGTGACTGTGATAAGCAAGACTACATATGATTCTATGATTTCTTATATAGTTAGAGATGTAAACCCGATGGAGACAAACAGCAATCCAAACAGATTTTGTTGATCATAGCAGAGATGAAGCCTCTCTGGACAACTTGTGCCAATGTTGTACCACTCTCATTGTGATTTTTTTCCCTTAATATCTAATTTGAATTTTCATTGCTGTAGCTTATGACTTTGGCCTTTTGCCCTTTTCCTGTGCCACTCAATGGAAAGTAAAAGACAATTCTTCATATGCCCACTGCAGGCCTACGGAGGCTTTTGAAGTCTGTTTTGCCAGTTGCACTGAACTTCCATTCAGTCCATTAGAGTATATGGCAATGCAGAAAATTAGGTATAATGGATAGCCTAGTGAATGAGGAAGAATAGCTGCTTGAAACTGCCAACCCTAGGAAATACTAAATAACATAGCATACCATGTAATCAAAATGAGATGATTTACGTTAATAGTTTGTATCTGTTTTTTTGTATCCATTTTAAATGCATGA
This sequence comes from Nipponia nippon, assembly GCF_047370975.1. Lineage (NCBI taxonomy): Eukaryota > Metazoa > Chordata > Aves > Pelecaniformes > Threskiornithidae > Nipponia > Nipponia nippon. The sequence goes on from NW_028262402.1 coordinate 45,904,701, forward strand.
GACATGTTAGTACCTAGAAATCAGACAGTAAGTCAGCAGTCAGATGAGAAGAAGACCTTAAAGATTAACAACCTCTAAGGTTTTTCTTGTACCTGGTAAAATATATGGGACAAGAGCAGGATTCTTTGTATTAAAGAGTCTTGGAAAGCTATTTTGAGTTTGTTATTCATGAAGAATTTTTCATTATTCCAGTACTGTGTTATGTTTTAGTCATGGATGTTCAAGTCTATAGACAAAATAATGATCTCTGGAATAGTTCATCGATCAGTCCATCAGATTATTTTTTAATATTATATTCATTGAAATTATTGGAGATTATGTGCAAAGGAATATTGTCATGGCCTGTCATGACTGTGGCTTAAAAACAGAATGGTCTTGTACATTGAATGTTCACTTTCTACAGTATTTCCTACTACATACATTTAATCTTTAGTCATATCATTTAGTTTGGGTTATCCATAACTACTATTATGAACTACAACCATAGCAGCTTTTGCTCAGCTGATCAGGCTGAAATATTATTTTCACAACTTTCTGTCAATGTATGGAATCTTTATGCTATACCTGCAGCTTTGTACAGTACTTCTCCCTAATCATCTCACTGCTTTTCTCCATATTTTACATTTCAAAATTAAATCTAAGCCTCTCTCATTTCTCCTTAAGAAATAAGAAAAAATGTAGACTGTACTTCTAGAAATACTACTTACATTATTTCTTGTTTAGCATTTAAGCATTTTAGAATACTCTTAAGAGAGCTTTCAGGTTTCCATTCATACATCTGAGAAAACAGTTTATTCCAGGTGGCAAGAAGAGTCACTTCTGTTCAGATCTAGTTTGTCAGCTCAGCTTTCACTAAGTCCAAGGGCTAGCTTCCACTTCAAGTGCTTGAGGAAGCATAAAATACGTTCATAGGTAGACTGCTACATGAAATATTTGGTGTGAAGTGAAATGAGAATCTGCCTGGAACATCCGTACTTTAGAGAATAACAGTGATTCATGATTAGGAAGAAATTATGCTTAAATGCTGTCCAATCACGTCATAAAGAATTATTTAACCGTTCAGGAGTTAGCTGTGTCTTGGCTTTTACTATTAGGCTTGTAGAAACTAGCAATGGTTTAAACAGAGGCTGGCTATACATGCTTTTCGAAATGCCTTTTTCTCAGTAATCTCAAAACTGAAGTTAGTGACTGTGTTCTCTGCTGCTGCATTTCAACTCCATTGATTTCAAAGTTATTTCACCCCTTTCACCACCAAAGAATTTCTTCACTGATTTCTCAATTGGAACACGGCTGCTTTTGAAGAAGCTACAATATATCTACCTATTGACTATTTATTATTATTGTAGTACATATAAGATGTGGGAAACAAGTCTCCACAGTGTAGTTCTTATTTAAATAAACTGCACAAATCATAGAAGCATAGAAGCATAGAATCATTTAGGTTGGAAAAGACCTTTAAGATCATCAAGTCCAACCGTTAACCTATCACTGCCAAGTCCACCACTAAACCATGTCCCTGAGCATTACATCTACACATCTTTTAAATACTGCAAGGGATGGAGACCCAACCACTTCCCTGGGCAGCCTGTTCCAATGCCTGACTACTCTTTCAGTGAATAAATTTTTCCTAATATCCAATCTAAACTTCCCCTGGTGCAGCTTGACGCCATTTCCTCTCGTCCTATCGCTTGTTACTTGGCAGAAGAGACCAGCCCCCACCTCACTACAGCCGCCTTTCAGGTACTTGTAGAGAGCAATAAGGTCTCCCCTCAGCCTCCTCTTCTCCAGGTTAAACAACCCCAGCTACCTCAGCAGCTCCTCATAAGACTTGTGCTCCAGACCCCTCATCAGCTTCGTTGCCCTTCTCTGGACACACTCCAGCACCTCAGTGTCCTTCTTGTAGTGAGGGGCCCAAAACTGAACACAGTGTTCAAGGTGCAGCCTCACCAGTGCCAAGTACAGGGGCACTATCACCTCCCTGGTCCTGCTGGCCACACTATTCCTGATGCAAATCAGGATGCTATCGGCCTTCTTGGCCACCTGGGCACACTGATGGCTCATGTTCAGCCGGCTGTCAACCAACACCCCCAGGTCCTTTTTCCACCAGGCAGCTCTCCAGCCACTCCTCCCCAAGCCTGTAGCGTTGCATGGGGTTGTTGTGACCGAAGTGCAGGACCCGGCACTGAGCCCTGTTGAACCTCATACAGTTGGCCCTGGCCCAACGATCCAGCCTGTCCAGGTCCCTCTGTAGGGCCTTCCTGCCCTCCAGCAGATCGACACTCCCACTCAACTTGGTGTCATCTGCAAACTTACTGAGGGTGCACTCGATCCCCTTGTCCAGATCATTGATAAAGATATTAAACAGAACTGGCCCCAGAACTGAGCTTTGGGGAGCACCACTTGTGACCAGCCGCCAACTGGATTTGACTCCATTCACCACCACTCTTTGGGCCCGGCCATCCAGCCAGTTTTTTACCCAGCGAAGAGTACGCCTGTCCAAGCCATGAGCAGCCAGTTTCTCCAGGAGAGTGCTGTGGGAAACGGTGTCAAAGGCCTTACTGATGTCCAGCCTTAAATGTAAAAGGCCAGGCTGCCATAAATACACACAGAGCCTGGCAAAGTCTCCTAGCAGTCAGCTGTGCTCAGGTGGAAGGACAGACAGCTTATGAAACTATGCCTCCTGCATTCAGCAGTCCTTGGTGGTGATCATGCTTGTCTTTCTGCCTGGAACTACAAGCTCTTATCACATACACACTCTTTTTTTACTGACCAAAGCTTTCTGAGAGCGTTATATATACAGAGAGTAAGCCACGATAAAATATTGCCAGATCACATGATTTCTCAACTAAGAGAATGTTATGAAAATTACTGAATCAAAATGACTGTGTCTTTGGTTTGTGGTGTTAAATGACTGCTGGTGTAATATAGGTAGCCTGAACATGAATTATTTGAGGATTGTGTGTAGGAGAGATGTTAGCATGGGAAAGGATTAGGAAACTACTATGGAAGAAATAAACAAGCTGACGTTACTGCCAAAACAGCTGGCATGGGATGCTAAACCAAACTGGGTAAGAAATGTAGGCGAGTCTGGAGAGAGTTGAGATCTTGAAGGAAAAAAAGATATCGATCTTGATGTGATTAGAGAAGGAGAACCACGGAGGTGATTCAGTCGCATAATGTTGTTAGGCTGATGAAGGAGGTGATTTCTGTGCTTGTGTTTTGTGGAGATAGGATAGTTGACAGTGACAGCTGGCAGATATTGGAGGGGCTAAAGAGCAGAAAGAGGTAGCAATCAAGCCTTTGAGTGATTAGGGTTTGGCAGAAGGTGTCAGACTGTACAAGCTGAGATATTTCATAGATAAAGGAAGACTAAATGGCTTATATTTGGACTGGGCTCTGGTTATCCTATTATCAGCGTAACAAATTATTATTAGTTTAAGATTGACTGAACCTTTCCAGGCTGGGAGCAAAAGAAGAAAAAGCCTTCTGTCTTGAAATCACAGCAGGGGGTGCTGACTGCCCCCCTCCCCTCTCTCCAGGGTAACATCAAGCCCTGGCCTCCCTTTAATAACACAGGGAATGCTAAGCCTGCATGGAAAACGGGCATCCGTTTTCCATTTGCCCCACATGCCCCCATGTGGGGCAGAGCATCCACAGAAAAGAGGGTGACCTAGAGCCTGAACTGGCTGCAATGGGAGGGTACGTCTATCAGAAGAAAGGCTGTTTGTTTTGTTTTTCGACAAGTAATAATCAGCTCATTTTCTCTATGCAATTATTGGTTGTGATTACAGCTCCCATTACAAAATAACAGGGTAAAAAAGAGGGAGCACAGAAAATGAGTACTGCTAAACAGGGAAGAGGGAAAAGCACTGCTTAAGCTTATCAAAACAACATGCTTAAGTACAGTGCTGATGCAAACAACAGTCTACCTGTGCCCTATCAATCTAGAATCAGATGTTGAGGGATATAAGCTCATTAGACTCCCTGTGCCATTTTCTTAAACTAGACTACCATATGCAATGCCATCCATACATTAAGTACATCCATACATTAACTACAGTGCTGATGCAAACAACAGTCTACCTGCGCCCTATCAATCTAGAATCAGACGTTGAGGGATATAAGCTCATTAGAGTCCCTGTGCCATTTTCTTAAACTAGACTACCATATGCAATGCCATCCATGGCTAGATGCAGTATTGTGGAGTTATGTGATAAAGTGGGGCAATAACCAAGAAGAAGAAACACAAACTTCCTTGACGGCATGAAGTGTGCCTGCGTAGAAGAGTTCTCAAAGTGAACAGCTGCTTATATCTGAACTGAATACAGGCTACACAAGACTGACCTGTATTTTTACAAGGGTAGATTCCTGCACTGAGTTCTTACAATATTCTTCCTGGTTTCATTTTTAAGACTAGGATAGCTACAGATAATGAAGAAGAACACCTGTTGATTCAGAGCAATACTGAATGCTTACCAAGTTTGCAAGACAAACATTTTTAAGCTTGCAGTATACAGAATCAGAGGTGGGCCATAGTTAAGGGATGGGGACTGGACTGTGGGTAGCAATGACCAAAAAAAAAACCCTTGAAGACAGTGTAGAAAATTGGTTCAATACGAGCTTCCAGTTACAACACTGTGGCTACAGGAATGAGGTGACTGGTGGGTACATGAGTGAAGAGCGGATAGATCTGATGCCTGAGGGAGGAGTGAAGATCGAGCTCCATTGCAGCAGAAGGGTTCAGATGCTCAATGGTCCAACAGGCTTCAGCACGGGGAAGCAAGATTTTTCCAAAGCCACAGGTGTGACTAGGAAAGGCTGACACAATAGGCCCTGGAAACTCAGGATGTAAAATCTTGTTTCTCCTCCTCACAGGGTTTCCTGCTTCCTGCTGAGTTCCAGTTTCACTGAAAGCTGGTATGGAAGACCCTGCCTGTCAGAGAAGCTATGGGACACTGAGCGGACGGCTGGAACATGCTGTAGTGACAGAAACAGATTCCCACGACAGCTGGACAGAACTGACACTTCAAAACTGTGTCAGCATGCTTACGTTAAAGCGAACAAACAGCTCTGTCTCCCTGCAGAGTAGCGACTATTTTACCTCTGTATTTGGCACTGCTGTAGGCACTGGAATACTACTCCTCCTTCTGGTTCAGCAATGCAGGAAAGTTATTGAAAAACTGGAAATCACCAGAGAACAGTGAGGAGGAGGATGAAAAGACTGGCAAAGTAACAGCTTATAAAGCTCAAGCTTGAAGATGAATGTAAGAGGAGTCTTGACCATGATGTATTAATACCTACAGTGGACCAGAAATCTTGTAATAAAGGGATTTTCAATTTATCAGTCAATGATATAAGAGGATCCAATGGATGGAAACCGAAGCTAAGAAATTAGTACCACAAATAAGTCACATTCAAATGAGAAATATGACTATGGGAACAACTTACCAATTATTTGATGGATGCTTCAGCATTGTTTATTTTTAATCAAAACTAAATGCTTTTCTGAATGCAGTATTCTACTTCTCTTACCCTAAATAACTGATGGTGGCCTTAACCTATAAAACGTCCATATCTGTATTTATTTACTAAGCAAGCATGTTACCCTGCTATCATTTACCTTGGTTTTGCTACTAAGTTAGAAAAGAAAGCAAGCCCATAGCCCCTGTGGGTGAGAGACTGGAATTTTTACTTTTCCTGCTTAAAATGTAGTTTACAAGTGTAATTCATGCTCAGTAAACAAGGGATTTCCCTCTGTTGTGAGATGACAAAACGAAGCAGCGTAGATTGCAAGATACTAGGTTAAGCATCAGCCTTCTTGACATAAAGTCAAACTGAATCTATGCTGAATCATTTGTTTGGAAATTAGATCCAATTATCTTAAATCGGTCATTCCAGACTAACAGAGCAATAAAAGGCACTGTATTTGTTGATGTATTTGACCCTGATGTTCCAGTCATGTCAAAACATGTATGCACTATACTTCCAGCTTAATTCACATTGCACAGTGCCCTCCCAAACGCTGTGCTCAGAACAGATGATAAAAGGGCTCTTGGTACTCCAACATCATAAGTCTTTCTGATCTAAAGCACAAAATTACTTCTGAATTTTGAATTGACAGAATATTAAAATTGTTTTGACATGTAGAGTATGACTGTCACCAAAATCAGTATAGTCAGGTCTTTTTCTTAACTGAGGGGTTTTTAGAGTTCAAATGTTGCCCAAAGAATGAAAGGAAAAAGACCATTAAGAAAAGGATGAAATTCTTTTACAGTTCTAATCCTCAAATAAGCATAGAGCCAAAATAAATGAATGATGCATAGCTCCTATTTTCTCAAATCGTGTATTACCCTCCAGATCAATAATGTAGGGTCTATTCTGACAGAGTCAAATTGAAATGCAGCAGAATGTGTTGCTGGAGAGGAACTGCCCCTGCATAAAGCTGCTTAGGTGAGTTTTTTGGGAGCAGTGGCCCCCAGTACTTTAGCACTGATGATATTATTCATGAAATCAAAATAAAGGATAAAAGTCTATACTTGATTCCTTGTTTGACTTCTCTATACAACTTTAAGACCTACTTAGGAATTTTCAAAGGAGAAATGCAGATCTACACCGGCTATCTGGCCACATCTTTCTTATGTATGTTAGTAGTACTACCTTACCATCATACAGATTATTAATATGACATTTTCAATGGGCAGCTTCCATTCCATCACATTTTTGGGGGCTTACATTTAATAAGCTTAGGTTATTTGTGTTGCAAGCATTTCACCAGACTAATTATGCACCTGTATTTTTAAGAAAACCTTGACATTGGAATTTTTCATAGAAGAGCTGTTCCTAATGTAAAAGCTACTTCTGAGAACCAAAGCTGGGGCTATCTTTGTCTACTTGTGAAGAGGGAGGTAACGCAGGTAAGTGAAGCAAAAGCAGGAAGGAAGAAAAAAAAAATTGAACAGAATAAAACAAACCTCTCAGCCTGGAACTATGTTACTGGGTCTTAAATGTAGTAGCATAATCTGGAGTTGTTAAGTGATAAACTGTAAGCAATATTCCTGTCTGTACCGAGGGTGCAGTGAAGCAAATGAGAAAATTCATTAAGCCAGAATATGGACATTGACTGAAGCACCCGAGGTGTGCAGACAGCGTAGTCATCACATCTTAGTGCACCACTCCTTCAGACTTTTTCACCCTGAAGAGTATTGCAGCTCCTGGTAGGAAGCTTCCATGTGGCAACACAGAGGTAGGGTAGAAAGCAGCAATGTTCAGTGTTTATCTGTAACACTGGATATATTGAAACAGCCATTTCTCTGGATCATGTCGTTACATATTTTGTTTCCAGATTACGTCACACAGCACAAGAGACAAGTATCTTTCAGGATATCTGCAGGAGTAGCCAGGTGTGTTGCAAAGCAGTATGATAAAGGTAGGAAAAATGACCATCGAACAGCTCTGTCCCATCACTCAAAGGCCCCACGAGACCAGGCAGAAGCATGCTCCCCCAGGGAGAGGCAACTGGAGCTCGACAGAGGCGACGCTCCATGTCACAGCTCGGGCCGCCGCTCCTTGGCACGACTTCACTAGAAGCTGCTATTCACTAGCACCTCCAAGAGTTACCGCACTTCACCACCGGCTACCTGAACTCCCGTCAGGGCAGTGCTACAGCTACGAAATGCCAAAAACATAATGCAGCCGGGGAAAGAAACCCGCCAACCCCGACCACTGCCAGTGCCATGATGCCATGTCTGCGAGACTTCACCACCCCTCGTCTCTGCTGCGGTGGTTTGTGGCACTCTTTACGCTCCCCCACTGACATTGCTTCTGCACACTTTCCCTTGTGTTTTAACAAACCAACAAAAAAAAAAGGCGTGAAAACACAAAGCCTTGTACATCTTTGTGAGTGAGGCGACGCTGCCCACAAAGCACGGGGCGATCCTCGGACAGCCGCAGGGTCAGGCCGTTGCTCGCCCAGGCGCTGCAGCGGGACAGAGGGCTCCACCGCCACCGGGCCGGTGCCCTCCACCGGCAACCGCCGCCGAGGGCTTCCCGGCCTCGGTTTCGTGGCCGGACGCACGCCCGGGCCTGCCAGGCGAGAAGCTACCGCTCCCGCCGCGCAGCACAACCCGCAGCGCGCGCAACTGACCCCAACGGCCCGGGCGCTCGGGCGCCGACGGGGCCCTGCCCGCCCCACGTGACCCGCCGGGGCCACGCCCCCCGCCTCTGCCCGCCGTCCCCAGCCGAGGCGGGGGCCGGGCGCTTTTTGACCCTCGTCCGTTTCCGTATCGCGCCTCTGCGCGGCGGAGCTCGCGCCGGCAGCCGGGACCGATCGCGCGGCCCATGGAGGGGAACGCGGCGGCTGTGAGGCGGCTCCGCGCCACCGGCGGCCACCGCGACCGGGACCAACGCCACCCGCCGCCGGGAGAGGACGGCGACCGCGACATGGGCGGGAAGAAGCGGGGCGGGCCGCGGCGGCGGCGGCTGCTGCTGCCGCTGCCCGAGGCGCGGGGGGCGCCGCTGGTGCTGCTGTACCTGCTGGGGCTGCGGGCGCTGGTGCAGCTCTCGCACCGGCAGCTGCTGAGCCAGCCGCCCGCCGCCGGGCCCCGCGACTTCAGCGCCCGCCGCGCCAGGTACGGCGGGCGGGGCGGGGCGGGGGCTGCCCCTCCTGCCGGCGGAGGATGCGCCGGGCGGGCGGGCGGCCGAAGGCCCGGAGGCCCTGCCGTGTCACGCCAGCCCGGGGGCAGAGTCCGCCCGGCCTTTCCCCGAGGGCGGCGGTATTGCCGTTCGCTTTCCGCAGGGAGCCCCGGCGGGAGGCTGGCAGCGGCGGCCTGGCCCTGCCTTCGAGCCGGCGCAGGGAGGAGCCCGGCCCTGCAGCGTCCAGTTAGTCGGGTGTGCGCCCTGGGAGTGCCGCCGGCTGGCCGCGGCCGTGGGGGCCTCTGCCGGCAGTTGCCAGGTTCCTGTCCCCTGCAGGGTGCTTCTGCCTTTCCCTGCCCTGGCAAGAGCGCAGAGCTCGCCTGGACGCTTCCAGAGAGTAGGTGAAAATATTGTAAGGGCTCCAGCTCTGTATTGGCTGCCTCTTAAAGGTGCTGTTTTGGGCTGATCAAACAATGCATCCTCCACAGATTAATTCTCCTGGTATTATAAAGTACTCAGTGTCTGGGAGAGCTTCTTTGCAAATTTTTAGTTGGTGTAAATCTTGCTAAGAATGTGCTTCTTCAGACGTTCAGGGGAGAGCATGTATGCATATGGAGAACCTTGCTAAAGATAAAATCTTTAGCTTCTCCATTCACCCTTTTGTTTCTTTTTGGATTGATATGTTCAAGCCAGAAAACCAGTAGTTTGATTTGATACCATGATAGATAGGATGACGAGCCCTGAGTAAAGATTGGTCCTATATGCTCATTACCATAATGATCTTCGGCATCCTGACTGCAGTTACCATGTAATTGTCTAAAAGTCTCTTCCACTTACTGTGAGTTTTGAAATAGGACAGTGTAGAAAAATGTTACAGTTGTAGATAACTTAGATACTAAATGTTGAACGTGTTGATGCTGAACGTGTAATTTATCTCTTACAGGGGCTATCTTGACAACATAACAGCAATTGGGCCCAGAACAGTTGGAAGTCCAGAAAATGAAGTTCTTGCAGTTAACTACCTCTTAGAACAAATTAGGGCAATAGAAAGAGAAAGCACAGATGCTCACAAGATATCTGTAGACATACAGAGGCCCACAGGCTCTTTCAGCATTGACTTTTTAGGAGGCTTTACTAGTTACTATGCAAACATAACCAATGTCATAGTGAAGCTGGAACCCCGAAATGGAGCTGAGCATGCAGTGTTATCCAATTGTCACTTTGATTCCGTACCAAATACCCCGGGTAGGTCCACGTGTTCATTCTGCGTTTCTGTATATTACATGAGGCACAGAGCTTGGCTCGCTGTCTTCTCATACCAAAGAACCTTATAGCCACATGCTAGAATACTGCATGTGTCAACTAGTCTGCTTGATTTTGGTGAGATTCAGTATTTAGAGTGACAGGTTGGTCCTATTAAAGTCAGGATTTCACTCTCACTTTCTGGTAGCCAGCAAATTACAGATACTGTATTTAGATTTCTGGAAAGTTTGGTTATATCTGCCTTTCTTGTAATTCACTGCTTATGCATGTAGTTCATGTGCTGCTTCCACCTGTCATTCAGGTCTTTCCATACTTCTGTACTGATTTAATCCTGGCTTTCCTTCCACAGGATGCTTTGTGCCAGAGACTGTTCCCACCCTCACTAACCAGTCTGTGTTTCCCCCTCCCTTTGCTGGTATCATACTTTATCTAAAATTTTTAGTGTGATATCCTTAAGCTATGCCAATTTTTTTTTTTCTTTCTGCATTCAAAGCTTCCGTCTCAAAAGACTGTAGTGATCAAAGATTAAGGTACTGTTGCCTTGGTAGCGTGTACATTGCTTTCACTGCTACTTTCACTGTTGCGTACTCTCTTATTCTTGTCCCTCTGCATTTTTATGAGTGTAATCATGTTAAATAATGATTGCAGCAAGGGTGTAAACAGCTTTGTAACTACATGGTTTTAACAGTGCCAGGAAGGTAGGGAACTGAAAACTGCACGAAAACATATGTTGTAACACTCAGCCACAGGTGTGTGCCTGTTATTGCAGTTGAAAAATACCTACAGATTTCAGGCACCAACAGCACAGCTTTTACTGAAGTTTCTTCATTTGCACCCCACGCAATATTTTATTTTTTGGTGTAAACCTTCTGTTCTTTAGCACATGCAAATAGTCTTCATTATTGAGAAAACAGTTGAGTACTAGCTGGAGAAACAGAGCACTTGCCGTACTCTTTGTGCGTTTTTTTCTGCCAACAGATAGTATACAGAACTTCTCTTTCTCCTCAATTGTATTTAGGCAAGATGAGTTTCCAAATTAAACTTAATAACTGCATGATTATTATACATGCTCTGTGATTTAAGAACTGCAGAGATGCTAATACTGTATTTATAGTCTTAATGTGGCTGCCTAGACTTAGAAAGAATATTTCACAAGCATAATACAACGATTATTGAAAACTGCCCTATGTAAATTGCGTCTCTGCTTCGACAGGTTGTAGCACAGGATTATGTCTACATCAGTTATTTTCTTTACAGTTACTCAGACAGTAAAATATTTCACCAACCTTGCACAGAGGTGCCAAAAAATATTTGTGATTTATCTAGGATTATGCAGAAATCTGTGGAGGAGCCAGAAATCAGCCTGTATGCTTGCCCTTAATCACAAAACAGCCTAGCCCTTTGCCACAACAGTGAGGAATTGCTCTGTCTTTTGTTTTCTTAGTGTGAAACATGCACATAACTTAAGCAAGAACCTTTTGTTTTCTATTCTGTATTTCTCTAAGTTATTTGCTTACAGCTTTTTCTCATTACCAAAAATGTGTCATTTAACCAGAATCAGCAGGACTCAGGGATCAATGAATAATGTATTTGAAAATCAGATAATAAAACATAATCTGCTGTTGATGCTTATGCATACAAAATGAGTAAAGCAAAACCCAGTAAATGATTAGAGCTTCAGTGTTAGAAAGCTTGAGTTCCTTGTGAAAGAAAAACACAGACTGTAAACTCCTAAAAAACAGGCTGTAAACTCCTAAAGCATGTCTATTGTTCTAATGGTACTAATTTTATATGGCCTATTTGATTCTTTTCTAATAAACTTGAAGGCGGAAACATCCTTGAAATTATCATCGCAGATGTAGCTGATAACGTGGTTTTCTTAGGTTACTGGTACTTGCCATAAAATCTGTTTTAACCTCCCATCAGTTTTGCTGTATATGAAGTATTTGAGGATGATACTTTCTCTGTGAGCTTATGTCATAGCCATGGCTACAGGGCTGCTTTAATCAGAAGTAAATCTGTATGTCTGTTGAAACCAATAACTTTTATTTTTCTTAGCTTCACAGCGAGGCAGATAAGTCATTAATCTTGCTGAAAACTATAATCACTTCTCTGCTGAGTTTTCAACACGGCATAGGTTAGATAAAAGAACTCAGTGTAGCTATGAATTTGGGTAGCAATATAATCAGGGCTTTAAATCAGATATTTGGGGGGGGGGGGCTTTTTGGAAAGCTTTTGGCAGAACAAAGCATTAATTTCTGAGAAACAGATTAGAGAACAGTGTATTGGAAAGATTTTGGGTTTATTTATTTATTCTAAAGTACTTCCATACAATAAGCTAAGGCTAAAATTTAGACAGATTTGTATCAGGAATATGCCCTTTTCACAGAAGGGGCAGATATGTCTAAATTTTGCCAAGTTACAAGCTTTGGAAAAGCTGCTTTTTTTATGTGTAAATTAAACAGTTTTAGCAGCTAATGGGTCTGCCCTAATAGCATGCTGAGGCCTGACCACACTGTCGTCGTCATCTCAATACATGTTGACATCATATGTGCAACCCAGGCCTAAAGGAATGAGGTTAAATTTCTCTGTTTGCTCCCAGATTTTATTGATTAGAGTGGGGTAGGGAGATGCTACAGCTTGCACTGAAGTGAGGGAAATGGGGCAATGGGAGACCTTGGCTAAAAAATGGATCCTTAATAAAGATAAAAAAATGGCGGGGCATGGGACGAGGTGTGAGGAAGTGCAAGTAACTCTAGAATAGTGTTGGATGAGGAACTCAAACAGAGAACAGACTACTGAGCTCAGAGCAAAAGGGGTTTTCTACAAAGAAAAGGGTGGTGGAAAGCATCTGATCATGAAAATACTGTATTATAGTATGTACTTTCATTTTAAGAATGTTTTAAAGGTGTGGATTCTGGTGTTTCCTTTGCTTTATTTTGCAGTCTTGGCCTTACGTTACTTTGAGGTTTTGTCCACTTGCTTGAATGCATTGTAACAGTGTAGAGTGCTTTAGGGTGACTTGTGTGGGAATGTTTGTTTTTTAAAATTTGAGTATGCTGTAAGTGAAAGTTATGTCCTTGTTTATTTGTATTGGTCTTAGAAAAATAAATAATTACCACTTTACTTGCTTAGTAACCTGGTTAGTCTACTTTTCTTCCACAGTAGTATTGGATCTGATAACCTGTACTTCACTTGCTCAACTTTTGAACGTAATTTTTCTTTCTGCTGTTGCTTTTAACTAGTATAGACAAAGGGTGCAAACCGTAGCAGAAAATATACTAAAGCTTGACATAATTGTACCTCAGTTAGATTAAGTGACTGAGATAACATAAAGCTGTTTTCTTCTCTTATCCTTGTTGCAATTTTGTGTGTGTGTTGTAAGCCATACTATTCTGCTGATTATTTTAAGGTGCCAGTGATGATGCTGTTAGCTGCGCAGTGATGCTTGAAATACTTAATACACTTTCAAAATCATCAGAGCCCCTGCAGCATGCTGTCATATTCTTATTTAATGGTGCAGAAGAAAATATTTTGCAGGTGAGAATATGCCAGAATTATAAAACATACATCAAAGCTGTGTATTAGGACTCTGACAAAGGAAAGAGTAACTGCAGATATGACTTGTATTTAATCTGTTGAAATATTAGTTAAATGCCAGTCTTAACATTCTGAGGAAAATGTATTTGATTTCAAAGAGAAAAATATACTTAGATTAAGAATATTGTCCATATTAATTTAATTAGAAGACTTGGATTTTCTGTTTGTGTTGTAAGTGATCTGGCTGCCTTGTCCAGTCTTGAGTTATGATCATATGTGATGGAAAATAACATTTAGGCTGGTCTGGAAGATATTTGACCTATATTTTTTTTGTTTTCCCATCAAGGCTAGTCACGGCTTCATTACACAACATGAGTGGGCCAAGTCAATTAGAGCTTTTATTAACCTGGAGGCAGCAGGTGTAGGAGGAAAAGAACTTGTTTTTCAAACAGGTATGAGCTTGCATTGTGTCCACTTTCTACACTGGGATAATTTGATAATAAACAATGTAGACTTGAAGGATTATTGAAAGTGACTCATAAGCAAAAGACAGGAGAACCTCTGTGCCTCTGTCCCAACCCTGTGCAGCAAATAAGTCGCTCTCCATCTTTAGATACATGTAGGCTAAAGCACTGCCACAGAATTTGCCTCATAGGTGGGAAGCCTGTGTAGAACAGAATTACAGAAGTTGTATTTCCCTTTTACATCAAAGTAATACGGAGAAAAAAGATTTGGGTATCTCCTATGTCTTGCATACTCATACTTCCATATGCTTTATTTAATTTTCACAGCAAAACTTCTGTGTTTTGTAGGCTACAATTAAACTTCTGCTCCATCCTAGCTGGACTGCAGACTTCCTTCTGCTGCTGGAGCTGCTTAATTGTTTACTTGCATTGAATGCTTTAGTGGAGAGACTTTTCTTTTTACAACAGTTTTGAGCTGTGATACATAGATGATAAATTGCAAACCCTGCTAAAGGTTGTGACTTCTTCATTAGTGCTGAGTCTTTTTTGGGAGATGGCTTGTCTGCTCTGCCACTGAACACTCAAGGTGTCAGTGGGTTTTTTTCCCCCAAGCGTAACTAATTCTTTCTCTCAAGTGGGAGTCATTCAGCCAAAACAAATGCACTTAATGCATTTAAATTCCCCTGTGGGGCAACAGCATTAAAACTCTAGTGAGTTCCTTTGCGTTATTTATTTGTTACCATAAAGATACACATCTTAACTGAAGTTCAAAAGGTATTTGTTGTGAACTTTCTGCTCATCTTTTGTTAGGACCTGAGAATCCTTGGTTGGTACAAGCATACGTAGTTGCAGCCAAACATCCCTTTGCCTCTGTGGTGGCACAGGAAATATTTCAGAGTGGTATTATCCCAGCAGATACAGACTTCCGTATCTACAGGGACTTTGGCAATGTTCCAGGTATGTTATCAGAAGACATGTCAATGTGCATTAGGCAACCATTTACTGTAAGTTTATAATAAGGAGACTGCTCTGCAGTTCACTATGTGAAGGTCCTCAAATCTGGTTTGTCTTTCAGTTTGGCAGTAAATTTTCCTGCTTTTTTTCTAAGGCAAGAGCCTGTAGGTTTGGTTTGTTGTGTAGATTGTTAAGGATGTTTTTGGAGACTGCAGTTTTCCAGAAAGAAACTACATTGCAGAAAAGTTTCGTGAAAATCAGGAAAACACTCCAGGAATTAACAGTATACTATTAAATATTCTGTTTTGAAACCTTTTGGTAATGATGCTAATAACCTGCGTGCAGGAATTAAATATCTGTACCTAATGGATAAACCAAAATCATCTTTTTTAAAGATAGTGACTTAGTGATTAATGCGTTTTCATTATTTTTTCTTTTTGTCAGAATCGAGCACAGGACAGCAGTTTTTGGTTTTGCTAATCTGTTTACGGTTTGGTATCCATTCTGCAGAGAATGACCAGTGGGAAAAAATGTGGAACACACAATGCAAACACAGTTCAAAGGAACATAAACTTCTGTAAAATCCTTGCTGTCTGGCACAGGTTGTCTTTGGAGTCACTTTCAAGAAGTGATATTTCTGAACTGATTCTTAGAACAAAACATGTTGGCATATTCTGAACTGTTCCAAAGTACACTTCTAGCCTGAAAATAAAGTAGCTGATTTTGTACAATGTGCTCTTTATTTGTTCAGAATTGTACCTGGATCATAAATCAATTCTCACTGACCTCTGTTTTTTCTAAATAAATAGAAATGAAATAGTTGAGTTAAAGAACTAGTTTGTTCCTCTTTGTCCATTGGTAGAATTGAGGTCTGCTTTGTTAAACCTCTGCAAAATTATGAGGATTCAGACTGCAGACAGCAGCTTTTTGCATATGCAGCTGAGGGCGTGTGGGTTTGGAATACACTGAATGTATAATTAATCTTGCAGAAAACCTTTTTTTTTTTTTTTTTTTTTTGTAAATATTGTTTGTTTATTTTTACAAATTATTTGGACTTTTAAATTAAGAGTTTTTAGACTGGCTATTTGAAAAGCTGTTTACAAATTAGAAGTAAAAAGAACACACCTGGTATTTTGAGAAGGTGTTTCTATAGTTCCACAATGCTGCTTTTTATTACTTTTCAGCGTGGATCTCTATTGATGTTTTACTGGTCAATGTTTGGAAAACACCTTGTACATCTTTTCTGAAGCCGAGATGATTAAGTATTTTCATGTGTTTTTCCAGTAGAGGTCAGTTTGTGTACAGATGTCCCGCAAATCAATACACTAGAAAGGACAGATATTTTAAAATGTTTTAAAAGTGTATTTTTTTTAAATACATGTGGAATCCCAGTTAGTCTTGCTTCTACAAAACAGACTGTTTTGTTCATCTTTAAGAATCATCAGTAGGCTACGAAGTAGAGCAACGTTTTGTGTGAAATATATCTGAGGTTTTCACATGTTTGTTTTGAGGTTTTAGGCTTACATAATTTCAAACATGCTTTTTCTTTCTCTGTAGGAATAGATTTGGCTTTTATTGAAAATGGCTACATCTATCATACAGAATATGACACATCAGACAGAATTTTAACAGATTCCATTCAGAGAGCAGGTTGGTATTTCAAGAATTCGGTAATTTAGTAGAGAGTTGTGTTGTAGCTGCTTTTTCACTTTGCTGTAAGACTACCATCACAAGAAATTTTAATTACACATTTAGAACATGCTAGACGTTCTAAAGAACAGAGAACTAACTGAATGCATGTCTTTAAAATACAAAGGAAATATGTTTAGTCAACTTGGGAAGATAAACTTTATCAGCATCCAGTGATGTTGATTTGAAAGTAGCTGTGGAAGCTAATTAAGGTTATAATCCAGCCAGTGATACCTAATTGTTCTGCGTTCTGCGTTCCTTTTCTCTCAGTAAGTCCTCTTATTGATTGATGTTCATCATGAGGAGCTTATGGTTTAGTTGGTGGCATAGAGACTCATCTGCCAACAGAGGTTTTTCTTTTAGAATGGATCTCAAGTCAAACTTACATGGTAGCACATACACTGTGGATAAACAGGATTTATTTTCTACTAACAGGCTGTGCCCATAGTAGGCTATTTGACAGATTGTAGTAAAGAAAATTTCAGTAAGACCTTGAGTTTCCCAGGAAAAACTAACATAATCCTAAATGCCTCCAGGATTTTGACCATTTCCCTCTTTAGCTTATACAGAAGCCAACTTAGATGACCAGCATGAATAAGAGTTTTTTAAACACTTTCTTGCGCCAATGCAGTTGCAAGACAGGAAGTAACACTTCTAAATTCCTGCTGGAAAGGTGATTTTACTGGTCGTGGTAGTTACATAGAACATCTCTTGCTAAATGTATCACAGCTAAAAAAAAAAAAAAAAGACAAACTTTTCAGACAGTAAGCACTTTTACAGGTCAAGTAAAAGCAAAATGAAAGTTGAGAACAATTGTTCTCACTTGATCACATGTGTTTTGGCTGTGCTGTGGGAAGGGAAGAGGTGATTGGTGCCTGTGTTTAAATACATTAAGCTTCCCAAGTACACTTATTTTAGTGACACTATAGATTAACTCATGAAAATACTATGCTGCGCATACCATCGAATACCTGTTTCGGAATAATCAATTCTATATTCACGTCTTTGTTGAGGATATTTCAGTACAGTTTTATTTTTAAGAACACTTACATTTAGAAGAATGCTGTGTACTAATTCGTCAGCCCTGATGTGGTTATGTTGTGTATCTGCTTTTTTAATAGGTGACAATATTCTAGCTGTCCTAAAATACCTAGCAACATCAGATAAGTTGGCTAAATCTTATGAGTATCGACATGGAAATGTTGTGTTCTTTGATGTACTTGGTTTATTTGTCCTCGCTTATCCTGCTCGTGTTGGCACCATCATGAACTATATTACAGCAGCAATTGCTTTTCTTTATCTAAGCAAGAAAGTATTACAGCCCAAAACCAGAGGTAAGTCTAGTTCTTAAAAAAAAAAAAAATCACATTACTCTCTAACAAATAGCAGTTAGCAGATGAAGTGTTCAGGCGATTAAGGTATGTTTTTAGATGAACTTCAGAAATAAATTTTAGGTGTGTAGCATGCCATAGCAGTTGCTTTGTGTTTAAATCTCTGAACTGTGAATAATTATGATGAAGAAAGACTATGATAGGCCTAGATCTCTAGCATTTATGCATCATGATTATGTCTCTTATCCTTTCATGAAGATTGAAGTTAAATCTTTTAGAGATCTGAAAATGGAAAAAAAATAAAATTTGCTTAATATCTGTATAAACTCTTTGTTCTGTTAGCACAGGCAGGGCTTCAGAATCATGTTTCTTTAACACCTGTCCAAAGGCAGGAGCAAATAAGAAAACAACAAATGGGGAAAAAGATAACAAAGCTTAATAAAGGGTGTAAAACAACTTAAATCTTCTAGTTAGACCTCTTCAGGTATGTGTAGGAACATATCTGTTTTTAAAAAAAAAAAAAAATCAAACCAAAACCACCACCACCCCAAAATCCAGCAAACATTTTTAGAGTAGGAAAAAGTTACAAGAATAGCAATTTTTTTTTTGGGGGGGGGGGTGGGGAACACACAACACGGGGATGACTTTATAGATGGTAGAGTGGCTCCACTGGTTCCCTAGAGAAATTTTTACTATCGGGAACATGTTAATCTGCAAAATACACTAGGACCCTGGGAATAAATCTTGCAGTGGAGAAGACTGCAAAAAGGCTTGCAAAGAAATAGGTTCAGTGATTTAGACCATGCTGTTAAGAAATCTTAAGAGTGGACTCCTCATGCAGTTTTATTTTGGTCATTACAGCAATTACACTGTGGGGTAATTACAGTCTTGATGACAGTCTGCAGTAGAATACATGACTGTTGAATGCAACTTTTTTTTCTTCTTCATAGCTATTCATAACCTGAAGAAATTCTTTACTGCGTTTGGCTTAACACTGATGAGTTGGGTCTGCACACTGGTGACAGTCCTTATAGTAGCAGTGTTCGTCTCTGTCATTGGGCGGTCTCTTTCTTGGTACACCCATTTCTATGTTTCTGTGTTTCTGTATGGTACCGCAGCTGCCGCTAAGCTCATTCTTGTGCATACACTAGCCAAGAAGTTCTTCTACAAGGTAAGCTTGACTTCATTGCTAATGTTGAAAGGGAATGTAGTGTTTAATCTGTGGAAGACTTAATTTTTGAGTTGATTAAAGAGGTGCAAAATGTTTTCTGTATTGGACAGAAGTATTTAAAATGTTGCTGTAAAAATTGCTTCATCTAAGCATAGGGGTTGCTCTACTAAATCAGAGAGTTAAGAGCTTTGGGATTTAAGGCTTTCTCCTTGCTAATGACCTTTAGGAGCTGCTTCAGGAAAAAAATGCAAAAGCCTAGTAGAATACAGTATAAGGTGCTGTTTCTTTCCCTGTCTGCACCTTCCCTTCCTGCTATCACTTCAGTGATAAGAGAGCAGAGCAACAGCTAGAGAATTTAGGTGTTCTGATACCTTTCAATATTCTTGATAATTACAGAATCTACATATATACTCGAATGTTCTTTGAACCTTACTGGATTCTTGCTTCTGAATGTACTTGCATGACAGGTTCCCTAAATTTAATAATTTATTTTGGTATGGTACCTCCTTATGTATCTTTTAATATTTTTATTCTTTATTTAGTCTAATTTCTAATTTACATTTTGTTGTGAAACTTGGAATTCTGTTTCTCTCTGGTTTATTCTGTCCTTTTATTATGCATGTTGTTTTGGTGCTGTCATTTATATTCATAACTTTCTAAGCAAATAATACGACCTTTTTTTTCCCCAGATGGTTCACATGAGAGCTTTTTTCTTACATCTATCAGAATTTCTAGTTCTGGTATGCCCTCTTCTAATATAGTAACCTGTGCTGTACAGAGCTTTCTAAATGAAGCTGTTGTAAAAATTTGAGTAGTCAACCTTCCCCATATGGTTATCCCAACTGTTAGTTGTTTTGACCACATCTGGAGAAGGAACAGAGCCCTTGATAGTCCATGTTCTTTTCTGCAATAGGTAAAGGTCCTTTAGGCCCCTGCAAGGCTTGTTGGGGATTTGGGGTGTGTTATCTTTCCATTGCTGTCATTTGTCGTGATTACTGTCTATCTGCCTTTTTTGCTTAGAATTCTTCATGGACTAACCAATACAATTTAACGTGCATAATAATGTCATAATTATAGCTCATAACAATCTCATATATGTAGATATAGTTTAACGGGTTTGTATTAAAAAACAAATAGGTCCTTGAGGTGGTGCCATGAGTTATCTGACAGATGATGCTTTTCCAGGGCAGAAGTCGACTACTTGTGCCTGTTAGGTTTAGGTTTTAGGCACAGTAATATTTAGTCATTCAGCTTGCTGTTCTTCTCAGTCATTTGTACAAGCTTTGGTCAAGGGAATGTTGGAAGCCTAAGTTGTCAGCCAAATCCAGCTTCATCCAAGTATTTGAAGACGTTTTAAGAACTTAGTGAACTTTGACTGTATGGAAAGTTCTGGGTAGATCTGTCATGCTTTTATCTGGAAGTGGGTTTTGTAATTGTTTGGGAAAGGTGAGTGTGAACTGGTATATGTATGTTAACAAATACATGTACGTGGTGTTGTCCAAGAAATAAGGATTTTTCTGTGTGTTCTCATGAGATGTGATACATGGAATATGCTCAGTAGTGGGTGTATTTGCTTTTTTTGTTACAGAATATGAATGAGCAGTACCTGGGAGATATTTTTTTTGATGCTTCATTGATGATTTGGTCTATAGCATTGACTGTGATTACCCAGATGGGCCTTTGTTCAGCATTCATTTGTACGTTATGGGTAGCATTTCCTTTACTCGCTAAGCTGATGATCCATAAAGAGTTCAGCCAAAAAGGTATGAGTTTTGAGAGGGGGAGGTTGCATTTTGAAACATCTGCCCTTACTATTGTATATTGAATGTTTCCTCCAAACTCTTATTTAAGCAGAAGAAATACCAAACTTTGAATTTGAATAGTCAAAGTAACCATGTGACATTTTTGTAACAAGAAGAAGTGTTCTTGAACTAAAGACAGTTTGAAAGTATGGAGAAGCTCTTTAAAAAAAATACACTGAAAAACATCCTGTGTCTCAGACTAAAAAGAACAATACTATGTGAGGTTATTAATAAGTGATCAGATACTTTAATGGATAGTAAAGGTGGTTAAAAATACTGTAATATTTAAACAGTGCTTGGGACAGAACACCTGTTTAATTTTTTTTTTGTGTAATACAAGAATAGTTTTGTGGTGTTTTTGGAAGAATTGTATTGGCATTGACTATGCAAAATGAGATCCTCTTTCCATATCCAGGTCAGGGATGAGGACCGGTATTGTGTATTGGGCCTTGCAGCAGTATATGGATATATTAGTAAAGCTGTGTGTTTATGTCCTTTTAAGCTTTTATGGTTTTGTCTTTTGTTTTTTTTCTGTCTCCTGTAGGTGCCACAGTGAAGTTTGTCATGATGTACATGCTGGGAATGTTTGTTCCCTATCTGTATATGATGTATCTTAGTTGGACTGTATTTGAAATGTTTACACCTATCATGGGACGAAGTGGTTCAGAAATTCTACCAGATGTGGTGTTGGCAGGATTTATTGTGGTCATCACTATGATTCTGTCATCCTATTTTGTAAGTAGAATTTGTAAATGTTGTTTAAAACTTCTAAACTTTCTCTAGAGTTTAGAATCAATGTTTTTCTAAATTAATACTTGAAGTTAATGATAATTTGACAATGTCTATTGTCAACAATATATGTTACAGGAAACTTCTAGGAAACATGTTAAAGATTCCATGTTTTGTGTTAGTCAAAGAAAAGTCATTGAAGCAAGGGTTACAAAAATATATCTGCTCTATGATGATGTAGTAAAGATGGGTGTAAAATATGCAATTTAATGCTGGAGTTTGAAGAGGCATTCGTTTTACATGAAGTATAGTATGTGACTGAACAGTACATATACTACAAAAAAATTCTCAGGGCGGGGAGTTGAGGGGGTGTTTCTGCTGCCCTTGCTACAGAGGTTCTATGTTTTTGCTGGCAGATGTTTTAAAAAACAGGAAATTTTTGAAAGCTCTGGGAAGTACTCACTTTATTCCTTTTGGTTTTAAATACTGAGATTACAAAGAAGTGTCTTGTGTCAGGTGGTACTTGCAATGGTATCTTTTAAATGTACTTTCAGTTCCATAATTGGATTTTAGAGTTATACAAATAGTGTCTTACTTCTTAAGTCTTGCAGTTTTATAACTCGGCTGTCTTTTTATTCTCTAGATTAACTTCATTTACCTTGTCAAAAGTACAAAAACGACGCTAATAACTTTAACTACTGTGTTTGTAGTCACTCTGATTCTCGTTTGTAGTGGAATCTTCTTTCCTTACAGTTCTGATGCAGATAATCCAAAGCCTAAGCGTGTCTTTCTCCAGGTAAGAAAAGCATTGCATATCATATTGCCTCTGTGGTTGCACAAGTGTTTGGTTTTTTCAAAGCTTAAACCTCCCTGCCCCCCACCCCAAAAAGAGTAACCTTCCCTTTCTTGCTAGATTTAAAAGCTCTAACAATTTTTCCTGGATTTGAAAGAATTGCTAATGTCTCCCTTGTTCAATCTCTGTGGTCAGTTTATCTGTGTCAGAAGAGCAGGGTTTTTTTAGGGGGTTTTAAGTGGGAGAGTTGAGTAAGCAATGATAATTTTAAAAGTGAAAGTGATGGGAGATGAGCAAATACAGGCACAGTCTTCTTCTGAATGTAGGTGTTTTTATGGTATGTTTCTTTTATCTGAGTAATTCTCTCTACGTAGTCATAAATACTCAGATATGTGTTCAGTGCATACTGAAAATGCAGTAGACCTTAAGGACTGACAAGGAGGATATTTCAGAATCACTTCGGACTCCTGCAGACTGCACACGCTCCATCATCTTTCTGTGTATCTTTTTTTTTTTTTTTTTTTTCTTCTTCTTCTTGTAGCACACAAGCAGAAGATTTCATGATCTAGATGGAAATGTGGTTAAAAGTGACTCTGGTATATGGATTAATGGATTTGATTATAATGGAATATCTCACATAACTCCCCATGTACCTGAAATCAATGACACCATTAGAACTCCATGCGAGGAGCAGGCTCCTTTCTGTGGCCTTCCTTGGATTCTGCCAGTGCATTTCATGTTCCGGTTGGTGTGAACTCTGCTTCACTTGAGCACTTAGTGCCAAAGCAAATTGGTCATTTATGCAATCTTGCTTGTGTAAGGGAAGAGGAAGTAAGGATAACCTTGGTCTAAAAGTAAATAATCCTTCCACTTCAGGAGACACTTAAACCTCTGTCCAGATGCAGTGTCTTCTGTCAGAATCTCTGCAAGAGATTGCTGGGTCTGCTGCAGGAGCTGTAGAAATTGACGTGTGCAAAATTGATGTCAGCACCAGTGGAGAAAAAGGTGAAGGGGGTGCCTTCTAAAGGGCAGTTCAGGGTACGAGTATATGTCTCTTCCCTTCTTCCCCCCCTCACCTCAGCTGACAGCAGAGAAAGTCCAGAGTAGCTGGTCTCCACAGAAGAAAACTAGCTTCTCTGACTGTTTCTCATACCCCAGGAATCTTGTGAACAAGAGTGTAGCAGTTTGGACATGCAAATATTCTTACTTATTTTATTGTTTTGTAAATTAGGGCAGATGAAGCTAATGAATCAATGCACTGGTGACTATTTTTCTATTAATATACCCTTTAAATATTTCTCTGGCCACAAGCTGCTACTTTTACTGCCTTCTGCTAGAATCAGTAGATTTTGAATATTTCATTTAGTAACAGTCAGCTGTACTATACAAAAAGTTCTTATTGGCTTCTCATATTTAGTACCTCTGAGTGTTGCATTGAGAAGAAGTTAAGAGTTCATTTCTCCCCACACCCCCAGGAAAAACTGGTATCTTCCTGCTCCAGAAATTTTTCCAAGAAGCCCCATTCACTTTAAAGTTCTGTCCAAGGAGCTGATGCCCTGGAACTCTGTGAGGTTAAGCTTTGAAGTATCTGGTGAGTGACTGAAGCTTCTGATTTGTGATTTGTATTTATTTTTATGCCCATAATAAATCAGGTTTTGAATCCAGTACTGCAAGTTCTAGTGCCATTCCCAAAATAGTGAGCTTTGTGAGATTAGCATCAATTAATTCAATTTCACAACACACTAGAAGCTGTGGGTGTTGTGTGGCAGTTGTTACTTGGGGGACTGATAACCTTGTCTGTTTTGAGTAAGCCTTGATCTTTTTATATCAAGTCCTTTCTTAGAGTCCATTTTATAGCTCTGTCACTCTCCTACATCATAATCTCATTTATCTCACCACTTAAAATAATCGAAGCTTCTTCTGTAGAGGAGACAGTTGTATCATGTTTTGGAAGATATGAATAGTAATGCACAGATAACATGCTACTGTATAGGAAAACAGATGGTTATTCTACCTCCACCTGTTGATACCTCTAGATACATATCCCTGTCTCTGCAGGTCCAAGTCACATGTCCCTGTACGTTCGGCCACATGAAGGGTCGGCTCTGTCCACCTGGTCTCTTGGGGATGGTATGCCGGTTGCTAGCTTAGGAGGAGACTACTTTGTGTTTTACTCCCGCGGGCTGCAGGCTACACCGTGGCACTTCTGGGTTGAACTGACGGTGGGTATGCTGCTGCTGGAAATCCGGCAATCCCTTGGTCTGCCCTGTTGTCAGCATTTCTGCATTCTTATGTGAAAAATGTCATAATAACTTTCTTAAGCTTTGCTTTATTTGATAGATCCTAATTTTAGCTTCCCTCTTTTAATTTGTCCCTCAACTTTATATATCAGCTCACGTGTATGTTTGATGCTTAGTCCACTAACTTGCCGAACAGCCAAAGGGGGAATATTTTCCATGTCTCCATGGTCTTAGGTCGTAAGTTTGGATTTCTCTCATCTTAACCTCATAGTTTTGAAATTTTATCTTTATTACTGTTATTTCAGAGTTCTTTTTCTTATTATGAGTAGTTTCCTTTTCATGTATTTTGTTTGCTTGGTTTTGGGAAATTACAGGGAGTTCACAGTGGGAAACTTACCTGTCTTGAAGATGAAGACGGTTGTAAAAGCACTGTTTTCTGAATTTTCTTTTACATTATTTTCAGTTGGAAGCAAGGCTTCCAGCATCGCTCTTCCAGTGGGATTTATGATCCACCCCTGCCATTAACTTGCCAGTGAAGAACTTTGTGCAGATCTGTATGTTTTTATTATAGGTTTAACAGTGTTTTATTCTTTGAGTAAATATTAGGAGAACCTTTGAAACTTCAGAAAGTCCCTTGTTCCTTCCTGGATCAGGCAGTCTGAACACTTAACCAAGTAATCCTCTGAGTGTAATTGATAAAGGCAGACAGGAATCTGTGGTGTGACAGGCTTTGCAAGATTGGTAGTGGCAAAGCTAGACAGAAAAGGCTTTTCATCCTAAGGATTCGCAATAGAAGGATCAGTATAAACACTATGTTGGAGTCCATGTCTTGATTTGTCAGCAAAACTGACACATATGCAAACATTGAAGTTAAAGCATGTGCAAGCTATGTAACGTGTCAGAGGCCCTGTGATCTAAATACCTAGTTGCAAATTCAATTCAAATTGAACTCATGTAATCAGACTAATACGTTTGAAGATAGGAAGCGTTTTAACATACAGGACAAAGAGCTGCAGGATGAAGTTTGTTGCATAGATCTTAAGTCTGTAGAAAAGTACATCTGGATTGATCTTATGTTTAAAAGCCATGAACAACCATAAAGACTGTGTTGCCCTTTTCTCACTTTCAGGCCCCAGAAAAGCATTCAGATGGAATAGTCTCCCTCGCCATAGCAGCACATTACTTTTTTGGGGAAGATCAAAAGTCGCCTCAACTCTGTGCCTTACTGGAGAGGTTTCCAAACTGGACGTTTTCTTCTGGTTGGTCCTGCACTTACGACCTTTTTGTCTTCTAATGTTGACAGTAATGCAGCACTAATAGGGTAAACTCTTTGGCGCAGAATGCTGTTGTAGCAAACACATTCTAACAAGATGCCAGAGACTTTCACAAGATTTTAAAGTACTTCGGCAACAAATGGTGTTTCTTTGGCAGTTTGACTATTTAAAGACTACTGCTCTCTTGGGGATATAGTGATACTTCATGTCAATGTGAATACGGTTCACTGTGGTTCTTCCACTGAAATGGCAGTTTGAGTAGTGGGTTTCTTAAAACTGCATTGGAGGAGGTAACGTCAGCATAATATGATGGCAATTGTAATGAAAAGGTCTCATGAAATGACTTTGTTATGTAAAATATAACCATACTTCACGCACGTGTGGGGACTATCGCCTACCAATCCTATCCATCCTATTGAAGTAAGACCTTCAGCTAGAAGATACTTGTTCACGTGGTGGCGGGGCAGAGGTGGCAAAGTCCTAAACATTACTTTTGTCACTGAATGAACACTGAAGGCTATGATGCTTGTGTAGGTTGCATTCCCAGTCCTTGGCAAATGCACAATGCAGAAAAATTGATATTATAGTGATGGAATGTGGTAATTATTTATCTAGATTATCTTTTCCAAATAATACGTTTCTGTTAAAAACTTAGTTCGCACCCTTTTGCCTGTCTCTTCAGTGTTATAACTCGAGTGGGTAAGTTTGACTTAACAACCATCTTGTAGTTTTGTTCCTGTTGGGATCTTTCAGTATCAGCACATAAGCATGTGACTTGCTCTCTTGTATGTAAGAGTGCTAAGTCCCCACTCCTCGACGTGGATGTCTTATAATTCATCTACTCTAAATTTCAAGTTATCTTCTAATTTATTAGAATTGGCGAATTTTTGGTATCTCCTCTGGAGAGACTTTTGGTAATGTGACAGTATTGCACTTTGCTAATACATTTAACTGTTTTTTAAAATAGTTTGCTTTCCATAAGGAAAAATAGCAAGAAGAGTCATCTTTAAAAAGATGTCTAATATCTCTGGATTGCTCTTGTTTTATTTCCACAGGATGGGTTTTATAAATGACTGAGTGATCTAGAATATCTTCCAGTTTTAATTGACAAGCTTTGAGTACAGAAGTCACTGACCTCTTTTTTTTTTTAATACTCCCAGGTTTTTTTCAGTGCAGTGTAATAGTTAATGTTAGTTTCTGAAATTCAAAGAACTCTATGTATCTGAAGAAACTTCTTCATGCTTTTTTCCAAACTATATATAAAACATTCTGTGACATCAATACCATGCTACAAATTGTACAGATTAGTATTTTGTTCATCTCATGAGTATTGCCAAATCACATGCAAAGCAGATATTGTGCATGCATCATCATTTTGAGTAAAAACATGCTAGTACTGGGAAGTTTGCAGGGCACATGAAAGAAAATTTTGTGACAGTTAAATTTGTGTGATCTGTGGTGGACAGCAGCTCCCCGATCAGGTATTTTTCCTTCAAATTATTCTGTAGTTGTGTATGACAGTGGCAAGAACCAGTTTAATTTGTCGCAAAGTACGTTTGTGAAGATTGTCAATTGACTCATGGACTAGGTAAGAGGTTTAATTATTGTAATCATAATGAACTGGCCATCAGTATCTTAAAACCAGTGGGTCTTTCTACATTAACATGTGCATTAACCATCACTCATTTGATTGTATCTGATTTGAAACTACAATCCCTATATTATGCATTTTTTATTTTTTTTTAAAAGTGCTATTAATGAGTTGAAAAGCAGAGTTTTAGTTCATAACTCTTGTGTCTTGAATCGCAACAAATGTTTCGTACTGTACTCTAGCTGATGCACAGCTAGTTAAAAGCTGCACTGATGTTTGCTGTCTTCCTCGGTTTTGATTTTTATCTTATGTTTCGCCTCTGATGTAAAGCTTTGAAAAAGTGCTGTGTGAAGAATTTGTACCAGGAGCCAAAAATATAAAAATGCCTGTTAGCAATTTCTGCAACTTCAGTGAAGCAATAACTTTTGCTAACTCAGGATTTGACCTTTATTAAATAATTTAATTATGAGGGATGTCTATTTGTTGTAAATTTCTGTCTTTCTAAATAAAAGCAAAACTTAATCAGTGAAACTTGATTTTTCAGCATGATTAAAGGCATATTTGCATTGTTCTTATTTATTGCACTAAAGTTTTATTTAGGCTTGGGGTAGAAATACTGCTAAGTGATGCTTGAGTTAGGCAGCTAGAGTTAGAGCTATGTGGGAGATACGCATGGCCAAAGAATGTAAAAATTATCTGAGCTGAGAAATGTTAAAATGAGGGCCCTGGCTGGTTGCCTGGAGAGGAAGGTTCTTCTTGAAACAAGATGTGGTGTGGAAGAGTCACTGGTAGCAAAGCTAGGTATTCTTTGCAAAACTGATAGTTGACAGCAAATTTACTGTTTATCACAGGCAGAGAAACAGGATGGAATATTTTGCAAACTGTTTCAGTGTCCATCTGCTTCCCCATTCAGTACAAGCAGATCAGTCTTCGGCTACTGTGGCTTTTTACTTCTCATTAAAAGTATTGTGTGTCTTATTCTGTGAAATACAAAAGAAGCAAGCAGCTGGTAATTTTAAGGATAGAAGTGCATGGGAGTAGAGAAAGTCTTTATTCTTAGTGGGGGCAGTAAGCAGCTAGCTGATTGGAATTCCCCTATGTTAATTTGAAACAATTGACATGCACAGCCTTTTCTAAATTGCTTTACTCTTCCTTAATGCTGGAGTTCTTCCCTGAGTTTTGATGGCTTTGAGAATCCATTATGTTCTCTATGAACATACATAGTACTCTGTTACATATCTATAGGTAAAAGAGCTTCAGAAATAAGTATTTTATCAATTTAAGCATGTGGTTGCAAAGGAGGCCTGTACACGTTGTGGTTATACAATCTAATGCAGCATTAGTGTGTCACCGTACCTTCAGACTGCCTGTCAAGTAGAAGTATGCATTTGAAAAAAGAAAGTGCAATGAACATGAGAATTTCAGCTATCGTACACAAAGTGACAGGCTGTTGAGCTGAGTGGAGCCGTTCTGTGTTAGCAAGACCTGTCTTTAATGTCTGTTCAATCTAGGTTGGGTTCCAAACCTGTTGGAAAAACACTAAATCAAATAGACAAGATCTAACAAGTCTATGCAGAGCCAGTTGTAGCATATGGGACATAGCTGCTGAAGAGTTCGCCTGCATGGTAATGCTGTTCAGTACTTTTTTCCTTGAGGGCTAAACCTAATCTGGTTCTTGATAATAATGTGGAAGGAGCCTGCAGGGTGACCAATCTTAGAACTTGATATGCGGTCTTAGTGAAGGGTGGTTAAAAAGCCATGCAAGATGAGTAACCCTAAATGCTGTCACAAAACGGTGTGGTTGGTTAGACAATGTGAAGTTGTGTAAGCGTGACTTCTGTTTTGAAGATAGAACATGGATTCTTGGTCTTCATGAAAATCTGCTCCAGTCTTGGAGGATAAAATAGTCCTAGAAATTACAGGCTTCCCTGTTCACTGCAGAAGAGGTTCTGCTGGGTTCCCACACTTCATGGTTCTGTCAAAGCTGCAGATGCAGCTTGAGAACTTTAAGCCAATTTAGGGAGATGAGTCACTGCTACCTATATTTCAAGCAAGGTGTCAAGCATCACTAGCCATTAGCAAAACAGCTTTTAAAAAAATTTCAGTTTCAGAAACCTGTAAGGATCAGTCTTGAAAGTTAGCAGTAGTTTGTCTAGAAAGGAATAATTCAGACTGGTCTGAGACTCTGGAACAGATACAAGCTTCAAAGCCAGTAGGTACAGCTGAATTTAAGTACGTGTCTTAGAAAGGTGCCCATGCACAGTTTATTCAGGGATGTTGCTGCTTCTGTGTGTGGTGGTGGGGTCCTTCTTCTTTTGATAGGAAATAATTTGAAAAAAAAGTTACGAAAGAGTGGTTAGGTGCCTTATGTCTGAACTGTTTAGCTAACTTCAGCCTCCAGTTGTGGGCTTTTGTAAAGTCTCAGTGCTCTCTGGTAGGAAACTCCTTGAGTTTACTTATTTCAGGTGGTACATAATAAAACAGAAAACTCAGCAAGTTGAATCTTTCTTTGAGTGGTATGAGAAAGCTCCTCCCTTTTCTGTGTTTAAGCACTGGGCCAGCCAAAACTGGCATTCATCTCACTGCCCACTAGAATATCTGAAGAGTCTTCAGCTCTAGGGTAGGAAACGATGAGACAGTAAGTTGGGTCTGTGCCCCCCGCCCCCCTTTTTTTTTCTTGGGGGCTCTCCTTCCTTCAGTTGAAGCCAGCTTACCACCCTCAACAAGTCACCCATCATCTTTTATAGTATCTTTATAGCTGCAGATGACTTCTCTCCTCAGTTTACAGCAAAAAGAAGGTTGAAAAAACTGTGGTGAAAATTATCCTCAGAAATGTGATCTGACTCAAGCAGTTTTGCAAGTATACCCTGTGTGAGAGGTTTTTTTTAGATGGGTAGCAAGGAATCCAGCTTGTTGCTGGTTTTCAGAGGCAATTAGTTTTGTACAGGATGAGAACCAGATCAAGAAGACTTTGATGATATGCAGATGCTGGTGAAGGCAGAAATTTGATATCTTTCTATGCCATTAAATGCTTAAGTAGGCCAGGCTGGCAAGAACCAGGGCAGCCAGTTTTATGTGAGCTGGATAAGCAAAGTGAGTGGAGAAACACTGAGTTGGAATTCCATAGAAAATGTTGACCGTCAACTGGTTGAACAGCCCATTTTTCCTACGTTTAGGTTAAGGTAATAGCGCATGTTTGTAGATGAATAAACCTTTGGTGGGTTAACCATGACTGGCTGGCTGCCAGGTGCCCACCAAAAAGCTCATGGGTTGAGATAGGGAGATTACTCACCAGTTACCATAATAGGCAAAACAAACTGGCCTAGGAAAAAATTAATTTAATTTATTGCCAATTAAAGATAAAGTAGGATAGCAACAAACACAGAGGAAAAATTAAAAACACCTTCCCCCCAACTTCCCCTTTCTTCCCATCCTCAACTTCACTCTTCTACCTCCTCTTCCACAATGGTGCAGAGGCATCAGGGATGGTCAGTCGAGGGTCGGGTCATGGTCAGCCTGTACCAGTTCCTCTCTGCTGCTGTTCCCCTGCTCCAGCATGGCATCCCTCCCATGCGATGGAGTCTTTCATGAACTGCTCCAGTGTGGATCCTCCTCTTGATGGGGTAGTCCTTCAGGAACAGACTGTACCAGCATGGGTCCCCCGTGGCCCGCGGTTCCTGCCAGAAAACCTGCTCCTGCATGGGCTCTCCATGGGCTGCAGCTGCCTTCAGGGCTCATCCACCTGCTCTGGTGTGGGGTCCTCCACAGGCTACAGTGTGGCTATCTGCTCTGATGTGCTCCACAGTGGGTGGCAGGGGGACAGCCTGCTTCACCACGGTCTAAAAAGATTTAACTGCTGAACAACAGTAGCATGGTAGTAAGATATTAAGAACGTTAGTAAATCAGTTCATGTACGTGTTTACTTGTACAGATCCACAGGCTGCAAGGGATCTCTGCTCCAGTGCCTGGAGCATCTCCTCCTGTCTCTCCTTTATGGGCCTGGCTGTCTGCAGGACTGTTCCTCACATTTTTTCCTCACTTGTCTCTCTCACAGCTGCTGCACAGCATTTTTTTACCCCTTGTTACGTATATTATCAGAGAGGGAGCACCAGTGTGGCTGATGGGCTCAGCTGTGTCCCGTGGTGGGTCTGTTGGAACTTGGCTGTGTCCCGACACAGGGGTGGCTCCTGGGCTCTACTCACCAAGGCCACCCCTGCAGCCCCCCTTGCTACCACACCCTTGCCACCTAAACCCAATACACCTCTTCTCAAAACAACAGGTGGATGTGACTGCAAAGATCCACTAATAAGGTAATTTTTAACGTAGAAGCTCGACACCTTCATCCTGTGAAACAGGCCATAGGGGTATGGTGTGGCAAACTCAGTCTTCATTGGGTAACGTCTTTGAGAGCTTTGTTTCTCTGAGACAACCTACTTGAATTCTGATCATTTACTGTCAATGGCTTGAAGTCAGAAATAGTTATTTTCCACAGGAGTAACTTCAAGTAAAGTTGAATACATTTGTCTTTTAATTACAGGTATAACAGCTGTGAAATTGAAATACAAAATTAGCACATAAGATTTGCATAGAGAGAATTACTACTAAAGAAGTACAAACTTCTGAAATTTCACAACTAAAAAGATTTAACTGCTAAACAACAGTAGCACAGTAGTAAGATACTAATATTAAGAATGTTAGTATATCTGTTAATGTATGTGTTTACTTGTACAGATCCAAAACCTGAACAGCAGAAAGCTGATCAGGATGGGCCTGGCTTACATTATTACCACAGAACCACAGAAAAATATTAACTTGTAGCACAGTTTTTATTTCTTTTAACATAGATTAAGCAGGTTTTTTATCATAAAAAAGCTTTAAGTATCCCCTTATAACAATAATGGATTTTGATGTTGGATCACAACAGGCCTGTAGGTATGACAGACATTATCTGTAACCAGTAGCTACAATGCAGACTAAGCTTAACGCTGGGATTCTTGAACCGGATTTCTTTCCTATAACTTCGGTATTAGTTTCCACTCTTAAATGGAAAGTCAAGCTGCACTCACTAAAATCTCCAGCTTTGCAAGTAATACTCGCAATTATTGCACTTGTACTGGTTGTATTGGCTTGGTAAAGCCGTTCTAAAGCAACAGTTTAATATTTGTACATTTTAAAGCACTTCATCTTATCTACAAAGGAAATAAAGATGATAAAACCACAATTTATTTCAACTTAATTATGAATATTCTTAATTTTCAGAGTTTAAATGGATGCGCATTTAGAAACTACACTAGAAAAGCAACAGATGCTGTAACTACCCTGTGATGACTAGTTTGGTCCATGTCAGTAATCAAGTGATGTTATAAAAAATAAACTAGTTTATTTTGTATAAAATGAGTAATGTTGCATTTTTGTTCAGATTGCACAGTACAAACAAGCTAATATCTAAATTAATACTGTTACAGGTAGTTATTACATAGGGACAGCAGCTAGAAAAAATAAGTACCTCAAAGCAACAGACTTCTGCAGCCAGCTTTCCATAACATTGTATGAAAGTTAAATGTCTTAGTTGCAAGTATGCATATTATAAAATGTTTGAAAAATGTTTAAGTATGAGCTGTTAAACTAATTTTCCATAGCAAGAGTATATGATGATTATTTACATTTAAAAAATCCATTTTTGAGAAAAGAATTTACAATGAAATAAATAACCTTCAGCAATCCCTTAAACCCAACTACAAGATCCGTAACTGGCAGTAAAAAACAGGTAAGCCACCTTGTGTCAATGTTAGGTCAGTAAAGTATGCCTCATCCAGAAAGAAGTGCAACTCTGCTTTAACTTTACTAGTAATCTAGAAACATGCACAATACATATTGGTACCTTCAAATATGGTACAACCTTGAGTATTTGTACAAGAGTATTCACAAAAACATACAATATATTTTACAATCCTTTAATACAAAATATCGATATCAAACCAATCTGAACTGCATTGATCAGACATTTCTCAAGCAGGCAAGCTGCAAAGGATAACAGTTTTTAAACTTAATCCCCTCTTCACCTTTTAAACTCAAGCAAGAGATAAATAGTTTCTTCAGGACATGTGTTGGTGATGTAAAGGTACTGATGAATATTAGCTGAAACTGTCTCTGTATGTATTCACTGTCTCTCAACACCATTAAGTATCAAAATCTAAAGCTGCAGTCTGAAGATTGCATAAAAAAAAAAATCTTGCCTCCTTTTGAAATTATTAGATGAAACTGCTTCTTAGTTATCCCCACTAAAGATTTCAAAGATTGAAATATTAAAAAAAAAAAAAAAAAAAAAGAAGAGTTCAAATCCAAAACATGGAAGCATGTCTAAGAGCTGGTTTGCTTCCTTTCACACCTGATGCTTGGGAAGTTGTTCATCTTCCGTTTAAGACACAATACAGTCATAATTGCCTTCTTGGCATGAATCCTCATCTTCTGTCTTAGACTTGTCCTCTTCATGCCTGCTTGCATTGCTGTTGCCAGCATCACTTTGAGGATTAGTGCCATGGCTAGATGAAGTCCTGCTTTCCTCAGCTCTGGGATTCGCTTGCTCGGTAACCTTAGAAGGATTCACTGGCTGAAAAGCTTCAGGCTGTACTTGCTCTTCTGCTATTTCACTTAGTTTCTGGATCTGTGGTTTGATGATATTTAGAAATGGCTTGTACCCAGGGCTAGGAAAATAATGGTATAGAACACCATGAGTGAATTAAAAAATAGTACTTCCGTCATATGCCTGAAAAGCAGCTTTTCTTGGGAGATGTTTAATATAAATGAATATCTTCTATAATCCTTCCTGTACAGAGACTTTTTTTATAAACAGAGGGAAAAGGCAACCATAATCAAACAATAAAAGTTGGAGGGTTGGTTGTTTTGGGTTTGGTTTGTTGGGTTTTTTCCCAGATCAATCACAACTGTATTACGTGTCTGTCCTGAAATTTTCTGCAGAAGTGCTTTTAAATAATTGTTTCAGCTCAGGCTGAGATAACTCAAAACGTTATTTTTTAGGTAACTAATTATTGACAGCTGGAATGAAAATGAAGGAGGAAAATAACACTCACCAATCTGTAGAAGCCCATTTGTCAACAGCATATAGGCCAGTCTTGATATTCTGACAGATTTCTCCATCAATATCAGAGGATTGCATTATACTGAAAACCTGGTTGATTACTGAAGATTCTCTGAGGATAAGGCCTATGATAATACACCAATCCAGACATCCTGCTTCCATGAAGATATGTAGCAAGTACCTATATGAAAAAACAGTCTACTCATTTCTTTTTCCATTCTGGAGACAAAATCCTAGTGTGATTCTGTAGACAGTGTTTCTTTCCCCTGATGCTGCATACTAGTCATTTTAAGTTTCAAATGCCAAGATTACGTTACTTACCGCAGCTGGACCTGTGACTTGTGCGGCCCTTTACTAGCCAGTTCTAGAGAGATATGTTCAAGCTCTGACTGAGTTAGACTTAGACTGGAGAAGTTTTCATCCACCATGGTCCAGTCACCATCCACCACAGAACTTGTTTCAGTCAGGTCCGTTGCTGAACCAATGCTGCATTCGTCACCTACCAAAAACACTCAGAAACATAAGGGAGAAAGAAACTACTTACTTTAGTAAGACTCAGAATTTCTGAACTACTTCCTATAGAAATTGACAAATTACACAGTAACGCTTCACTGTGTATCATAGTGGTAAGAAGTTACTCCAGGCATACTGCAGATTCCACTTGAGCATTCTTCTTGTCACACTATATGGTAGAATTATTATTGCAGGAATGCAGTAGTGTTTCTATCAAATAAAAATAATCTTGCAGAATAATATCAATAAGAGATCCTAGAGATGTGTTGGCGATCATTGTAAGAGCCCAGTGACAGCCTCTTACATACTACAGTCCTACAATTAAGTCTGTAGGAAGGGTTGCAGTCTGTCTAAAGATACTGCTTTCTTCACCTCTAACTTTGTTAAAAATCAAGATGCAATAGCAAGTTCTTTTCTTCATACAAAAGCCTGAAGATTCTGAATGCTTGGTAATGTAAAGATTTACCTGCACTGATTACAAAAAGAAATAAGTGTTTCTAATAAAAATATGAAGAGTAGATGTAGCACAGAACTTTCACAGAAACAGTAACAGCAAAGCTAAAACCATTATAGTGGTGAGTAAGGAAGGCACCCACCCTCCAGAACAGTTTCCATATTAAAGTAGACGCATCTTTTCTGTGGAAAATATTTAGAAACTCAGAAAGTTATTTTATTAGCTTCTTGCCCATAAATACCACTGCTGGATTAGTTATTTGTGAAATTATTACTATTAGAATTCAGCTTGCAATGTTTTAAAGACTATTAATTTAGTTTCACTTTAGAAATAAACTGCTCCAAAATGCATACCAAAGTCCATTGAACTCAAAGGTCTTCATCCAGCTCAGAAAAAAATGAGATACTTGTTTATAGAAACAGTGGTAGTGGCAGACAGCAGTACAAGATAGTGCAATGAAAAGAGAAATAAATTTTCCCCGTTTAAATTATGCTTTTTTTGAGAGTTCTTTTTTGGAGAGTTCAAATTTACTTAAACCTAATGCATTCTTGCAGTCTCCAGAAGTAATAAACAAGAGAAACAGGAGTGAAAGTAGAATGAGGCGGTGCCCCAGCAGAGGGAGAAAACCTCACTCTCTCTTCATTTTTTAAAGACCATCAACTTGTGAAATAGCAGCTCCAAGTGCTCTGACTCTCACAGGAGGCCCTAGCATCTTGGGGAGAGTGTGGTTCATACTTAGTACTTAGGTCTTTCCCCTAATAAAGTGGAAATCACATGACATAGACACTGTTGAAAATGTTGCTCTATGCTTGAGCACAAGAGGGAGTAAAAAAAAAAAAAAAAAAAAAAAGAGATGAATGGTCAGACAAATATTTCCTGTCTCTGACTGTGGTCAGAAAAGATGCATAGAGAATAAAATTCCCCTTTGTGTTTTCATAAGCTGATCATACATTTGAGCTTTTAGAAAAGCGATTTAAACAAGGCCATAGGAAAAAAGAAAACTATATGGGACTATAATTTCCTCAACTTCCTCAATAAAGAATGTATCTTATATCTTTCTAAAGAAATCCAAAAGCACAAAGTTCATGCATTAGAACAGTGCCAACCTGTGCAAGAGGCCAACCTGTGCAAAATACAAAGATAAAAAAACCTCAGGACACTCTTCATAGCCAGACTGTAAAAATACTAAATTTCTAGTTATCGTCACAGACAGGAACTTCAGCAAATATCAGTATTCGTATTCTAGTTGAAGTACTTAGAGATGTATGACATGGGCATTGTCTTTCTGTTGTAAAAATTTCAGTTCACTTTTCAACAAGTCCTCTTTTTTTTTTTTTTCCTCTGAATTATGGTTTTCAGCAGCTGAGAAGCAACAATACAGCAGTGGCATGCAAATACCAAAATATAAGTGCGTACTTCCAGGTGCATTCTTCCAATAAGCAGACAGAAGGAAGAGTGACTAACCTTTACTTAGCAAAGGAGAAAGGAATGCATCTTGCATGTGTGGTCCATGGGATGAAACTGTGTCAATCTCTCTCTGAGAGGAGCTGATAGCGCCAAGCCAGCTGCGACTCCGAGGTGCGTGTGAAACCCCTGTGTCCATTTCCATGTTTACAAAGGTGTCTGCAGACTGAGATTTTAGCAGCTGCTCCCCCCCGGCTAAAAAAAAGAACCCACCAAAGAAAAGTCATGTAACCATCAAAAAAGAAATTTGGGAAGTTATCTGCAGGCATTTCAGAAAGCTAAAACGTGTATCTAAGTCAATATTCAGTTAGTTTGCTAAGGGATCACCAAAAGTAAGGGAATGCAGCAAGTTCAGGTTTTCAAGAATTTCTGATCTGCTTTTTATGTCAGCACTGGCATAAAAGAATTATCAGCCAATAAAGTGTTAGCATCAATAGAACTAAATAATGGTGCTGCTACTACCAAAAATAGGAAGACTTGGCAGCTAGTATCAACTTTGCCCTAAGAAGATAAACTAGTGAACTGATAGATTAATAATACAAAGGAGGTTTACAGCAAGTCCTCAAAATTCTTACCCCTTAACATAAAGCAAAATTTCAAATATTAGGGACGTTATTTTGTTAAACATAAAAAAATTAATCAAAACTTCATATAAAGACTATATAAGAATGTTGATTTTAGTAATTTTCTGTAGCAGAATTTATGTCAAAGAGCAATATCCACGTTCAAGTCAACACCTGCACAAGTGATATCCAGTTCAGTCCACCTGAGAAAGCAAGAAACCTCAACAGAAACAGCAGTGTAATCAGACTACACAAGAGATGCCGTCTGTGTTAAACAGAAACCCTTCAAAAAAACACATCCTGTGTGAGAAAGCTGTGCAGGTGGCAAGCTTCTTTGCTTGGCTGAACCAAGGAAGGACAGATTCAGACTGAGGTGTAGGACTGCAGGAGGGAAACCTAGTCCAAATCAACTCAGATGTTACAGTACCTGTCTTGTACTTTCCATTCTTGAAAGGTGAATTAATAGACGATGCCGGTATGACTGGAAATGGCCAGAGGAAATCCTTGTGTAGCTTTTTCAAAGCGAACACAAAATCCTCCACGCGGGCAGCTCTGGCTCGCTCCTTGCACAGCCAGCCAATCAGCTCAAAGCCTAACTGTGCAGCAAAGCAGCCAAGGTCTTTCAGCTTGATTTCTTCTAGCAGACGCCGAGCATGCCGCCAGAGCATCATGTCAATGTACATGTTCTCGGCACAGTCACTGTCTTTACTCCACCTATAGACAGACCAGAGAACAGTGACATTAAGACTGATAAAACAGAGTCATAAAGGCTGTTGGCCACAACCACAGTACATCGAATGACCAGAGTAGTAGCTTTCTGTGTACCAACAAAAGCAGTTTCCACCATTCCTTGCTATTTATGTTCTCTAAAAGATCCTACTGCCTCAACGGGTAAGTGAAATAAGGGAAGGAAGTTACAACAGCAGCAGTGTCCATAGAGTATTAAACCATTAGCAATGCAGAAAAAAAGTAAAGAACGAGAGATAAAAGGCAGATGCCACTGCAGAGTGACTTCTGAGAAACAAGTTTATAGAACAAGTGAAGTATTAATCTAGGACCCTTCCTATCAAAACTCTTAAGATAGTACTCTCTATGGAAAATTACTAAATAAAAGCATTTGAATTTTTATTAAGATTGTTTTGAAGGTCTTATATGGGGGAAAAAAGTCAAAACCAAGATAATAATGAATCCCAGCTCAGTGCTACTTCTGAACATTAATACTGATAAATACGAATTCTGTATAGAGCAGTTTAAGAGGGATTCACCCCAAGCTGTAAAAGGTTCTATTTATGGCTTGGCAACACACTGCTAGATCAAGATGTGCACAGTATCACAGTGCAATGTATACTATGATGCTGCAGTACCGTGAGCTCTGCAAGACATATCTTTCAGCAAAACAGATCCTTCAAATACAACGCATGCATTCTCACTAGCTATTTAAATTACTACGTATGCACCCAGTGGATTCAGAGGCTTTTCGTCAGCAATTTCCATTTAAGTGTACCTGCGTATATATACATACAAACACACACATACATTTACATGTGTGAGAATATATTCTTCCAAGACATAAGAGAGAGGCACAGGCATTACGAGAGTCAGGAAAAGACAAATGCAGAACGATGTGGAGGGAGACAATGACAAATCTAACTCTTATCACATAATGTACTTCTATAACTTAAATTGGTAAGAGAGTTAGTACAGTACCTAACAAAGTGGGGAAGGAGAGGACATTGCTACGAATTACCTTTTTCCAGATGGGCCAGAGGGCATACTCAGTGTTTTTGTCAAGTTAAATTTGCTATGGAGATTCTCTGCTGATTGGGATAAACTAATGCTGCGATGTCTGAAGAACTCAAAGCCACTACTTGAACTAGGTTCCTAAAACCAAGAAAACCCAAACATACAGTCAAAGGAGCAAACATGCTGTATAATAGCAAGATTAATCACACAAGGTTTGATGCACAGTATTTACTATTTTCATCACAAACCTGAGTTGTTGGTGTAGCTGGAGGTGTCTCTGTTTCTCCAGAGCCAATGGCTTTAAGAAATCTGATCATATGACGACAAAGATCCCACTTTCCCTGCTCTAAGGCAGTATTAAATAGGAGAGTAGCATGTTGTCTGCTAACTGCTGGAACTTCCATATTCTGCAAGTAACAAAGGATAATTAAGTCATTTGCTTTTGCCATCGAGCAACAAAAGTCCTATTAAGTCAAGCCACATCATGTCACATTCAAGTATACCAGAGATAAGAAGAAGGAAATTTCATGCTGTTATTTTTCCTTTTTATAACAGTAAACTAACTACTTACATTGCATGATATTCCCCCCCTTTATAACTGGACATAACCTCAACAAAGAACTGTTAAATTAAAAATTTGTTTAACATGCGTAACTTTGGTATGACAATATTTTTTAAATACTACAACATTAGTAAATATGACCTCCCTTGCAATATATGAGGTACCATTACCTGTAGGATAATAAGATAAGAGGCAGCTGTGTCCAAGTCCTGGGCCATTAAACACTCTTCAAATAAGTCCTTCGGGTTTCCAACAGCAGCAAAAAGGTAATTCCACAGGGCATATTCTGTCTTCCTAGCACAATGAACAACTGTCTGCAGGAAGAGGGGGAACTCTGTAATGAATTTTGCCACAGTGGGAAGCAGAGGGTCGGGAATGGGTTCCCGCGAGGTAGCTTCTTCTTCCAGCACTTCATGAAGCATCAGTTCTAGTACGTGAGGAAAGTATGGTAATGTGGCACAGGAGTGGGCCAAAAGCAAGGCTTGTTCACCGAGGTTCCTAACCAAGAGCTGGCGTAAAATGTGATGGAGGTAGATCTGAGAGGTTCTCTCAACAATGGAGAAAGGAAAGAGAACCTCTAAGTGTTCTCTAGCACTGGTTTGAGTGTATAAACAGTCATAGAGCACAGTGTCATTAACAGCACCAAGAACCAAGGCATCTTCAAACAAAACAGCCAATGGGTATATGTTGATGTGGAAAGGCAGCATGATCCGTCTTGACAGAAAGGAATGCGGTTTTCGATGATCTCTGGGAAACAGAGGAAGCCAGACTTTCATACCTGCCCCACCACAGCTGAGCCACAGAGCCTCCAATAAGTGACGTTTCTGTTTGTTGATCCTGCAAGTAGTCCATACATTTTCAACAGACTGGGCTAGGACAACTGGAGCACAAAAAGGCAGCTATTTAAGGAAAAAAAAATCAGAATTAATTATTCTTTTTTTTTTTTTACCCTCTTCACAAGAACTCTTTTTTCAGCTAAGAACTACTCTCTTCAAACATGTTATTCTTCTAACAAAGAAGAAACAAATCTGTTTATCCCCTAACTGCACCCTAGCACCTTTGAAAACACCACTTATTACTTACATTAACTCAAAAGACATTTCTTTCATTTTTTTTAACCTCCTTATACTTAGTCAGGAAGCCTGAGCAGTGAGAATAAGGGAGGAAAATAAAATCCTGCTCTCTGCTTCTTCAGTTGGCCCAAGAGTCCAACCTAGAACTGACAAAATTACTACAAACACCAAATTTGCTAGTGTTTGACTGAGCTGCAACAGCTTTTCATCTAAGCTTTTCAGATCTCACTTTCCCAAAGTCTTCTTCATCAGCACAGAAAAACCAAAAAGTTCAGTCACTGATTTATATTATTGTTGGTTTTAGGAACTTCGTAAACATACTCTGCAAAAAATGATCATGTTCCATAAACATACAGAACAGTTTTAGATAGACTGGAGATTTTCTGTCATTAGTGCATACCAAATTTTGCACAGGACCTTTACACTGAAAACGTTTATCTGTCAGTGCAATACAAGTAGCAAACACACATAAATACTTTAGTTAGACATTCACACAATTACGTAATAACTTTTCACAGATTCTTAGAGAAAAAAAAAAAAAATCACGGGACTAGCGATTTACTTCCAACTAACAATTCAGCCTGTAAGCATAAGACACTGCTTTGCATTATAGACCTCTTTTCTTTATGCCTGGACCACTCCCTTCCACAACTTCTTCAGTCACTGACAACATCTTTGAAGCCATATACAATATTCCACACATATTTACTCACATGCTTCCTTTGATTAGGATTATTATCCTTATCTCGTATTTGGGGTCCAGATCGATCCCTTTGCAACATGATGAGTTGTCCTGCTAAGTTTAGCATAATACTTTCAGCCTCACAAGCCTAACGATAAAAGAGTATTATGCAAATTATTTAAGCTTTTTGAATGTATCAATTTACCCACAACCACAATAAAAACCCAGAATAAAAAGAGTAAATTAACTGCACTGCCATACAGAGATGACTAACAACCAAATTCAATGCAGAACGACTCAGAAAAATCAAGTAGAACTAAGTACCTACAGATAGATTCATTTATGTAGTTCTTGGGCAAAGGAGTAAATACTGGAAGGTTTCTGGTTCACTGGACTCATTCCATGTGTTTGTTTGATATGGGCTTTTTCCAACTATGCCTCTTGGCAAGGGCAAGCCACCAGCATTTTAAGAAAACTAGAGCACTGTATTCTTATCAGTATCACCACTATACGATTGCCAGTATCTGACTGCAAAGACTAACACTGGTAGACAAGCCAAAAAGAGTTGAGCCAAAAACAGTTTAGCCACACTTGTACAGCATCTTGAACTTTTAGAAGCTGCAGTTAGAGAAAAATCTTTCTAGTTAGGTGTATCAAGAAAACAAAGTATTCTTTCTAAAGATTTATTTCAGAACTGTTTCATGCTAATTTTAAACGAAGTCACTGGAGCTAATACCATGCTGTGCATGCAGTTTAGTTTTAAAACACATGGTAGAGGGTCTGTATGGCAAATTTGCAGCATCAGGGGTTAAGGTCACTAATAGGTAACAACACCGAAAAGGCTGACACACTCTGTCTGACTTTGTCTACAGTGCATTGTCATATTCACTGCTAACATTAATACATTTCTTTTGATCAGGAGGATTGACAAAGTTTGAGCCTATGGGCTTCTAGTTAGAAAGAAAAGAGGTAATATTTGTTCAGTCTGAAGCTAAGTTTAAAATATTACTAGTGCTCTAAAAAGTTTCAGTAGCTTTTTTGCAAAATTAGGAAACACCACAGGTCAGGTAGTTGAGGAATAAGGACGCTGTCCCATGGCAAGACAGACCACAAAACCACAAGCATGTCGCCTTTTTATGCCCTTGTGTAAGACTGTGTCAGTCTCAGGACACACGTTCAGCATTGTGGGCCACTAAATTAGAGTGAACTGAAGGAGGCAAGCGTAAACCTTCAGATTTTACATCTGTGGCATTACTTTCATATCTGCCAGTGGCTTTGGTATGTGGAGAAAAATACATACCTTCACATGTCTACA
This sequence comes from Nipponia nippon, assembly GCF_047370975.1. NCBI lineage: Eukaryota > Metazoa > Chordata > Aves > Pelecaniformes > Threskiornithidae > Nipponia > Nipponia nippon. The sequence goes on from NW_028262402.1 coordinate 45,947,641, forward strand.
GGCCTGCCTCACAGACCACGCAACTTCTGTACTATCTTAAGATAGCTGCACTGATGAGAAAATACTCTTCATACTGCAGCTATTCAAATAGTTAAGCTTAATTTCTTCATACCACAGACAACAAAAATCCAAGTTCTCTTTGCACTGTGCTTTCAGTGGCCTGAATAATTTCCTGGAGTTAAGACAGGGCTTCACCTTCATACCTTAGTTATTGTTTGGCTGTTGGCCTACCTCCTGACCTAACTAGTGGGAGAGATTATCTATCTTTATTTAAGTGTAGCAGGAAATTGACTAGAAGTAACCTTATAGGGTAATACGCCATCTTTTCTGTTTTTATGTTTATTCTTTAAGTAATGAACCTGTTACTGCAAGAATGGCATTTCCTAATGCCATGGCTTGCTCTGGTGTTCAACTTTTAATACACAACGGAGAAACATACCCTTGACATTGTTAAGTTTAATTTGTCCTCCAAGATTTGGCCCAAAACTTTACAAGATGACAAGAGTAGATATGAAATAGAAGTAAGACTTTGAATTTTATTTCCACCCATCACCTCCAATTCACACATAAAGTGTCTACATAACAAGCATCAGAAAAAACATGTTCTGCATTTTACTACATAAAAGAACCACTGATTTATGATTCATTTATCAGTCAGGTAACCTTTGAGGACTAAGCTAACAAGTCCAGGCACCAATTCTTTTAAATTTTGAGCACTATAGACCTGTTACCTGCTGAGGCATCTTCAAGGTGATGCCAGTCTCTGTCCTCACTGATGTCAACGTAACAGACACTACAAGAAAAGGATGAGGAATGTACCGAGACATGGACACTTCTTGAAGAACTTGGATACTGGCAGTAGGGTTAAGACTGAAAGGAAAGATGACTAAGTTTAGCAATTTTAAAATAGTACTTAAAAAATTAATATCTTGAAGTAAACCTAATGAAAGTAAGCAACTTAACCTCAGCAAACAGTTTACTCTACAGCCCAACATGACTTCCCTTTAACCAGGAATCCCACAGGTCCACATATCTACTCTACATAAAGTTAACAAATAAACCTAAGCTGGGCTACTTTATCTTGATAGTTTGGGGGAATACAGCTATGAGTGAATAGAAGACAACATCAGATACTACAGAGTAAGACTCTATTCGCCCTTAAATTAGACAATTCCAGGGTTTGGATTTTGTTGGAGTTTTCTTTGAAAAGTATTGCAAATATTTTCCTCTAAAGTGGATCAACAGCTCGCTTTCTGCTAAAAAAAAAGAAAGGTCCCTTCTTGCTGAAACCAAGATGCCATAACTATAAGAAAAATCACCTGCTTAGGCACTTCAAAAAACTATCTGGGAATCTTTACCTCCTCCTTAGGTTCACAAATCTTAACTGTCTGAAAGTATGTGGGTCTTATGATGCTACCTCTTCTGCACCAAAATAGCTACCCACAACCACACCACAGACCAAACTTCTTTCTTCATCTTTGCTACTCTGCCACCCTCACCAATTCCTATTTCTAATGTTAGAAGCATTTTTTATTAAAAATATTCAAATATGTGAGTGCCTTTTAGTACCTTTTTCTTCTATTTACATTCATTTCCCAAGTCCCTATCAGCTAGAACATGTTTGTACAGACAGCTGGAAACACACATCTCAGTCACTACCTCCACATCTACTGTGCATATCTGCATGCAGGCAAGTGACAACACTCATGAACTATCACTTGTGCATACAAACACCCCTCTGTATTTTAAAAATCTGACTCCACAAGTTATCAAACAACTTCATATTATCACAAGAATTGACTCAGGCCGAGAACAGATTGACAAGTACATTACTGCCAAAGCATTTAAATACTGATACTCACCCGTCAGGCCTTCTCTCAATACTGTAAAGGCAAATGGAACAATCTGCTCTGAACAATATTACAATGTCCCGGAAGACACTCAGTAGTAACGTGTCTGCTTGCACTTTGGTGATGTGTGCAAATGCATTGTCAAGATTAGACGTTCGCAGGTAGATTCTCAGCTACAAAGAAAAGGAGTAGTTTGAATACAGGTTCTGTTTACCAACAAACTAACAGTAATTGCACATTCAATTATTTTATTTTTTGTGGAATGACTGTCAAGGATTTCTAGTAAGGCACATTACTGGGTTTTTGTTTCATCAAATGTTTTATCCATCGCATTATATTATAAAGTCGTTAAAGAACAGTACAGTCAAATCTGAAGTACTGAACAACAAACATAAGGAAGGATTTTTATTCATCAGTTTTAAAAAGCAAAGAGTAAGCAAAGCTCTTCTGCCCATCTAATTTAAAACCTTACAGAAGTGTCCCAAAATACTGTAACTAGATACCTCAAAACAGGCTTCATGCTAGCATGCAATAATATTACAAAGTTTTCAGAACAATGAGTAGATTCATGGTAGTCAGCAGAAAATAGATTTTAATGGCAATAATAGACTTTTCTGCAAAGAATTACTTACATACTAATAAAGAATTTCTGAACATGGCCAAAAGCCACCTACGTATCATAGAATCATAGAACAGTTTGGGTTGGAAGGAACCTTGAAAAGTCATCTAGTCCAACCCCCCTGCAGTGGGCAGGGACATCTTCAACTATATCAGGTTGATCAGAGCTCCGTCCAACCTGACCTTGAATGTCTCCAGGGATGGGGCATCTACCACGTCTCTGGGTAACCTGTTCCAGTGTCTCACCACACTCATTGTAAAAAATTTTTCCTTATATCTGGTCTGAATCTACTCTCCTTTAGTTTCAAACCACCACGCCCTGTCCTATTGCTACAGACCCTACTAAAAACTCTCCCTCCGTCTTTCTTATAAGCCCCCTTTAAGTACTAAAATTTTGGCCACAGTAAGGTCTCCTGGAGCCTTCTCTTCTCCAGACTGAACAACCCCAACTCTCTCAGCCTGTCCTCATAGGAGAGGTGTTCCAGCCCTCTGATCATTTTTGTGGCCCTCCTCTGGACCCACTCCAACAGGTCCATGTCCTTCCTGTGCTGAGGACCCCAGAGCTGGACGCAGTACTCCAGGGGCAGAATCACCTCCCTCAACCTGCTGGCCACATTTCTTTTGATGCAGTCCAGGATACCTTTGGCTTTCTGGGCTGCGAGAGCACACTGCCAGCTCATGTCCAGCTTTTCATCCACCAGTACCCCCAAGTCCTTCTCCGTAGGGCTGCTCTCAATCCCTTCATCCCTCAGCCTGTATTTATACCAGTGGTTGCCCCAACCCAGGTGCAGGACCCTGCACTTGGCCTTGTTGAACCTCATGAGGTTCACACAGGCCTACTTCTCAAGCTTGTCCAGGTCCCTCTGGATGGCATCCCATCCCTTAGGCGTGTCAACCACACCACTCAGCTTGGTGTTGTCTGAAAATTTGCTGAGGGTGCACTCAATCCCGCTGTCTGTGTCATTGATGAAGATATTAAACAGTACTGGTCCCAATATGGACCCCTGAGGGACACCACTCGTCACCAGTCTCCATCCGGACATTGAGCTGTTGACCACTATTCTCTGGATCTCTCCAATTCCAATTTAGAGAGAAGAATATTGTGGGGGACCGTGTCAAAGGCCTTACAGAAGTCCAGATAGATGACATCCACAGCTCTTCCCTTGTCCACTGATGTAGTCACTCCATCACAGAAGATCACCAGGCTGGTCAGGCAGGAATTGCCCTTGGTGAAGCTGTGCTGGCTGTCTCAAATCACCTCCCTGTCCTCCATGTGCCTTAGCATAGCTTCTAGGAGGATCTGTTCCATGATCTTCCCAGGCACAGAGGTGAGGCTGACAGGTCGGTAGTTCCCAGGGTCCTCCTTTCCACCCTTTTTATAAAAATGGGTGCAATGTTTCCCTTTTTCCAGTCACTGGGGACTTTACCTGACTGCCATGACTTTTCAAATATCATGGAGAGTGGCTTGGCAACTACATCAGCCAACTCCCTCGGGACTCTGGGGATGCATCTTGTCAGGTCCCATATACTTAGGTATGTTCAGGGTCCTCAGGTGGCCTTGAACGTGATCTTCTCTTACAGTGGGAAGGACTTTGCTCCCCTAGTCCCCGTTTTGCGGTCCATCCACTCAAGAGGTGTGGAAAGAGAGGTTGCCAGTGAAGACTGAGGCAAAGAAGCTGTTGAGTACCTTACCCTTCTCCTCATCCATTGTCACCAGTTTGCCAGTCGTGTTCATTGGCGGGGTATGCTTTCTTTGACTTTCCTTTTCAGGCTGACATACCTATAGAAGCCCTTCTTATTATTCTTTGTGTCTCTTGCCAAGTTCAGCTCCAGCTGTGCCTTGGCCTTCCTGATCCCATCCCTACACAACCAGGCAGCATCCCTATACTCTTCCCAGGACACCTGTCCCTGCTTCCACTGCCTGTGCATTTCCTTCTTGCCCTTCAGTTTGACCAGCAGATCTTGATTCAGCCATGCCAGTCTCCTGCCTTCCTTTCCAGATTTGTTACCCCTGGGGATTGAGACCTCTTGTGCTCTATGGAAAGCATCCTTAAAGATATGCCAGCTCTGTTCTGCTCCCTTGCCCCTGAGGGCAGTTTCCAAGGGGGTCCTACTGACTAACTCCTTGAAGAGCTGGAATTTTGCTTTCCTAAAATTCGGGGTCCTGACTTTCCTCTTCACCTGAGCCATATCCCTAAGGACTGCAAACTCCACCAGCGCATGATCACTGCAGCCAAGGCTGCCTCCAATCTCAACGTCACTGATTAGCTCACTCACGTTGGTGATCAACAGGTCCAGTATTGCATCCCCTCTGGTAGGGTTGTCTATTACCTGGCTTAAGAAGTTATCCTCAATGCATTCCAAGAATCTCCTGGATTGTCTACAGCCTGCTGTGCTACTTTTCTGGCAGATGTTGGGGTGGTTGAAGTCCCCCAGCAGGATGAGAGCCTGTGAGCGCAATGCCTCCTGTAGCTGGAGTAAAAAGGCTTCATCAATAGGCTCTCCTTGATCAGGTGCCCTGTAGTAAGCACTGACCACAAGGTTCCCTTTGTTGGCTCAGTCTTACCCATAACCTTTCAACCTGCTTGTGGCTATTCTTCAGAGACAGCTCTTCACACTCTGTCCATTTCCTGATATAGAGGGCAACCCCTCTGCCTCTCCTTCCTCACCTGTCCCTTCTGAACAGCCTATAGCCAGACAGCCGTACTCCAGTCATGGGATTCATCCCACCAAGTTTCAGTAAAGGTGACTAGTCATAGCTTTCTAGTAGCATGGTGGCTTCCAGCTCCTCCCTTTTGTTGCCCACACTGCATGCATTGGTGTAGGGGCACTTCAGCTGGGCTGTCAGCCATGTCACCTTCTTAGAAGAACACTCCTTAATTCCTGTGAGTTACTTCACTAGTGTTATCCTGTTGGCTCCTATTACCTCAGGAGGCCCTGGCTCATCTCCGTAAGACTTCAGGTGTGCTGCAGTGTAGGCAGCATGTCTCAGTGCAACAGGCTGAGGGCTCTCGCTAGCACCCTGTCCCTCTAACCTTGGTGTGTCATCCCACAGCTTGCCACTGGCAAGCCAGATATTATCCCCCTCCCCCTTCAAGTCTAGTTTCAAGCTCTGTCAATGAGCCCCGCTACCTCGTGAGCAAAGACCCTCTTCTCCTTTTGAGAAAGGTGAATCCCATCTGACACCAGCAGGCCTGGTGCCATGTAGACCATCCCATTATCGAAAATCCCAAAACTGTGGCAGTGACACCAGCCACAGAGCCATGTATTAATAGACTGGGTCAGTCTGTTTCTTCCAATGTTGCTGCCAGCAACTGGAAGGAGAGGGCAAAAAATTACCTGTGCTCCAGCTTCCCTCACCAACCATCCCAAGGCCCTGCAGTCACTTTTGATTGCCCTCAGACTACACATCACTGCTTCATTGCCACCCAAATGGAAGAGCAATAATGGGTAATAGCCCAAGGGCCATACCAGTCTAGGAAGTTTCCTAGCGATGTCCTTAACCTGGGCCCCAGGGAGGCAGCAGACTTCCCTAAGAGGAGGGTCTGTCTGGCACACTGGACCCTCTGTTCCCCTCAGAAGGGAGTCACCTACAACTGTAACCTGTATTTTCTTCCTTGTGGAGGTGGTCATGATACGGTGGATAGGCCTTTCTGACCTTGGCAACACCTCTGGTATAGAAGGACCATCATCCACATCATCGATTGACTGGCCTTCCACATCCAGAGCCTCATACCTGTTGTACAGAGGCACCTGGGAAGGTGAGGTGGGCAAGGAGGGGGTTTGCCTGCCACCCCGAGCGTTGACTTGCCTCCATTCACTCCTTCCTTTAAGCTACTGCCTTCAGACTGGTGGCGGGAGGATACAGGATCCCCTTGATCTTGCATTTTTTCTGGTGCCTGTTCCTGTTTCTGTCTCAGGGAGGGCAGAGCATGGTTCCGCCAGCCTGTCTCTTTCTCAGACTCCCTGATGCTCCTTAACCTTTCTACTTCCTCTCGTAGCTCTGCCACCAGGCTGAGCAGATCGTCCACCTGGTCACACCTCACACAGCTGTTCTCACTACCGCCATCCCTTACCAGTGAAAGGCTCTGGCACGCCCTGCAGCCCACGACCTGGATGGCTGCATGTTTTCATGGGAGCTCCATCTGGGTAGCCACATCAGTCTGGTGAGAGCAGAGGATGTAGCTTTCTGCCGTGTGGACACCACAGGTAAGCTCCTTCTGGGAGGGTGATGAGCACCAACTGAACTTACCTCTTGAACTGGTAGGGTGACGACACCCTTCCTGCATGCACTTCCATGCAAACTGCAGCACAAACTGCCACACCACGCCCTCCCTGGGTGACGCGCCGTGCTCTGTTTGCCCACTCTGTTGGCAGCACTCCTGGTCGCTCACACTCCCCAGGCTGCTTTGTATAGGTATAGAGGTGGTCGCAGTTCCTCTAGCAATGCCCAGGCCTCGATAGAGTTTCTAATGGGAGCTGCCAGGTCCTGGCAGGTCTCTCCACTGCCCTGGCATTTTCCTGCCTCAGGAAGCCCCCCTGTGTGCCAAGATCTGCTACTCTGCTGCAGATCAGGCCGGCTCCAGAGCAGCTCCCCTCAGTGACTGACCAAGCTTTTCATATTTATAATACTACCGTAGAACAGATCAGATATTCTAAACATGATTTATTTACTTTGAAAAAAAAATACCTCACCTCTTCCTGATGATCATTTAAATTATAACATGCAAGAACAATGAAGTCATTCCACCATGCTAAGCCACCTGTTACCGTCATATTTTGCTCCTGAAATGAAAAAAGCAAGCAAATATGTATGTATTTTTATATACACACACACACGTACATTCTATGGGTAATTTCTGAAAGCCATACATGATCTCTACAAGCTTTACTGATAGTGGCAAGACAATCTATGTATAGGAAGTTTTTGTGGTTTAAAAAACCCAAAGTACTGGAGAATAATATGTGAAGGACAAACATCAGCTTACAAAACACAGCTTCACAGTTCCTTATGCTACTGGCATCCCTGAACTCTCTCAAATTAGCTTTCTGTTTCTGGCCAGAATTTACAAGCTTGGCATCCAAAGCTATGCCTCACACAAACTCTCAGATAAGACATATGGGAGTAAGTGTCTGACTATACGTACTCAGATTTGGAAACCTTTTAATAATCAGACAGAAATTATTGTGCCAAAGCCACAAGATAAGTGTTTCAGCCATTTTATGAAAAACACATGCAAAACCAGCATCCCTCATCCCAAGTGTGTCTACAGGTGGTTTATTTTATGAAGGTATGTTTTCATTTTCTCCAAGAGTCACGTTCCAACAAATACAACCTCCCCAGTATGCCTGAATAAAGTACCATAACCTCTCACCTGGGTAATGTTTCCAAACAGCTTCCATTTTTTGGTGAGTAAAGAATAATGTGCAAAACCAAACTTGCCAACAACAGCTACATTCTGTCCAAGCTTGTCAATAGCTGAAAACTGTTCAAAGAGAAAAACCCCAGAACCTCAGGAGGGAACTTATTTAAATGATATATCCTATCCAAATACATCACTACAAGGCAATATAATGTCAGAGTCAAAACTTGTAAAGTATCTTCATGTTTTCTACTTTATGGCCCAACACATACTCTTCTTTCTGTAATTTAAAACAATTACTTCATCTTCCAGAGCTCATCCAACCCTAAGGAACAGTTATAAAAACCCAATACTTTTAAAGAAGCAAAAACATGTTCTTAAAATAACTCACCCTTATAGGCCAGTTGCTCTCTAGGTATGTACTATGAATCTAAAAAAAAAGAGAAAAACCAAAGCCACATAAGTATACCAAGCACCATTAAAGTAGTGATTAATTATAATGTTCTAAAGGAATTTGTAAAATGTCCGTGTTTTTCCAAAACACTGGTTTAAAGGTTGTTAATGTTGGGATTTCTTTTTTAAATACAATTACTTCCCCTCCCTCAAGAAAGCTACTGAAGCCTAAATGTTAGCCTGTTTTTAATACAAGAAATACAGAAATGCATTAACAACATACAACAGCTAATACTGCATTACAGATTAATAGTCAAAATTTTCTCTTCTTCCCCCACTAGGTACTTCTCCTCCATCAGAATTTCATGGGAATGTACAAGTTTTGATAAACACACCATTCAGGATAGACTTTCAGTGTTGGCATGAAATTTCTAACCCCATCAGAAATACACACCAGCACATCCAAAAGCTTTGTTATGAGAGCACTTGACTGGGATATGTCAAATTAAATCTTGATCCTGGATTCTTCATGTCACATGGGATGATACAAATCCAGGTTCAAACTTCAGTCCTTGGTCTGATACAAGGCAGTCAGGTGCTCTCATTACCCAGCCACTGGCTGTTCTCATGGGTATGTTGCTCCACATAGTAATTCCAATTGTGTTAGTTTTACTCCTACACAGAATGAGGACTTCCCCCTCCCATGCCAGTTTCAGAAGACAGAAGAGCTACCTGGCCAGCTAAAGTGGAAATTCAACAGTATCTATAACCTGACATTCACGCCTAGAGTCAAATGCTGTTTAATAATACTGATTCACTACTATGTGAAAAACAAAATCTTGAGGACCTTTTAAAAACCTTTATTTAGAAAAATATCTACCAATTCAAGCGTGGAAGAACACACACTAGAATTACAGATTTAAAGTTATTTAATTTTTCCTCCATATTACAGAGAAAATAGAATCTCTCCCATTACCACCCTGGAAATAATTTCTTCTTTGCAAGCTTGAAATTGTGAAGTTTTAATTATATGCTTAAATAGATGCCATCTAAGACTGCCTGAAAATACAGCCAAAGTCTGAAGGCTGTATTCATCAGCTGAATATGCTTAAAGTAATTTGCATAAATAACAGAACAAATCCTTAAAGGATTTCTTGCATGTTGCACTTATTCTCCCTTTGAAAGCATAGGAAAGTAATTTAACTACTCCTTCCTGAAGTCAAAAAGATATTTAGATTTTTTTATTGGCTAGGATGCAAACTCATAGCCACAAGGCTGAAATGGCCAACATTCTTTTACCAGTTGGCAATAAGAAAAAGCTGTACTGGGGAAACCCAAGAGGCAATAAAAAAAGCAATGATCTCACACTAGAGGAAAAGGGTGGCAGAAACTGATGACATCAGCTGCAAATTCCAGTTCTATAAAAACTCTTGCAAGCACAGAGCACATATGGGCAACCAGCAACAATTACCTGTACAACATGCCAATGTCTGTGTCCTAGTAAAGTGCTTAAACCCTGAGAATCTAAACTGCCATCTGAAAATGGGCCTCTTTCCCTGGTAGGCTTATGTTCAGAGTGTGCTGAAGTATTTCTGGGATTCTGAGCCTGTGTTGCATCTCCACAGTTCAAATACAAGCGATCTTCTCCTTGAAGAAGGACTTGTTCCTGGTTACTCTACATTAAAAACAAAACAACAAAAAACCAAAAGAAACCTCACACTCCATGTACAGAAAACAAAGGAAAGCACATGACCAATATATTAAGAAGTTCTACGTAAACAATATGAAAAATAAGCGTTAAGGCAGTTCTCAGTTTTTGTGTCACTGTGTATTAGTAGGTTTTATGTTACAGTATTGCACAGCAATATTTTCAAAGTACCATTTTAAAGGCTCTATGACAAAAAAGGAAGACCAGTCTAATGATTGCAAACCAGACTTAAAACCTGTTAAGTGAATAACTCAGGTCACCCAAAAACTGGAAGTACACTCTAAAATAAGGATATATTTATAAACAAAAAACTTACCATACAAGGGTTAACAGTGAGTGCGCTTTTGATGAAATGAAACTGCAGAATACCAAACTGGCGAGCTTCATTATTTGCATCTCTTTCAGGCTTCATGCTTGAAGAAGAATTCCCATCAATAACCCACAGATGATACCCTTCTGATCCCCAGGTCTGAATGTAAAAGAATAACAATAATAAAAACCCAAAACCAACACTGTATATTCTCAGAAAACAAGAACTACAGAAACTTACTGTAACTGATCTTATGAGAGACATAAGCCTGGTAAAAAACCACACAGTTTGGTGTTCTAAAACATATCATCACAGGAATCATAAGTAATCCACAGCAGTAAAATCCACATAGAACAGTAAGAATCTAGTTTAAATTCTTTTCTTTTTTATGTAAAAAATGATGATTAAATGAAAAGTAACTATGCAAGATATTCACATAAGTAATGAAGACTGTTTAGTTTGCAGCTTAAAGCAATTAACAGAAACTCCACAAACAGAACCAGGTATGAAAAAATCCTGATCCCCAAAATTACATTCGTTGTTGTTCATTAAATTCAATGGTATCAGAATTTCAATCTTGGGGTTTTTTTTAAAAGGTACATTGTCCTGTCCTTGCAGACATGTACATCCACTTGGGATGAGTTTTTAAAGTTGTCAATCTGCATCGCAACTAGGCTATACTAGAAGTCTTGTACAAAATTCATCATGGTTTGTAAAAGAGGCCTTGAAGATTGTGTTTGATATTTAACAACATCTACTGATTTCACAGACTTGCAGGATTTCATATTAATTAGTTTGTATTAAAACAACAGCAGCTAAGTTTCTCTTGAATTCATGTTCTGAGCTAAACTACTTCAACAGCCAAAGGTAAGCTAGTAATTTTAGAGAAGTAAGTTTACAATTAGTGTTGTTCTGTGTCTCATTGTATTCTGAAATACAGCACCAGGTTAAAAACCAAAAAGATATTACGGAAAACCCGAAGTGTTCATTCTTAATATTAAAAGCAAAGCCAAGAAAATCGATGCCATGCACACTTTATGATCAGGTGTATACATGGGGTGGGGGAAATCATCAGCTGTCCCCTTTTCCCTCTTCCTTCAATACACTGATGTTAGGAAGTGTAGTAAAGGCACCTTACTCTTTAAAAGTAATAAAGCTAAAGAAAGCCAGTTTGATTTTCTGAAAATCTGTTTTACTAAAAATAATGTAAAAAATTAACAGCCATCCTATTATAGTATTTTTACATTCATATTTACCATAGAACTGATCTTTAGAGGGTCCTTCTTGGCACCATCAGATTGGTACCTTAAAAAAGAACAGAACAAGTTTGAGTTTGGAAATAACTTCATCAAAATAAGAAATTATCTTCCTATCTTTGTATTGTCGTATGGTTTGATACTGAACCTCACCTCAAACTATAAAGCCTTTTTGATCCATGACACTGTATAAAAGGCAATGCAATTGTCAGATGTCTAGGATACACTGTTTGAATTGTGGTTTCTGGATGTTAGCACATTTTCAGCAAATATATACTGGCATTGAGGGAATTTTAATATTTGCCTGCTAAAGCCTGCCTTTAGGGTAATTTGCTTTTATGGCCAAAAAGACCACTAGAGAAAGAAAATAATACATTTTCATTTATATTCAAATGATCCCTTCCTAAATATTATTAAATGATTCCAATATCTAAGAAATTGTAACAGAAAAATATTTTTAAAAGCTAATTCAGTGAATTAGTTTCTAATTAAATGCTTTTAATCAGAAAAATAAAGTTTTCTAATAAAATCTTTTACAATTTCATTAACAATACTCACGCAAAATCACCTCCTAAAGTACAGATAAGCTGAGCACCAAAAACACTCCATAAGGACAAGCCTCCACACTCCCACGTCACCATCACAACACAGCTATCAGGTGACCATCTGATTAGTTTAACAGGTCCTGTTTTATTCCAAATATCTGTTTAAAAACAGACAATAAAATACCATGTGAAAAACATCAAATGTCCTTCAATTGCTTTCACCATAAGAGTAGAAACAAAAATATATGGAAATAAATATTTGATCTTTCAATTAACTGTTGCATTCATAAAACTGACCATCTCAAAATGAATAAGTAGCAAATGAAGAATTCACGTTTCCTTTCCAATACACAGTTGGTTTCATAGGAAACTAAGAATACATGAAAACAGCCCAGAAATACACTGTGCTATGACGCAACCATAGAACTGCAATTATGGCAAAATGATTTTTAGGACAAAAGATTTTATATTCCTCTATTGAAACCTCTAACACGGCATTTAGCACAACTGTAAAACTCTATTATTTACAGATTTGATTTTTTTGTTGAAACCTACTAGGCACACACATTTTCAGCTGAGGATGCAATTTACCCACTTTATACGTTCCTCACTCTCAAGCCTGCAATGCTCACCACTACTACACAAAAAATTCCATTGAGTTTTTGTTCACTGCAGTTCAGGCAGGGTGCTGAATTACTCAATTTTTTTCTGTACCCTACATGTCAGTTATTTCAAGTTAATTCACACCTCTATTATATTCATTATCAGTTTTGACAATAATCTGTCATTTTCTCAGGTGAGTAATGGAAAAGTAATCTCAAGACTACATGTAGGAACTACTAAGATCTGCAGCATTTAAAAACGAACAACCAGAAGCAGCACTGTCTGTAAACTGCTAACTCAGATTCAGATTTAGTAAAATAAAAAAAACCAAAACACCCAAAAAAACCCAACAAAAACATCCCCAGACCCCCACATATGAAACACATCCAAAAGTCAGTTAAAAGCAAGCAGCTAAAAGAACAAACGCAAATACTGATCCCATTGGTGATAATGCAAACAACAAATAGCTGTTAACTAGCCATGGATAAAAATATTCTTTAATACCATAAAAACAGCTGGAAAATTCTAGCAGTAAAAGTAGCTCACCAGGATATTGTTTTGGTGTCAGCTCCAATTTATGAGAAAACTGCATGGCGCCAGTAGTGGTATCTATTGTATAAACCTGCACAGAGCCGCTGGAAGAGATTACACATGCTTTAGACTACAGATCATTTGGATTTCTCATCAGTTTCAAGAGTAAAATAAAAGCTGCTTTTTTCTCACCAATACCAAATTTATCTAGAACAGAAACATTGTGTCAAGTAACACTCAAAGAACTTTATGAAACAAATCTGTAAGATACTTTCCAGAAGACAGTGGAGGACCCAAAACACCAGCCCTGTAATAACCAATGCACTACGACTATTTGATTCTCTGAAAATACACATGCACACACAATCCACATATATTTATGGTTTCCAACTGGAAGACAATCCATGAGGGAAGTCAGTATTCACCAAGTGCTAAAGTTTCATCAGGAGTGTACTAATGCATACCAAGATGAATGAATTATAGTAACTATTCCTGTTTCAGAGGCAAACACCAACACACTGCATTGTTACTACAACCAAGAATACTATTTCTTAAGAAGACAATTGAAGACTAAACGACCCAGATCTTTTGAATGCTCTAAAAACCGAATAAAATACAATTAAAAAAAAAAAAAGCTGCACTCTAGACCAGCTAAAGCAGTATTACACAGGAGGGACTGTCTTGAAGGAGCAATAAGCAAAACACACTAAAAGCACTTTTGCAACATTTGATTTATACATACTCACAGTTACTCGAACAGACAATATTTTTCCTGACCAAATCAACACTTCACAGAGCATTTTCTCAGTTGGGTGCGAAGTGTTGATTCTTGTCCAATATTATTACAATTAGCTGCTTAAAACTGACTTTATAATCCTGCTTTGATATTAACTGGGACGGCAGCACTTTCCAATCCTTACTACTGGTCCAGCTACCTTTTAATTTTTTTCCAGAGCTGAACAGCAAGCATCAGTTTAAACTGCAGTTCAAGCAAGCAACCATTTCTTTCTTCTTCCCTCCTACCTTCTTGGCAGAGCAGATTGTACTACCTCTAGGAGGACCGATCGTTTTCATCTTTACAGCTCTTGCAACACAACTTGGTAAGAAGAAACTAGTACTTAAGCTTTATAATGAAATCATTTCCCCCCCGCAATGAACCAGGCTTACAAAACTTACTTGGCACATCCAAATGCCATTAGCCTGTATTTGTTATTTACTGCCACACAAGTTCCATCAATCACATCTTGTGCCCAAACACCATGGAGCTGCTGTAAAGAAAGGAATTCACAGAATTTTTGGTTAAACAGTGCTTTTATTCCTAATAGTCAGCTTCTACCCAGGTAATACCCACGTACGCCATATTACAGATCTGCCAGTTGACCTTCACCACCTCAGAAAATTTCTATTGCAAATATCAGTATTAACTGACATGGCTGAGATAAACAAAATCTGGTACATGTAAAACAGGTTTCATTGTTCTTAATAAAAACTACAGAAAGATGTCAGTATGTAAGGAAACTGTTTATCAGAGCTCTGAATAACCAAAGCAAGTCAATACCTATAAGGCAAGAATATCCCTGATACTGCGTTAAAAAATCAGTAGATGGTACTAAGGATGAAGACAAAACACAAAACAGGAAAATAAATTCCCATCTGCAACAGCTGAAATTGCAGATATTGTGTGGGAAGGAGTTTGGGACAGACTACACAAATCCTTCTGGGTTTTCTGTAATTAAGATGAAGAGATCTAATGACACAATGTAGTACAGTCCGTAGGCTGAATTACAGGTAAGAAAACACTTAACTTGGAAAAGACTCCTTTAAAACAAATTCTGAAGTATGCTTGTCACTATGCTAAGAGTTAGGCTAAGAGTTCGGCTTGATTATGGCTAAAAGCTAGAAATAGCACTTATGATACTTTGCCATAGGAGAAACCACTTCTTATCACCTCACTTATAACTAGCAACAGGAAGTCTGTTGCAGAGACAGTGAGAAGATCTCAGAACTATAATGACATTTTGAAGCAATAAACAAAAATTAAATCTACTATCAATTATGCTCTCCCATACACAGGCACTAGCCCTAGAACAATCTAGTTCAAATTATGGTAAGAAATATAGTCTTGTTCTTACATTATCTCTTAAACAGTTGATAAATTTTAATTTCTTTGCAGCTGAACAGAATTTAAAATAGAAAGCTAACTGAAATGCAGAGACCAAGGAAAACACATTTATTGTAGAGAGCATGCTAGAAATACTAAAGGAAATATACCTCAGCAGTGAATCTACTTGACATTGGTGCAATGAAACCAACTCTGCCATCATTAAAAACAACTGCAAAACCATCAAGCGTGGCACAGTATTCCATATCTCTGATGTAAACATCTTCAAAGCCCAAAAATGAACCTGCTGAGAAAATACCAGTAATTTAAAAATACGTGAACACAGTGACATTGCAAGACAACAGACTTTTCAGTTGTTTACTGATTACTTCACAGAAAAAATTGATTTAAACAGACTATTTTATTCACATCTACAAAAGGCACATTTTTCTCATCTCTGCTTGAGAACAGACATAATATTTTATGTTAGATGGTATTTCGCCAATAAAGAAAAAAAAAAAACCCAAAACCTACCTCGAGAAGACTGCAGGTCCACAGAAAATGGAACTGTACATAGGTTGATGGCCTTCCTTCCATTGGTCATACCGTCCCAGTGAACGAGATGGAGAAATCCATCAGCAGTAGCAACAAGTAGATCCTCTAACATGGACTGCAAACTAACAAACGTATTTGTCATTCCCTAAAAAACTGCTTCTCAAATCAATGTCACAGAAACATTAATTAACGCAACAAACACCATATTACTGCTTCTTGTATCAGCAACTATGTTGAAAAGTTACATCAAATAAGTCACAAACGAAGTGCCAAAATCCTCTAGACAGTAAAGGTACCAAGCTGACAAAATATGGTATCTGTCTCTCTTTTTCTCCAGGAATCAGAGTTCATGAACTAGTCTGTATTGTTAGAGTAACTGTTTAACTGGTATATGAACTGTTGAAGATCATTTTAATACTTTTGACTAAACGTAAGACATTACTGCCAACAATCAATTATTCATCTATCCTAGAAAATTACCAATATTGCCTAGGCTGTAAATAATCCACAACACTTTCTAACCCACGGTCTAAGCCCATTAATGAAGCAGAAATTAGACTTCTCCTAAATCCTTCCCTAAACATCTCCAAAATTCTGAAAACTATTGTTAACCTATTTCCACGCAGATAACCTGCAGCCTCCCAGAAAACCTTTTTCCAGTACATACTGCATTTCTTCCAACATCCATTTTCTCCTATGGGGCCTCTTCCCAAATAGCACTTTGTTACTTTCCCACCCCACCCCAATGCTATGGAGTTTCACCAACTTTTCACACACACTTATTTAGCATGTTCAAAGCTTATTTATAGGGAAGACAATCACCACAAAAAAAAAAAGAAGAGGTTAACAAAAAGTTTTTCCAGGACAAACAGGGCCCCTCTGCAGCAGCTGGAGAAATGTTGAAAAGCTACAGGCAGTTTTGCTCTTATGTACCTATGTCTCCATGAAATCTCTAATCCATACTATGAGCTGAAGGACAAACATATTTACAGTAACATAATGTAATACTGAACATACATGTGCTATATACTTCTATATGCCAAAAATATCAGTATAGCCAAGCACAGAAAGAAGGAATTCTTAAACAGCAATTTACTTTTTTACCTCCTCAGACTTACTATTAGTAACTTACTATTAGTAACTATTAGTCCTTACTATTAATAAGTCTAAAAACTTACTAGAAGCTTTTTCCATCCAGTTTCCCCTTCACTTTTTAACAAGTAACCGCTATATGCAGAAAAATTCTTAAGACATGATTAGTGAGCATACCTTGTGATAGACGCTTGCAAGTCCAGCACTTTCTTCATTTCTAGACATAATGAAGGAGCACATTGTTCCTCCTTATAATGTGGGGTTCCCTTTAGATGTGGGCTTCCTCTAAAATAAAAGAGATATACTACAATTGAAACAAGATGTCCCTCAAAAGTGATAAGAGTTACTGACTTACATTCCTGTGGGTTTTTTTCCCCTTATATATACACACAACAGACACTCACGTGCAACCTTCCACAAGCAGCACTTAATACCTAGGACATAATTTTAGTGTAAAAAGTTTAGTCTGTCATATTATCCTATATGCCTATAAAGACTATGTAAGCAAAATAAGACAATGACCAGAGAATGAACATTACAATAACTATGTGGCCTGTCTTAATAATCCTAAAACAAGTGATACGTATTAATGCAAATTCTGATTCAATAAAATGGTATTCAACTGTTTCCATTAATTGTGTTGAATTTTTAAGTATCTCCAATTTATTCTTTGCCAAGATGCATTACAGATACTATAGACTGTAAAATGTTCATGCTTCTTCAGTTCCTTTTGCCATATCAATGTTTATACTATTAATTCAGCATGCATAACCCAACAGGTAGACATTTATTACAGTAATTCATAAGAATATATCTCCCTATAGCAAATAAACAATAAATATAAGACCCACTAATAAAAGAGAAGACTGAATACTGATTCTCTTCCTTTAAACAGACCTTTACACAGTATCAATATCTAGATGTAGAAAGCTTCCAATTTTTAATTTTCCTTATTTTAAATTTCATATTTCATTCTCTAACGAAATGCAGTTATTTTAAAACTCAATACAGCATCATTAAAGTATTCCTTATTTGTCTGGGTTGTCAGATGTGTCATGTGTTTCATTAACTTTTTTTTTTTAAATGAAAACTGACCTACAATTGTAAGTATTGTAACATGTCATCCAGCTCATCCCTGTCAAGAGCATTATGCTAGTAAACAAAGCAAACTATGCATGAAACAGGCACTGCAGACAAGTCAGAGTTTAGTATAACTTCATTCGTCAGAAATAAAGATTACATAGATTTGTGTAGGTACCTGTTACCTGGATTTTAACTGACAGAACACTTATTTTCTTTTACACCAGAGTAGCCAATGCAACTGCCTAAGACATGGCAGAAACCAAAGCAGTTGCAGTTTTAGGTAAGTTTAACACCACAAGGATACCTCCATCTCTTTCCTGCCTTGGTTATTTCAGTGGATATCAAGTTCCTTAATTCCATTACCATTTCATAGTAAAACACAAAATTCATATCTGTTATTCTTTGATGAATATTACACCTTTACTTATGCAGCAAGGACAAAGATATATGCTAGCTAAGGTAAGACTGAGGCAACTTAAACATTCTGGAGTTAGCAGACAGAAGTAGTAACATCTTTCCAGAACAAAACCATGGCGACCATGAAGGATTACAGCAAAAAGTGAGAAAAAATTACTGTAAGGTTCATTAATCTACCACCCACAGGTGGTAACTTGTATGAACATTAAATTATTAAAATGTTTGTTTTTCATTTCAAAAGAAAATTAATTACAAAATACAGCTCTCTTGGGAAAGAGTAGCCCTTCATGTAAGCTAGCTATCACGGACTGACAAGAGGCCTGACATTAAAAAACAAAAAAGTTGAGTAGTTAATACTAGTATTGTGGGATTGCTGCAGTTTTTTCTAAATGGTAAATGAGACTGCATTTCTTTAAGTTCATGAAGCCAAATCCACCTGATTTGGCCTGGTACCTTTTAGTCAAGGATTTCACAGATAAAAAAATACATCATGCAGGATTAATTCCTTAAAATCTCTATGTCACTATCTGCAATGAAGCATCCTGGGGGCTGCAGAAAGACTTAGAAAACCCCAGGTGTTTGGAGACGTGCCTTTCAACCCATGTGGTCATAGAGGTTCAGATAGCATACTCCCAAGCAAGATGAAATGACTCTGGGTTATCAAGAATCAGTGGTACAACTGAATCTTGTAAGCAAACAACTAAAACTGAGAGAAAGGGGGTGTGTAATGCATAAATGTTACAGTTATGTATGTATAACACACCATATAACATGCCTGTTGGAACTGACTGAGGTACATAACCAAGTATAAACATAGTGTTTCTGCACAGCACAAATATAAAGCCAGAATGAGAACAACATGGTTTAAAAGACATCCTTTGCTGGAAGAGAATTTCAAGTCTCCATGTGGGCAGGCTTCTTTTTCTTTAAACATCTTTGATAAAAATAGTCTGCAAGAAATTTGAATATTTTCAGTTTCACGAGCCAGTTTCAGCAAGTTTGTTACCATCTGCGGAGTATATCTTTTTCCACTGAGGCACTATCATCATGAAAAACTCCAAAACATCGGTATTTTAATTCATTGCCTGTGATTATGTCAAATTCATTGATTCAAAAAGAAACCCTTACTATGGGTGCAAAGGGAGCGCAATCAAAATACGCTGCATTCACATAGTCCACATCTGCATGAGTCAGCCTTACTAGTCAAGTTACTTTGACCTTTAAACGAAGAATGTGCACTGCTGACAGAAGCAGGAAAGAATGTTTGGTCTGGGTTGCCACATCAGCATCTGCTACCGTTGCAGCCAAACTTTAAGTAACTCACTTTTGCACAAGAATTGAGAGGAACGGACACATTCCAGGGACCAACCAGCTGCGTGTCAAAATAAATTATTTCACTTCTATCCGCACAGCATCTGTTAATGTAACTAAACCTGCAAATAAAATCTCTTAATACTCAGAACTGAGAAAAATCTCCCACTACATCTGCAATCCAAGAAAACCCCAAACATGGAAAGATTAGGAATACCAGGCTGTTTTTTTAAAGGTAGAATACAAGGTTTATGGGGAAGTTTCAGATCTGAATTGAAGGTCAAGGTGTATTTTTTAAACCACCCGGTTCATTCTCTCTTCCCTATTTAGCATATCACCAGTGATATGCTTTTTCACAGAAAACAGATTACTATACAGTGTAACAAAATGTCTTTCAGATGTTGAAAGCCTATGTAACTGTATCTCATGAATCCCCTTTTAAGTAAGGATAAAGAGGAATGGTAAACGTAAGTCTCCCTTAAGGGCTTGCCCTCTTTCTCCAAACTCCAATTCTCTCAAGCTTTCCCCACATTAACCTTCTCCGGCTGTTCAGTTCAAAGCTGGCTTCCCCAGAACTAAAGAGGAGCCTACAAATAAGTGAATTGCTAAAATTCTTAGCATGAAGCCATAATTTTTTGTATTCATTTGATCTTCTTACAGGGGAAGAACCGGCTCTGGAAGTAAGACTTCAATTCTGTTATAAGAAAAAACTGTAAGCTCAAACTATGATGCTAGATGCAACTATGAGAAAACGGAGAAGTGTATTTAACACACACACACACACAAAAAACCCACAATCAACAAACCTTAAGCATCCTAAATTCAAGAAGGAGGCAGCACCACACAAAAGCAGAGTCAGCTAGCCTCCTCTGAACTGGGAGGAAGAATTTCCTTGGAGTTTGCTACCTGGGGCGAGGGGAGGTTCAGGGAAGAAACAGGACACCAGCCAGCTGATTTTTCTAGCAGCACAGAACTGCATTATGTCCTCCACTACATGCACAGCGGTTACAGGATACAGCATGGTCCATGGACAAAACTCACTCAGAAATATCATTACCAGACTTAGTCACTGCTAGCAGAAGCAACTAAGAAATAATCCGGACGTTAATTACAGCAGAATCTGAAAGTATGTACTTATGGACTTCTTTATAATTTGTAATTAAGGTATATAAAACATCTTTTTTAGTTGGTTCTAAGTATTTCAAAATAATGTTCAGTTTTTCAAAATAATGTTCCCTGTTTTCTGCTTATTACTGGAGAATTCTATTCCAGAGGTAGAAATAGCGTTAGATTAGGATTTAAGTTTCCACCTTACTATCTGGGGTAATCACAGTAATACAGGTAGATGTTATGGCTGGATAGTAGTATAGAAAAGTTCAGAGACGCTCTCACGGTCAACGAATATTGTGCTTCCAAAAAAACCCTAGTGTGGTTAATGGCAGATATTGCATTAATTAAAACAACCAAACAAACAACAAACAAGTCACTAGCATCCCTTCCCACTAGTCAAGTCACAGCTGCTTGGGAAGTAGCGGAGACATTTTACTGAAAAAAATATTAAAGACTCCAGACTTGTTCATCAGTAAATATTTTTGGAACAAATAATTGATACAAGGTAAAATATTTTTATACTTCTTTGGGGCTATGATATTCTTAATTGTTGCTGCTAAAATGGTTTCTTCAGTGGTACTTTTTGGAATAAAAAAAAAAAAATAAAAAAAAAACAAACCCCAACACCTTGATGTTTTGATTATTAAGAGCATTATACATGTGAGAAAAACAGGGCAAACAATGTTTCTAAATGATTTACACCACCAAGAACAAAGTTGCTCTCCCTGAAGGCACAAAAGCAAAAAACTGACAGCAGCTATTACTGTTGCATTAGCACAATTACACAATGTTTATTAACCGTTTTAAAATGGTTCATGTGACCAGTTAGTGAATTGTCTGTACAGCTGAGGACTAATTTTTTTTTTTATACCTGATTCAAAGAGCCTGCATCGTCACCTCTAAATGTGTGATTCTTCACTAACAATTCACTGCCCACCATGCTTTTTAGGAATGGTTCTAAAACAAGTAAAAAAGTTACACTATGAGCTTTGATTTCCATACGGCTAGTGTCTTCTCACCCCTAAACCTGCGTCTCTCCACCCTACACTGCAGGCAGCCACCAGCTGAAGATGAAATGTCTGGCTGGATCCAGAGCTAAACCGCGCACAGACTGGCAAGAGCTGGACACACAAAAATTTACAGAGAGTCTACGGTAACAACTATAAAGAATGAATAAGCGTTTACAAAAGCAATTCTTAGTACAGCCGTTTCTACCCAATTGAGTAATAACAGGTTTCTGTGGTTTGAGAAGACAAATAACTAGCTGGCATATTAATCAACTATTCACGTAAAAAAGCTAAATGGTTTACCAAATTATTATTCCAGTTGCAAAGATTTCTTGACGACATTTTAAACCTCCTGAACCACATCAAAGGCTAGCAAGTGCCATAATGGTTAAAAAAAAAATTCTACAAATAATCTAGTTTTAAAAATACATTTTCCAACCTATGCCAAAAACAACTTATGGGGAAAACCACACTGTTAAAAGTTTAGCACAAGCTTAATTCCCAATAAAAATTATTTAGTAAGTTAATTAACTGTACAGCTCATCAGTTACCCTTGTAGAGTTTAAAGTTCAAAACCTTTGTACACACTGATCTTAAGTCCGCTGAATCAGGAAAAAAATCCCCACTAATTTATGGCACCTATAAACCATCTTGCTACAGAAAAGGAAAAAGTTTTGAAAAGTGCCAGAAAGAGTAGGACATGAATACAGTAATCAGACGTATAAGGAACAATACAGCATTGTAAACCAGGATATAAACAGTACTTTGTTCACGTGCCCATACTGGTTAGAAAACAACCTCAATTTTAAAATTAAAAATTTACAGCATTGAGGTCTCATTCTAAATTTACGCAACGTTCGTATCTCTTCCCTCCACCCCAACCCCAAATGCAGTCTCCACTTGAGGACATGAGGAAATCCGAGGCAAAAGAACCTCCAATTACCATATTTAGTTTATTAGCCATGTAAAGTTTTTTAGGTTTTGTCTTTTTTAAAGGTAAGAATATCCTCAGCATTAAGTCACCACACGCTGTCTCTTTAACTGACAAATCTTAAGTCACTCTCCTTGCCAGAACTCTAAACAGAAATATCAGTTTAGTACAGGGAAGTCTCTACTGTGATGATATTACACATCTCTTCACTGTGAAACAAAGGAATATCTGTATAAATTCCTTCAGAAACTCCTCCAAAAAATATTACTGTACCTTGCCACAGCTGACAAAGCTACAAATTTGCTTGTATGCACTGCCACTTTTCTTAAGTGTATCACAGGTGGAGATTAATTTTATTTTACCATTCTATTATCTTACCATACATACGTTTTCTTCATGTTTTATCTTGTAATGACTTTAGTAATAAGGTGGTATAATTAGACTGAACTAACTGAAGTGGGACTTTGTACTTGTGCTCACTGCAGGAAAGTATCCCAGAATGCGGGCTAATGGCCAACACTGATTCTCTTCCAAGTCTGCTCCGAACTGGAGCAAAGTCTCTAAGAGCTGGAATGAAGCTGCAAACTATTCTGGCTCAATTTAAAAAACAAAACACAAAACCTCCACACAATTACTGCTTTTTTTCCTGTTTTTAGTCTAACAAATTAAGTAGGATACTTTAGGTTTTCATTGAGTATGAATGTCTGTTCACTCTGAGAACAGGCTAGCAATTCCTAGCCAAATATCAATAGAGCCAGAAATATTTTCTTCAATAGAACAACTGCAATTCATAACATTCCTAAAATACGACAATTTGACAAAAAACTATTGGTTGACACCAGCAAACATTTAAAAAGCTTCCTTTTTAATATACAAATACTCAGAATTCATGACACAATGCTGTGCTTATGATATGAGCACTTGTTTTATCACATTAATCTAATAATGGATTTTACACAAAATTTGCATAATGCTGAAGAGGTCAGTTCCTTAACCGTTATCATATCTACATAAGTATATTTTAAACTGATTTAACCTCTAAAGGTATAAAAGAGAAGAAGAATTTAAGAAGAATTTCCCACTCCACCATCTTAAAGTATGTCGTATATTCTCAATTTTGTAAGAGCTATGCCCTCAGATATTGATAAAAGAAACTTAAAAGCTTTTGTGGGCTCCAGCCACAAACACTGATAATCTTGAATTCCAGCACTTCCATTAAAACACTGAATTTCAGAATATAAAGACCGTTACAATAGGTTGATATGAAAAGGAGGAAGTCATGCCAAATGGGCATTTTTAAACAGGAAATCAATTTTCCTAGACTCTGATTCTGTCTCTTTTTAAACAAACAATAGCAGGGGGAGTTCAGTCAGCCTCACTTTCCAAAACCTGGTTATTTCACACTACTAAAAGATAAGGGGAAGCACAGATTCTTGCATTCAAATGAATTCTCAAACACAATGAAAGCTTAGCCTCAACTCACGCTTTAGCTCTTCTACTAAACCTGTGTTGGTTAGATTGTAAGAGTGAGAAGACTTAGCCCTAAAAAAAAATTAAAAATCATACTGTCATTAGATATCCTGCAATGTGTATTGACTTATAAACAGCAAAAATGTTTCTGTCACCTTCCATGCAGTTTTATTTTGTTTTATACCTTGAGGCATTTCGTTCAAGCTGTACCAGCAAAAAACTTTTGCAAGTGTAATTACAGTTTATACAATAACTGTATGCTAGAATAGTTCTGTTAACAGACCATATATAGGCAAGCTCTTTTGGATCATCTTGCTCAACAGCCATATATAGAAACAACTCTGTGTAGTAACAACCATAAACTGGAAGGATTGTACTTTTTCTCCACAAACATCCCTCTCCCATATGGGCAAATGAGGAGTGATTTTTATTTTCAGCAACTTTTTTTGGTGCTTTTCTTCAAATCAAGGCTAAACCACTATCAAGCAAATTTTAAAGCAGTTATTTGAAAAATACCAATACCACATAAAGCTGTAACTTTACTGCAGTGATCCCAATCTGGAAGACTGCAAAAATAACTAAAGCCAAGAAACTATCTGTCTATCATATACCTTATGACCTGCTTTTCTGACTTTTTTTTTTTTATTTACGGTAAAATATACACATTTCATTTAAATGAGACCTAAACTGACAGGAAAATTTAAACACAATCTTTCTCAACGTTTTCATTTGTATGGGATCAAACCTAGCTGCAAGTTCAACTTTAGGATACTGACTAAACTAGAAAATCTTGCACCAGAATTTTGGCGCAGCTGAGGACGTTACTGGTGTGTACTCCCAGTGCACGACCACCTCACTACGTTGACCTGCACTGCTTAAGAATTCTGTTCAAGCTGAAGTTGTATTAAGAGAGTTTTACTTTAATTTTGTAGTCACTACATTGAAATTTTATGTTTCTGTCAGAACTAGCGATTATCATTTAAAGAAAGTATACTAGAGAACAGGCTTTGTTCTGCTTACAAAAAGTTAGTAAATATGGACCGTTCATCAACATTAAGAATTATTCATAGTTTTAAAAAGTACAATAAAACTGAACTTTTAGGAGCACTGACAGAAGTGTGTTCACTAGCTAAAAAAACAAACATACAAAAAAACTCCTACAACTTATGATATTCTACAATATCTCTTAACTTTCTGGTATGTTGTGGAGGTGTCCAAAGAGAAGAATGGCAGACAAAAAGCCTTTACCTCAAATATGCCAAGTGTGGAGACCTACATTTGAACCTGTTGTCCACCCATTTCACTGTGTCTACTAACTTATTTCCAGCAGCTGTCCTATCACACTGCTAACGCAGAGACAGCCTTACATCTTTATACTCTCTGCAAAAATCACCACCCTCCCACTCACTTGGCCTAACATAGGTAAATAACCACATAAGACAGAGCTGGACAAGTCATAATTAATATTTGCATGAAAGTTAAAATGTTGCAAGCAATTGCTTTACCATGAACTATCACATGAGCATTATCATACCAGTATCACTGAGCAGCCACTCCATGTTTTTGAACTTCCCAGCACTGCTGCTCTGTGCTGCTTCAAAGTCGCCATTTTCTAATGCCAGCCTTTTATTATATGCCAACTTGCAAGCTACTGGAATCCAGGAGAGGGGACGGAGAGGGGTAAAGAAGGGAGACAGGCAGGTTTGGTTTCCCCATCGGGTCAGCAACCTGACTTTACTTAAGGCACAGCTGCATAATCGCTGCTGCCAACACAGAGCAAGGAGCCAAGAACACACTGTTACAGTGGGAGAACACAGTAACATGTCCCCTTTCAAGCACAAGGCAAGTCACATATGAGGCCTTTCACTGATCTTTAATGGCTTCAGAACTAACAAAATTAATTTGGTATTGTTCAGTCCAGTAGAAATGAAATCCAAGCATTTCAGTGAAATAATGACTTTGGAAAACGAACAAATGCCAGAAGAAAGTGAAAAGTTTCTATTCTGGGCTTTTGGTTTAGTTTGTCTGTTTGTTCATTTTGGGTTTGTTTTTTTTTTTTCCGGTCAGTTGGTTTTTTTTAGTATTTGATCTACAAAGCAAATTAGTGAAACTGCCCACAGGCAGTGCACTGTATCTGCACCAAAAAAAAAAAAGTTCATCCCATCATTATAACTCATAGAATAATTTGACATTAATCACAGCAGGCATAATTCACACACAAATGGTTGTGTCTTTCTTTTGATCTACAAAACCAGAAGAGTGGTATTTTTATGCGGGTTTTCAAAATTGAAGGCTAAATATAGACAGATTAGTAATCCCAGTAAATTCAGTGAGATCATTCATCTTCTTAAAGTTAAGCGCATGTATTAGTCTTAGGAGATTGTGAGCAACCTATCATTAACACTCTAGGGACAAACACTTTGTCTTACTCATCCACAGAATCAGCATTATACCCCTTTGGGCTCTACAAATATATATTAAAATCTTGACCATTCAACACATAGCTAACAGAAAGACTTTTTCATAAAACACACGCTTTTAGGTTGACGACACAAATCAATTATCAATGTTTTATATAAAAGTTAGACTGGTTAGTCATTGACTGCTTAACAAATATTTTCAAACCTTCCTACATGTGGCATGTCTAAACAAAATTTCCAAAGCTTTTTTTAACTTTTACTGCATATTTGATACATACTTCCATATATTTTCAGATTTTGCCAATAAAAAAAACCTGCCAAATAGAATAAGAAGAACATACCATAAACTACTGTTTATTCTTTTGCATTATGTACAGCTGAAGATATACTATCCCTTTATTTATTTCAACAGGTTGCAGCAACAGGTTGTCTGCTTTTTTTTTTTTTTCCCTCTGATGACAGTACGTCAAATGTGAAAAGTCAGTTTGAAAAATGCTATTCAGGTCTCAGAAAAGGCAAATAAAGTAATATAACTTGTCTGCATTAGTCTTAAGTTTTTGGAAAACAGACAAGTAAGTTGCAACAGTAAATTCCATTTAATTCCAGAGCTTTGAGGGCTATTTCAGAGGCCAAAAGATGCATTATACTAATAACACGCACAAAATTTTCCACTCAGTGAAGCAAGAATTCACTCTGAAATCATTTACTACCTGTCAAGTCATTTCTTCCTATATGCACTTGTAAAAGAATAGAGATTTAAAATTTAAATGTTCATGAAGACTTGATTATTTTTTTTTTAATGTTCATGGTTTAACAGTTATGGTTTAAAAAATCAAAACGTTTTCATCTTACATGACATCATAGGTTATCCAATACTCCTCATAGATGTCAATTTGGAGACACCCACTGATCAACTTTAACTTGTTTTATGCATATGAAAAAAATTTAAAATTAAGTTGACTAGCATTACCATAATGATGAAGGTATATATATAGATACATCAAAAAAACAGTTTCTAGCCCATGAGAAATCAAGAGTTTTATTATTCCTGTGGGCAAATTTGATCCCGTCAATG
Organism: Nipponia nippon; assembly: GCF_047370975.1. Lineage (NCBI taxonomy): Eukaryota > Metazoa > Chordata > Aves > Pelecaniformes > Threskiornithidae > Nipponia > Nipponia nippon. Next base: position 45,975,390 of record NW_028262402.1, read on the forward strand.
ACTACAGATTCTGCCTATCTAAACACACACAGACACACATATATACACCCCTTGAGGTTTTAATTTCTTCTAAATATTTCCCAATTTTGCCAAATCCAAGGTCAACTAAGTCAACCACAAATAACTCCAACATACAGTCACATTTTAACACATAAAATGTATTCGGTCATTCACAGTAAGGAAAAAAAGATTATAATGACAACGTAACATGCTGCAGCTAAAATACTTGTATTCTTACTAAAAATGATTCAGATTCTTTCCAAAATATCGAGAATTTATTCCCCATTTATGTCAAAAATCTCCAAGTTATTACAAATTGGGGGAATCTGTTAAAATATTGCACCCTAATAGTTCCTAAGAAACATGACTTATTCAACTGAGTTACTCAAAAGGAATTATTAAAGCTTGTTACAGATCATGAATTCAACATCAACGTCAAATTATAAAATTAGACAATTCTAACCCAGCTATTTAGGATTTTGAGAACTTCCAAGATGGGCCTAAGGAATCTTAACAGAGCACAGCAAACCAATTAGGCCAACTTCTCCTCTGAACTGACTAACTCATAGGAATGATTCTTCATATACTCATCAAGTTTTAAAACATACTTTGGAAGGAAATATTTTATATCATAACATCTGCTTAGGACTTGTCTAGTCGTATTTTTTCACACTGTGGGGATGTAAAGAAAGTTTAGAATACTTACTTGGGATACATTGGCTCATAAAGATACTTGTCTCTTGCTGATGGGATTTCAAAAAATAAGATGTATCCATTTGCAGTCTGAAAGAGAAACACTGATAAGATACATATCTAGTCTATCTGATGAGCAAAATCTATACAGACTCTTGGCAATTTCTACATACGTCCCATATATGGAACACAAATATACACTCATGTCAAGTTTCAGATATATTAAAAACTGTGCATTGAAATTCATTCTAGGTAAAATCCATACTAGCCCTTAAAGCTCACTGAATAGATCACTTAGTAAGCAGAAAAACAGAAAAACACCACTGTTGATGTATGCATCCAGCGGAAATTTTCCTCTGATTCATATAAATACATAAAACCAGACAGCTACATCAGATATTTAAAACCTGGGCATTTAATTCCCACCAATGAAGAAAATTAATGCAGAAAGCACGTAGTAGAAGGTAGCAAGCCTTCAGATGAAGGCCTCCAAGCGTTTGAACAGATATGGACACTACGGGGTGCAAAGAAGCTAGGCACTGCCTCTCAATGTTGGTCATCCAGATAGTTTTCAAAAAATCCTCACGTCACACAGTACTTTTAGATAACGTAACACCTTTTCAAAATCTTCCAGTGTCTGAAAAAAATTCTACTATAATTCAATCCCAAGTCATATTCTGTCATTCTGGAAGACTGACTTCAAACTATAACACTATTCAGAGAACAAATATAAATCATTTAGTTATCAGATGTTCCAGTCATGACTAGAAGCTGATCCAGTGTTTGTATAAGCACAGGAGAAGCAGATGACCAATAAGGTTAGTTGTTCAAAGAAGTATGACTTGTTTAAAGCACAAATTTATCCTTCAGGCATATCAGCAAATGCATTTTGGTTAAACTGTTTCCATCCAATCATTTTAATATGGGCTGGGCATGTACCCAAAGCACTATTACTGGAGACAAGAAGCACTGAAATGAATGGTTTCAAGTTGCTTTGCAAGGCTGGTTTCCTTTTCTTTGAATAAAGGAAAAAGTAACACTCTTATTAGCTCAGTGTATCAGTTCACAGATGCCATGTTTTGCCCCAGTCAAGGATTTTGCCTTATCATGAAATAAATTTGTGGTTTGCCTTCGAAGTCCAAGAAACACAATTATTCTCATTCAACGTGAGTATCTTTCTCATGCAAGAATAAAATCCACACCATAGCGGTGAGCTCAAGACAGGCTGAAAATAAATGGAAGCTTTTCTATGTGCAGTAATATCACATTCAGGTATTATGTGGTAAAGAAACGTGCTCGTTTCTAACAAACTTCTTTACAGGTTCTTTCCATTACATCATTAAATATTTAACCTGTAAGTTATCTCATCCTGGAAGGAAAAGTAAAACAATACTGTGAACTATCTTTATACTGATATTAAGGCACAAAGGGCCTTACTGAACACTATTCAAAGCACGAAGTTGCTATTGTTACAGGTTCATTTCTAAATAGAACCTCAAATTCCATCAAGAAATGGATGAAATGCAGAAGCATTCAACCATGTGTTTCTTGCAAATTGATCATCTTCATTCACATAGGTTTCTACATTGCTTTAGAAATGTCTGTGTTGCAATGAAACTTACTAAAGTAACCATCATTGTCATCCATTCCATGATCATTCTCATATCTGACAGTCAAAAGTATAAACATACAGTACCTTACAAGGGATTTCACTACATGGTTTCTCATATGCTGCCATGTTTAACAAAGCTCTGCCTTAGCTATGAGAATGCACACTGAAGAGCAGCGTGTATCAGAGGACTGCCTGTAGCAGGGGAAGGACTAAAATGCTTTGTATATTTCTCCATATTGAAGCATCTTGACCCAATTCACAAGTTTGTTTAACTACTAGAACTAGCTACCTTGGGTGTGTGTACTAACCTAGACAAGAAACAAAATATTTCCCAGTAACACTGGAAAAATTACAAATGCAGCAATATGACAGAAGAAACTACAAAATGTCAGGGAAAAAAGATCAGTTTAGAAAATGTGCCAACAGTTTAGCAATGAAAGATACTGGTAGTAAAAGAAGTTAGAATTGCAGGGGGATAATGCCAGCGTGAGAACTGCTTAAATTTGTTTAACTGCACATCATTAAAGCTACTTGAGGTATTTTATAAAGCCTTATATGCTAGACTAAAGTTTGCCTTCTGTACAAATAATAATTACCTCAAAGCATATGCTGCAAAGTGATTTATTTTCCTAGAAGTGCTATGAACACTCTAGCAGTCAGAAACAAAAACCACTGTATATCACTGCTCTAGTGGGCATTCAATCCAGACTACACTCCCCATCATTATGTCATTAAAATAAAAGAAAAAAGAAGTGAATTTACCACTTGGCTAATAAGTACACACTAAGCCTTTTGTTCACCTTCTTAAAAACAAAGTACAACATAATTTTATTATTACATAAAACTACTACAATCAAGAAACTCAAGAGCACAGGTAATAACAGGTGAGAAACTAAATCACCTAACCCAGCTTTCAAACTAGTATTTTTAGCTATTGCACAGGACTTCAGTAATTAACTGAAGTAATTAACTGAAGTTAATTCAGTTCAACAAAACTAGTAGTACAAACTATTCCTTTTTTAATTAATATTTTGCTTTGCTATGGCTCCTTCATTTGTACACATTAGTTTTCTTCTTAAGTCACAAAGGAGGGAGAAAAATGTTTATTCTCTTGGAAAGAAGTTCACAGTTTTACTTGGGGATAAAAGTATCATGCATCAGCAGGAACACCTTCATTAAGCTCCCAAAACTGCCTGTCCACCCTGTCTCTCTGTAACAAAAATACCAATATTTGTAAATGTGGTCTTTCAGCAAGACTCATTAACTGTTTCAAATTAAACTTCATATATATTCCCAAAGCATATTAAAAAAACTTGCAAAACAGAACTGATGTTAAAACTACAATAACAAACATGCTTGACTATATTATTTGTATATATACACCCAGGAGATGCAATATAAGCGTAAGAAACATGAAGAATACCAGAAATCTCATGATACTCATTGTTTTATAAACTGTTTGACCATTTTGGATTTTAATTTGTAAAACTTAAGTTTACAAACTGAGACTTTGTGGGTATTTAGATTCTGACATCATCTGCCAAAAACAGCACCACAGATTTAGCTGCAGAAAAACTTGAAAGTACAGTAACTGAACTGGCAGAAATTAAAGCTAGTCCGACTGTCAGATGAACCATAAGGTCTCCTGAGCAAACGGATCCCAACATCACAGAAAAAACATAATATGCAAAGTAATTCAATATAACAATTTAAATCTCTTCTCAATTACTGCATAAAGGTATAATTAAAATGTGTTAGTATAGTTTACTTGTGCTTGTATGCTGTACTATAAAATTGAAAAATTCTTTTTTATTCACAGTAAGTGTTACAGAAGTCTTTCTGCCTTTGCTAGTAAATATTAGCATTTGCTAACTGAAAATATAATCTGACACTAACAGAAATACTTTACTGCATTGATTCCATGAGATCCTTTTAGGCGATTTAAACATTCCAAACCAGCTACTCAGAAAAGTCTACTGCTGCATTACACACAAGAAACAGGAGCACAGGAAGTTTAGTGGATTTTAAGTCATGATGATATTGATAGAGACACGAACTATTCCATAAACCATCTGGTATTTTCCACTGAGATAACAATATCCAATTGGTTTAAAAACTACAAAGCATTACAGGCATCATTTTAAGCATGAAAGATGGTTTATACTAGGAGATTAAGTCAGTGTACCAACAAATACAGTAGTTGTTATCTAGTTTGTAATTCCACATAATCAGCTTCTGATGGGAAGTGTAATATTTCATTCTTTTCTTCTGCACCTTCTCACAAGAAAATCTTAAATACAATAGCCTCGATTTTAAAAGCTAGAAAAACAAACTCACCCAATTTAAGACCTGGTCCTAACATAAGACCTGACCAAAAGTCACCAAGAGTCATCCCATATTCTGACTCCTCTAAACTCTACTCCCACCTTTGTTGCATCTACATCGCAGCTCGAATTTTTAAATGCTGGTGCTGAAATGGTCCATTCTACTGCTACGAGCACAGCATCAGCTACGAAACAAGATTTTATTTCCATGTGAGACAAGATTTCATCTTTACCTTTAAGACTCAACAGAAGAGTCTATGTATCACCTATCGCTGCCCTTGTTCCTGTGTTCTCAGTGCCTTGCAATTTTTTTTTAATCACCAAAAGATACTGCACCTTAATAAAGCCATAGTTTCATCCTCTTAAGACTCACCTTTCTAAAACATCTGTAAACCCTATTTATCAAGCTAAATATGCTTATGTCACCTAACTCCTCAACTATTTATTTCATTCACATGTCTTTAAATTCACTTATTCTTTGCGACCAGATTACTAAAGTAATGAGATGCTGGATCACCCCTTGCCAATACATCTAAACATTATTTTAATACAAAGAACTGCAGTTCATTCTTCAGAGGAAAAAAAGAATTAAAATTACTAAAGGAAGCTTCTATCACCCAAAAAAACGTAGTTGGTACTATTATATATTTTCACAAGATAAATATCAATTAAATGTATATACAGTCTGCAAGTTTGTATAAGCACAGAAACTAGTAATACAAAACTGTCTTTGCAATAGTTTAACCACAGTAAGAAGTAAAAACCCTACTTACTGAAACAGCTATCATGGTGCTGTCAGGCCGCCATTCTGCTTGTTTATAAGGTCCAAACTGAGAAGCTGCTTTTGATAGTTCCTTGTAACTTACGATTAATACACTGGGCTGAAGGAAAAAAAAAAAAAATTACATCTCATATGTAGAAGGAATGGGATGTTTGTTATATTGCAATATAACTGTAAACAACTATGTTCCCTTAACAGCAACAAGACGTTTCCCTTGAAGAGGGAGGTTAAAAAAATAGTGCATATTTGACAATGCATTACACAATGGTGCTTTTAAAGGGACTTTATGCAGAACTCCTGCCACACTGTCATTCCTAATCTCACTCACCGAAGACATTTAAAAAAAATACTTCATCTGCCCACAAAGGAGTCATTACAGAATACAGAAGTAGTTTCAAGTTAGACAAAGGGTGGCTGATGCTTAAGAGGAATAAAAGCATCTCAAAGAGGTTCCTATAATGAAAAGGACTGTCAAATTAACTAGGATGAAATATTCTATAGAGTATTTGGTACAATCCATTTGCTTAGTTTCTACTAAATGGATGGGATACTGTATTAAAGAGAATGATAATGAGGAAATCTGCTTTATATCTTTTCAAGAACAGGTTGCCAGAAATTATGCAGAAAATCCACCTCTACAGTTTGCTGAAAAGATTTTGCACATGATGAGATGCACCCATTAGCACGTTTCCTCCTAGGAATGGAGAAGAGCTTTGGGGCCATGAAGCCCAGACAAAGTTACCATAGGCACTAAGTCTTCATTCCCTTTCACGAAAGCAGTTGAGAGCTGTGACACAAAATCCTAATGGAAGTTACCCTTTCTTGCTCCAGTACTTAGAAAAATTCTTCCTCCATAAATATATTTAAGAACTGTTTGTACGTTCTTGCTCTTGAAGCAGTAATAGCTTTCAGCTTAGATACGTATTCCCCCTTCTGCTACCCTCCACCACCTGGAGGTGAGGATGGAGAAATATGTGCATATGTATTAGTTAGATGACAACTGTACTTCCTCAGCCTTCAGTTAAATTAAACAAGCCACGTTCTTCTTGTCGTAAAAGAAGTTTGCCCTCAACTTCATAACAGATGCTCTCCCTAACTTTATCAATGCCAAATTTTCTTCAGAGTTGTAGCAGCAAACTCTGTACCAAAAAGAGCACGCTTCTCCAGCCCCTGGAAGGGAATCAAAAGGCTAAACAGTAATCACTCTTTTTGCTGAAAGTAACCATGAAACCACTTGGCAAAGCTTGTCATCCACCACTAGGACCACAGGTGATGGCAACTTACTATTGTTCTTAGTTAGTTTACTTGCTGGTACAACAAATCTGAAAACATTCATTCTATCCAGAAATCATGTGGGTGTCTGCTACCCCTGAATTCCATGGGTATCTACTACCATCCTATTTAGAATCAGTTTCTTCAGTTTCCCTTAAGAAAAAGCAGAGCTACAAACAGATTAATTTAAAAGGAAAAATAGTATGAAACAAAGTAATCAAATGTTTTCACCATACATATAAATAAGGAACTGAATTAATGTCACACAGGCAGTCTTAGCCTTGGTAAATTTATAGTATGACTTGGCATTCTGTAAACAGCATTATTACTTCAATTTCACACCCACACAGAACTGAGTTATCAAAAATAAAGTGAAATATTTATACTGTAAAGTATAATAAGCAAATTAATCTTTACCTTGAGAACTATTTACACCAGCTTTTTCAATTCATGTGGCTTCTTTTGTAGACATTTGCAAATCAAATTACCTAACATTAAATAGATAACTAATTATTCTTAAGAGATTCTTATTGATTGTTCTCATGAACTACACAGCCTCTCACTGCTTGGCTTAGACCCACCTTAACTGCCTTAGATACACACAGAAAAAGTGCCTTGTGACAGTACAGTCTTGGTAATCTGCATCATTAGTGCAGATTTGGAGACCAATCTTAAAGCAGTTCTGTGCTACAAGCATTTTAGCAGCAGGCTAAAAAAAAACATTTTAGAAGCTCATTAATACGCAACAATTTTCTTTCTATATGCTACTTTTACAGAACATAACGACAGTATTTATACTGTAATGTTCTTGTGACATTTATTCACGAGAAAGCTGCTATTACACCTTAGAACCTGGAAGAACATCCTGCATACACAGCAGCTATAAAATTTATACAAATTGATTTCTAGACTGATCTCATTTTGTGCCTTACAGATAAGGACTGAACGAGTTAATATTAGGAGTGCAAGCAATCATTTTTATCTTTTTGCAGCTTAAGTAGCTTCTTTTCTTATTAGAAAGCAGACCCACTTCTAATTCAATAGGTCACATAGGCTACGTAGCTAATGGATAAACCATAAATATTTCACAGTTTATTTCCACATACTCCACAACTCAAAAGCATTATTTCATATGTGAGGAAAACCCTAGCATAAAAACTTTATCGCCCTGTTTACAAGCTTCCCACAAAAGTGTTAACCGCTACAAGATTAACCAAGTTAGAAGGGTAGCTCAATATCCTGCTCTGCTCATGCAAGAGAAAGAGAAACAGTCATTTTACATCTGAAGTGACCAAAGATGTATAATGGCATAGGAGTATGTTCCATAAACAGGAGTATACCAGCCTAATTTTAATTGCTTGCCCCAAGCAAAGCAAGCCATTAAACACACAATTTAACAAAAACAAGGGCCTAGTTAGTACAATACTTTTCTCTGGTTAATTTTGGATATTTAACTCACAGACTGGACAGTAACAGTAGGGGTTTAGATTCTATTACACAGAATTTTTCCTAAATCTTTACATTTGTTTCTGTTAGAAAAAACAATTTTCCAAGTTAGCTTCATGAAAACACCATGTTTTTTTTTTCTTCTACACACTTCTGCATGCAGCTACTAAAATTATAAAGAAATCTAGTTAAGCACAACTAATGAAACATGCACACTGTCTCAAATAAGCCAAGATACTGATCCTCATTATTTATAATGATTAAAATCTGCTTGCTGAAATATTAATGGTAAAGCCACAGCTTTTGGAGAAACTGGTGATTCCAGAAACATAGCAAGTGACCTAGCAAATAAAGAGTTGTTTAAAAAAAAATAATAATTTGTCTACATACCAAAAGTAAACACCCTCAGTTTTTAAGGAAGAAAGAACAGGAGACTAAGGAAGAAAGAACTGAGCAAGCAAGTCTTTACTCAAATTGCAACTTAAAACTACCATAAGCTTCCCAAAATAGATAAGAAGCATATCTGGCATTTTACAATCTGCTGCAGAGAAAATCTAGCATTTTGATATAGCACACTTTGCCTCTCAGGAGGAATGTAAGGTCAGGCAAAACAGAAGCTGCCACTCACTTATGAACAGCACAGCAGAGGTTTCACAAAAATGGTGAAAAGAAAAAAATAAATAAAGGGAACAATAACCTTGAAAAGAATATAGGAGTATCATTACCACAGAGCAAACAAATTATCCAGTGCTCTAGTTAACGCTACTGAAAAGAGAGAAACAGAACTTCTCGTTCCCACAGTTAAATACACTTTATCTCCTTCCCTTCTTATACATCATTCAGCTACCTTGGCTACCTTTTCACAAGAGCACTTTCCACAGGAGCTCTTGCTCCGAAATCTTTACGCTTCTCAACAACGCCCTTCTAGCATAAAACATGCTTTTTTTTACTGATGCAAGATTATGACAACGTCCATAAGAGACAGCTGAAAGCAAATGTGTTTTGGATGAACAATAGTGAAATACAGGAATTGAACTATTTATAAAACAGTAAGGTAGCAAGCTAGCTTCATGAGCAAAGACACCTAACTCAAACTACTTTAAAACTCTCTTTTGTTTCATTATCAGTTGTTGTCATACATTAAGAATTCCTTTGGAGTTTCCACTAAGATGAGCTCTACAACAACATGAGGACAAAATACCTAAGCAAACAAATAAAAAAACCACCACAAAACAACACACAAAACCAAACCCACAGTGAAATAATTTAAAATCATTACTATTTTACTTAGTTCTACCTGACAAATACATCTTTCCCATTTCCCTTTTTTAAGCAATAACTATGAGCAGCATAAGTAGTCTCAGAACACTGAGCCATATAAAGTTGTTTTTATGAAGAAATCTATCAAGATAGACAAACCCGGAAGCAAATTCTCTCAGCAAGCTTAGACATGGGATATTACCACTTCATTTCTCTAAACACAAACATTCTACCACATCTGATGTAAATGCAAATCAAGTAGACATTTAAACCCTAAACTAAGAAGTGAATGTTGCTCTGAACAGGCCGTCTTCAAATAGGACGTTTGTTTGTTTGTTTGACAGAATATAAAATAATGAAAAAATGAGTTTTCCTTAATCTGGATTCTGTGGTTTGACTGCTGCAGGTTAATGACATACTGTGCATACAGTGGATTTAACAACTTAATTAGATCAGCAAATACAATGGAAAACTACTGGACCAAGTTTGAGAAGTAAACACCTAACAGCATGTATGCATTCAGATGTCGAAACTTCTTAGCACTCCCTTATTTTTAGTTGCTTTCCTACCATTAATTCACTTCAACCCAGAAGGAAAGAGAGCAAGACAGAACACTGCCATTTATAGTTGGCCAAAAAATTACTAAAAATATGAAGTAATACTCTTGCTCAGGCCTGTGGATGTTCCCGTAAGACACCAGCACTCCCATAATTTTTATGCAAAACAAATAAGTAGTTATTATATCTGTAGTAAATATGAATAGCAAAATCATACCCTTGCCTAAATTCTAAGAATGTTGCATCAAGCAGTTGATAGTCATACTCAAATTCTTATGTACTGCAAAAACTTCATGATTTTTTTTTAAATACAGATCAAGTTGCACTGAATCCAATTATTTCCGCCCAAATAATACCCAAGAACACCGAGTAGTTTTGCCAAGCCTATCCATAGCCAACATGTTCAGCTCTGAACTCCATTTTTTTTTTTTGATCTTTTTATTGTAACTATAAATCCAAAGTAACTTGAATTTTAAATGCAGGCAAATTTCACAATCCTTAATACTTCTTCCTCTCTTGTAAAGGATTCTCATCTTTAATGCCACCAATTCACTATTACTAATTTAATTTCCAAAGAATTTTTTACATTTAATTATACCTTTCAGACACTGACTATCTGGAAGACTAGCAGTCTTTTCACAACTGTTATGTCTAGGAAGAAGATTCTTGTATTTGGTGAGAGCATGCAACAGTATTAGCAGCTGACAACATGCTACTATGTATGGGTTTGGGTTTTTTAACGTAACATCAATACAAGAACCTGCATGGCCATAGATAACTGTTAAAATCCTAATATTCTCATCCCCCAATAATTTAATATTCTAGACATCAAAAATTAATCTCATTTAGAATCAAGAGGCAATTTCTTTCAAAAACACAAACGTTCTGCTTAGTTTTATAAGATAAATGCTTCAATGCTTCATTAGGCTGTAGGCACAAGACAAAAATCAAAAGCACGCTGTTCTGATGAGCTTACGATCTAAGTGACAAAGACAAGGCTGGGAGAAAACAGAACAAAAGCCTGGTGACACTGTGCACTTTATTTCATCATTAGATGGTCTGTGCTCCACTTTAAAGGCTGAAGCTTTATAGTTTTATAAACTAATAAACCAGAAAGGTTAGATGGAGAAAAGAAAAGCATGCATTCATGCATGCATAAGGAAGAGGAAAATTCATTAGTAAGGACCAGAAGAAAAAACAAAGACCACAAAAAGCCATTTTGTCAGTAACAGAGATACAAGGTGCTGATAAAAGAATTTCTAAAAGCAGGGTTAATTATAGAAACATAACCGCTTTAATTCAGTTTTAAAAGCAGCTGGAAAGCTTAGAGTCAGCAGAGTACCCATCCAACAAACACAGCAGACACAGCTCCCAATACTGTGCTTCACGTAAGCTACTGTGAAAGAGTTCAAAAAACCAAAGCGCATCAGAACTGTCAATCACCACCTCTCCCAAGCGAAAGTTTTCAGTTAACCTACTGCTCAAAAAACGTTGCCAATAAGAAAGGCACGTTCTATAGATCTTTGCTGCTCTGCAGCCCCATGAATTGCCAAGTGCCTAAATTTGGATTAAACGGAATTGTGTGTGATGGAGAATAGACTCTCTAACCTAATTTCTGATCTCATACTGGCAAACGACTCTGCTATGTACAACTAATTAGACAGTCAAAACTCAAAACTGAGGATGCTTTTCTCTTCATGCAAGTAATTCTGAGATGTCTTTCAGGGGTCATCTATTTTATATTAATGCAGGAGACACCAAAAACCTGGTAAGGCTTTCACATTGTCATTCACATGACAATTTTACATTTCATGTGATAAATCCATCAGTCTAACAGGCATTTCTCATTTCTGTAATTATGTAACCAAAAATACATCTTCATAATAGAAGCAACAGCACAACTGTTACTGTTACTGATGTATAAAAAGAAATGGCCTTCTTAGACAAATGTCTGATGGGTATCAGTAAGAGGTTAGCATCTCTGGGGTTAAATTACTAAGGAAAAAACACAGCAGGAGAGGCAAGACATCTTAGTTTGCACTGATGCTATCTGTCTCATATTCTTCACACTACACAACCACTTACATCATTATCAAGACTTCTGTTGTCCATTTTGCAATCAAATTTCAGATCAAAACGCTACAGAGATTGTATCTAATCCTATTTAGGAAAAGGCTACATAAAATAATTCAGTATATTATTCTGCTTACAGTTCTGAGATGAAAGCATAATCCTGAAAGCACAATGAAAACTTTTTTTTTTTTCTTTCAATGGCCATCTGTAATAAGAAAGAGTACCAAAACAACTGTGTATTTTTTAATATATTTATTCATATATTGTGTGAACTATAAGCACTGGTGTCACAAGTAACTCCTTTTTTAGTGTGCCAAAATTCCAGGTCACAGAGATCACTTCTCTAACAGAAGCACAATCCCCTGTTTTGTCCTATTTGTTTAAATAACATGTATACTTAGATTTAAAGCACATATCAAGTTCAACTCTAATACTGCAACAGCGTGAGATTGAAAAGTACATACGAGTGAGTTATGAGAGCTGCCTGAATATAGACTTATTCAGCATTTAGAATGAGTACAGATTATTTGACAATCTAGAATTCTGACATGCATGCTTTCCCATAAGCTTATAGTTCATTTGGGTCAGATCATCACAAAAAACAGGGAAGTTTAAAAACAAGGGTAGATGTAAATTAAAGAAATGAGAAATGCCTGTTAGACTGATGGATTATCACATGAAATGTAAAATTGTCATGTGAATATTCAGTGAGCCTTACCAGGTTTTTGGTGTCTCCTGCATTAATATAAAATAGATGACCCCTGAAAGACATCTCAGATTTACGTAGATGGTAGGTGTAAATCATAACCACCTAGGTAATTAAGAAATGCTCCTCAAAATGAGTAGCTGGGGCAAGCTACTCTTGGCGTCAAAGAGCTTACAAAACTGGTTTTGACTGGCAGAGTCATAGCAGATAGTCCAACAGCCTCCAGGAGTTTTCATTAAATATTCAAGGCCAGTACTTATTCCTGTCATTGCCACAAGTTTGTTATGATTAAAGAAAGGAAATGCTGAACTATATTTATACATACAACTACGTCATCAGACTATTCTTGTTGCACACAATTCACTCTTCAACACTTACAGGGGAAACTCCGCTCATCTATCATGCCTCCTTCCCCGGTTGCGTACACCTTCCCTTAATATCTAGAGCCCTGTGGGTGAATATCTAGAATTCCCTGTACTACCTAAAGCTCTTATTTCATGAGATAACCAAACCAATTTAAAAGCAACTACTGTTAAAGGCGTAACACTTTCAGCGAGCCAACTACAATGCTCCTTTGATCCCTTCATGAGGTGAAAAACACAGGCTTCTCTTTGTTCAGCAAGCTGAACAACTCTGTAAAAGCCATCACTAGTCCACCGTAAGAGCCACTAAAATATAGGTGCAAGCAGGAAAGATCACGACACTTAGGACTGCACAGCTGCCTCGTGAAACCTCACCTTTAGTTCCCAACTCAATCTATTAAACATCTATTACCTCATTTTAGCATTTCGGAAAGTTTCTTTCATGAATTGAAGTTTCTCATTTCAAGCATCCAAGTACTTAACATTACCAGAATGAAAGCATTGACAATGCTGTCAATTAAAACAGTTTCATTGCCTCTTAGTGCCAAGGAATCTTCTGAGGTACCAAGGCCAAAAATTTCTTCTGATTTAAGAAAAATACTTGGAACAGCAGTCTCCAAAGTGGAATGCATTTAATACAATCCACTGGGGTCCAGGAAGAAAATATTTTTTGTACCATTAATAAATAAAATAAAGTAAAAATTTTAAAATGTATTTATTTCGGCTTTACTGCATTCAGGTTTTTTTTTCCCCAAACCCTGGAACAGGCTTCCTAGAGAGGTGGTCGATGCCCCAAGCCTGTCAGTGTTTAAGAGGCATTTGGACAATGCCCTTAATAACATGCTTTAACTTTTAGTCAGCACTGAAGTGGTCAGACAGTTGGACTAGATGATTGTTGTAGGTCCCTTACAACTGAACTACTCTATTCTGTTCTACTTTATTTTTTTAATTTTTATGTTGTGTATGCTTGATAATGTGCATACTAGTACAGTAGCATATGCATGTAATTCATAAATAAATAAATGTACACATATTGGGGGTGCATGCTCAAAAATCTTTCACCAATACTGGTGCATGATCAAAAATGTTCACCACTGATAGGTGGTCTTTTCTATCCACAATCCAATCTCTCTCTCCCTGCAAAATAACATATAAAATAGTCAAGGACTTCTTGGCTCAAAGACACTAACAGAATTCCATCTGGTTTTACCTACACAATTTATCCTAGTTTCTAATCTTAACACCTATATTGTTTCCAAACCAGAAAACAATCCACACTTCGGGATAAACTTTCCTTAGTTCCATTAGTTCTTAGTGCACAGTAGGTGAAAAAGAGCTTTAAACATTACCACCTCACTTGAAAAATACACATACTGAATGTAAATTCACACGCCTGGAAGTATTTCAAAGGGCCCTCTGTTCTTGAAAAATTCAAAACAGAACTTCACCAGCCTCATCACCTCATTCTTACAGGAAATCTTTCATATATAGTTGAGATAGTATTAAGTCTTAACAAGAACATTAGCCTGAAGACTTCTCTACTTCAAGAAATTGAATTAGTTCAACCTGACCAGAACTTAGCCTTGTTCGAAAGAAGATACTTCTGACAAATGAAAACATTTTCTAGAATACAAAAATTTTAGTTTGTTTTATGAAAGTCCAACATATGATTTTAAGCTTCATCTTCAAAACCAAGCCAAAACCAAAAACCAAGAAAACAAAAAACCTCACTCAAAACCCCAGCTATATGCACAAAAATAATGCAAGAGTTTCTCTTAAAAAATGTCCTTAACAGAAACCTGTGTCTTACAGGATCTTGCTAATGGCCGGACGTCCTCAGAGGTGGTGAGATTGTAACGTACTTTTTAGTCTAAGATCAGTCAGTGATCAAGCCTAGCGAAGTCAGCACCTTCCTCAAAAGCACCTATTACATACTGAATAAAAATGTATTTAAAAAAAGTTAATGACCTGTAAGTTTGCTCAACTTTTCTGCTTCGAGTGAATTCTTTTAGTGCTCTGCCTGTAGCCAGTTATACAACATCTAACATTTCAAAACAAGTCCAAGCATGTAAGTTAATGAACATCATCTTCAGGAATAGACCATAAAGTAAACTACATGCTAGACAACAGGGCACATCTTGAGAAGCATTCTACAAGCCTGTTCTTTTTTATGTATTTTCCTGGAAAAGAACATCAGTTGTGCACTGTTGACAGACTACAACTATAGGTTTAACAACTGGCAAAAGCCAAAAGAGTGTACATTTTTATCTACACTAGGTGCCACAAATCTAAGAAAACAGAGGCCACGTGATGTGCACACAGCATAGTTACTGGGTTGGTATGTCCTCGTTGGATGCTTGCATAGGTTAAAAAAACAGCATCAGCACCCCACCCAGGAACTAACAAACAGCCACACAGAGTGCAACACAAGGTAAAATGACGAAATCTCTGCGTAACTTAAAACAAGATTTTAAGGCTATAACTACCATTCGATACCTTTCAGTATCAGCTTTCTAAAACTGGATTGTTACTTTTCTCCTGTAATCCAAGATGAAGTCTATAAATTATCTGGAGTTGGAAATATTTAGAGACAGATTCAGGGTCTAATCTAATCTAAAAGGATCCCGTATCAGAATTTAAAGTCAATATCAAAGCTGTTTCATTGACTGCATCAAATCAAACTGACAAACAGCATTTTTGTTACCATGCTAATTCAAAGTGAATTAAAAGCAAGGCATTCAATGTCAATTATTCATGTAGTCTCAAACCGGATGTTGCTAGAGCAGCAACTTCCATGCAAAAGCCATACCAATTCTTCTGTTCGGGGCCGCAAAACTTTTAAACTTTTCATGAAAAGAAAAGTTTGTGACCTTCTGAGTTATATCATTACACAGAATGTTATAGTCTGTTCTGTGTTTTATAAAAAATGTGTTTCATATCTCCTACATTCATACGTTCTTTTATATACAACACAGAACACATGCAGACATGAAGCATATTTGCAAAAAAAGCATTGCTACAAACACTCTTTGTATTAAGCTTAAGTGCTATTTAAAGTCAAAGCGCTATTTAACGTCAAAGTAAAAAAAAAAAAAAAAGTTGGTTAGAAGCCTCATTTTCAGGAATAACAGGTGTTAACTCCAAACAGATTGATCTTACATATTTTCTTAACACTTCGTTGCAATCAGTAAACATCGTGGCTTAACCGCTCTGACTCCCAAATAATGAAGTGTTCTGTAAGCTTTAGTCCCAAATTTTACAACCCTTTCTGGGACAGGAACGAAAAGGAACATTTTACAGATGAGACAGCTTTTCAGCCGGGCGAGCAGGGTTTGAGGGCTAACAGGAGGACGGATACTCACTCTGCAGTACCAGATGCTCAGCTGAGATGGGGACAACACTGCGAAGAAAGCTCTCTGGGGATCCGTCTGGATGTGAAGAGGCTGCTCCAGGGACTCCAGAGGACACAACAGCCTCTTGGGCCAGCCGCTGAGAAAATACATGGCTGTGGATTTCCCTCTTCCGAGAAGCGGGCTCTCAGCTCACTCTAGCCTAGGCGGGGGACGGCGGGGACATCGGCCGAAGGAGAGACGCAGGAGGGCTCGCTGCCCGCTCGACGGCCTCCGGACGAAGGGCTCTGACCGCCGGCCCGGGCCCGACCGCGCATAATCACCGGCAAAGCGACGCGACCCCTCGGCTCACCACTGCCGCCGCCGCCGCCCGCGCCGGGAGGGGGGCGGCTCAGGCCTCCCCGCCGCTGGGGGCCGCGGGCCGTCGCCCCCAGCCGCCGCCGGTGCCGCCGCCGGTGCCGGTGCTCTCGCGCGGGCCTGGGGTCGGGGAGCGCCGCAGCCGCCGAGGGCAGGGGCGGAGGCGAGTCCGGGGAGGGGCGAGAGCCAAGCCGGCCGCGGCCTGAGGGAGGCGGCGGCGGAGGCGGCCGGTCACTGCTCCGAGCGGGCCCGCGGGAGCTGCGGCGGCTGCAGCGGCGGCTCCTCTCTCCTGCGGGTGCCTCGCCCGCCCGCTCTTCGTGTCGCTGTCGTCGTCGTCGTCGCCGCCGCCAAGGTCCCCGCCGCCATCTCCCTCCTCCGCCTCCTCCCCCGCTACGGCGTCTGAACGCCGCGGCCCCGAGCGCGACGGCGGCGGCGCCGCGACGGAGGGAGGGGGAGGGCGGGGGCGGGGCGGGGCCGGGCGCGGAGGCGCCCATTGGCCCCGGCGGCGGGACCGCGCGGAAGTGACGTCAGAGGCGTCTGCGGCTCCCGCCCCCGGCCCCGAGAGACTCCGTGTCAAGGTTCCGGGCGAAGAGGCGCGCGCCGGCGGCGGAGGCGGGGCGGGGCAGAGCGAGGGGCGCATGCGCCTACGGGGGCGGGGTCTGCGCAAGGGCACCGCCCACCGCTGGCGGCATCTGGTGGCGGTCTGTGCGTGCGCGGGCGGGGCGAGGTGGGGCGGGGCGGGGCGGGGTGGGGTGGGGCCGCCCGGGCGAGGAGCCCTTCCCCCGCCGCACCGAGGCCTGCGGGGGTTCCGCCGCGAGTGGTCGCTGGGGGGCCAGGGCGGCCCTCCCTCCGCCGGGCCGCCGCCGTAGGACGTGCCCGCAGGGCGGCCAAAGCCGCTCCGAACAGGCAAGGCGGGAGGCCGCGGTGCTCGGGTAAGGCTCGGCCTCCGGCTCCCGCCGCCGTCGGTTGGGCTGCTCACGCCTCACAGCCCTGGCGGGCCCGGGCCGGCGTCGGGGCTTGGTGCTGTCGGAGTCTTTGCACGGAGTAGATCCCTTTCGCACCCAGCCCGCGACTTAGGAGGGGACGAGGGGGTTTAGTGAGAGGGGTGCCAGGGTGGGCTGCTGTAGCTGGGGAGGACGAGTCTGGGAGAGAAGGGCCTGCGAGTCGCCAGCCTGGGCGTTGCCATTGAGGCTGTGTTTTGGGGACAAGGTGAGTGCAGGGGACAGTGGGTTTGGCGTCAGGCTTCTGCCAGGTGCTGACACAAATGTTCTTCCCAAGTGACGAGTTGGATCTGATTTCATCGGGAAAAAAAAAAAAAAATCACTAGGTTATTTTTCATCTGAGACCTGTTCCTTAACCTTGTTTCCGTGATTGCCCAAATGCTTTTATTCACACATTAAGGGGAGAACAGGAGCATATGGTGTGAAGGATGAAAAGTGGAAACTAAAGCTATAGTTTTAGATGTAGTGAACGAGGCTTGTTAGACTCCTCTTGTGACTGGAAAATAAGAGGAGATGGAGGAGAACTAAATGTAGATGTCCACACCATTGCAAGGGCAGTGCCTGTGTTGGAAAGAAATAGCTACTGGTAGAAATAATCAGGAAACTTTACTGAGCTGGTCCCACATCACTGCTTGTTAGAGGAGTTCCTCTGTTCTGAGCTGTCTTGAAACAGGTCTCACTGCATGCAGATTACCCAGTTCCCTTCAAAGAATATGGTCTGTCCACATACCTAAGGCCTCCTCTCTCCTAACGTCTTTCTGGTAATAAATTGTTGTTATGATATGAATACCACATTCCAGCTGAAATATTTCCATCTGAGCACTAACACAAAAAGAGAAATGAGTTATAAAGATGTACATATTAGAATCCAGACAAAACTGTAATATACCTTGAAAAACAATGTAGTAAAGGAGCAAAATACCAAGACACTTTGCACCCTAGACTTTTAAGTGGGCAACTTGGAAAGGCCTTACCATCAAATTCCTTGCTGTCAGATAGATGCCAATCAGTGCTTCTGCTACAGACACCCTCCTTGCTATAGTCTCTTCTCTGAACTCTTTTTGGCCTGCTTTTTTGATAGCTAGCCTTCTAAATTAGGAGATGAAAATAATGTTCAAGAGTGTAGCAGCATCTCATTTATTAACTCCCCTTCTGTTCCTCATATTACAAAATAAATGGCACAAAATACATCCTGAAGAATAGGTGTGACTTTCAGAATCATCCTTATTCTGGATTTTTTTTGCCTTTTGCCAAGTTCATCTTACTTGATGGAAGTACAGAGAAATTTCTCAAAGAAAATCCATAAAACAATTAGTAAGGGACTTGAGTGTCTTTCATACTTCTTTGTAGCTTCCTTAGTCAATGCTACAGCATCCTAACACGTGTATGCGTAAGAGGCAAACATGCTTCCAGCACGTGCTGTTCCTGCGGAACAATGCCAGGTTGTGTGCTGAGAGCAGCATTAATGAAGGAAACAGCTACTGCTGTTAACAGCAACTACATTGTAGGATTTTGTTGTGACTGTACATTGTGCAAAAAGTGAGGAGACTGAAGTCTTTGTAATGTTTGCATTGCTGCTGTTGTTGCTTTCTTTGTGGAGAAGCATGAGGCACATAATTGAAATTAGAAATAATGATGGTGCAGTGTTTCATTAAAAGCATGACTATCAAAATCCTCACATCAGTGATATGAATGTGATCTAAACTATGTCACTTTTGGTACATTTTTGTGGGCTGAATCAAGAACATATTTAGATGCCTAGAATGATAGTTTGGTAATAATAGGTTTTTTTTAATCATAGGCTGTTTGTACTTGAGTACAAAAACTTAAGCACGTTTCTCAGTGTTGCGGTATGGGAATGTAACTCATAATGCCCTGGGACTCAAAAGTTGTGTAGAAATGAAGTGCATGTAGGGGACCAAGCTCACAACAGTTTCTTGAACAGATTTGGCAGTGGCTACCAAGGCACAGCTACAGGATATAGCTGTGACACTATGATAACAAAGCCTAACAGAGTTGTGAAATCCCTTTATGCACAGAGGTCCAGTTGTCAGTTATCATCAAGGTCACCTAGTTGAAGATAAGCCTTGCTTGCAGCTGCCTACTCAGGGACAGTCTTGTTGTTTTGGAAACTGCACCCTTGAGATAGCTGTGTCCTGAAAAGGAGGAGCTCATGCAGAGCTGTGGGAATATCCAGGGACATTGAATATCCTAAGCCTAGATACCTATGTCTCGATATTAGCAGGCTAGTGAGAGGAAGGAGGGGACACTGCTGGTGGCAAACGTAGATCCAGGATGAGAATGTTGCAGGAGGGTAGCTGTTTGGCACAGTTGTGGCTGTTAGACTCCTGGCTTTGATTTGCAGCTATTGCCATGAACTGTCATTTAGATTGTGCAGCTAGCTCTCACCTAATGTTCTATCTGCAGCTGTTGCATGAACAATTATGGAGGTTCAGTCCTTGTATGTGAAATTTTTTTTAAAAAAAAGACCCCTCTCCCCACTATTATTACTACCAGCAACATAGTTCAAAGGCAAAAAAAACTTACAGAAAGACTGTTAGTGAGGCATGGTCATAGTCAATGGCATGAAGTTTTTGCCAGCCTGCTTTAAGACGCAGGCATTATGTCATATAAACCACAGAAGGTGTGTGACAGTGCATGAGCATCTGTGTTACGTATATCAAAATATCCTTATTAAGCCATGTTGACTTCTTAAAACTGGTTATGCAACAAACGAGTCCTCTACCTTGCGGATTTCTGCTGCTGAAATTTGAAGATTGCCATAAATTAGCCTGTTATTTAACCTGCCTGTTTTATTAGTCGTTCTTTGACCCACCAAAAATGGCCTTCTTCATTAAGAACAGATCCATCTAAACAGAACAAGGTAGGGCAAATACTGAACTCATTTTCCTATAGACCATCTACAGAGATGATTTCAGAGAGTGAGTTATAATGGTTGGTAACATCCTTAAAGATGAAATCTAAAGAAATATCAAATTATTAATATCAGAAATTTGGAAGAAAAAACAGTAAAAGGGAAGTTATTTGCTATAACACCACAGGAAAATCTTATGTATTTGAAAAGGAAAAGGAAAAAAAAAACCAAAATCAGTGGATTAAGTGCTAAGGCTAGTCAGCTGCAAAGCCATGAGTTTTAATAAAGCACAGAGAAAAATCACTCTCATTATTGCAGACATTTTCTGAATTCAGTCAAGAGAGATGGAAGGAGTATTCCTGTGAAGAGACTGTTAGAAAGAAGAAGAACAGTTTATTCTATTGTTACTGCAAAATCAAAGTCAGCAAAATATGACCTGAAATACTGGGACAATACTCCTTTACAATAGCTGGACTCCATGATTTTACCACACAAAACAATGACTCTGGAATAGACCAGTACAGTTCTTTTGGGTTAATTGTTACGTTTATACTCACTTTTCTGTCAAATTTCTTTTTTATTTTTATACCCAGCTACAGTTAAATAGAACAAAAAGCTAATTCTGAGCAAAGAAAGTGCAAGTAATAAAATTAATTGGATACATTCCACCTCTTTTTCCTAGTAACCAATTATTCACAAATGGTCACAAAATAATTTGGGAACATTATTTACCGTTTGATAATTTGTACATTTCTGCAATTAATAATTATTGGTTTCAGATCATTCTCTAATTACCTGTAAATACTCACCATCCAGTGGTGTGTCATTTCACACAAGTCACACGGTACTGTTCTCAGTTTCTCACTGGACAATTTACGTAACTAGCTGGCAATACAAGCCAATAGTGTTAGAACTCAGTTTCCTGAGTTTTGCAATAGAGTTTGGCAATAATGTTTCTGGGTTTTTTTCAGTGGATGAACTGAACAACTGACACATTTTTATTCTGAATTTTGGAAATGTGTATATTACTCAGAAGTGGCTTTCACCAAGCATTCAAGAACCCAAACCTAAAATTTGCAAGTAAATTAGTAAATTTGTTAGTGAATTTTGGAGTGGAAGTATATGTGGATATAAATACTACAATAAAGTCATACTTAGGGTTTAGTTAGGTTTGAAATCAAATAAACTCGAGCCCAAAATACTTTCTTATGTTTACTTGTCTCTGAGAAAATACAAAGGGAAATCAAAGCAGAGGTCTCTACCTATACATTAACAGCCATACACAATATATAAAGCCAAATATGAAGGGACTAAAAGATTTGAAAGTTCTGAAAGCATCCATACCACTTAATGGATCAATCATTGTCAGTGTCAATAAATATATGTGCCAAAACCACGGGCTGTCAGATTTAACATAGCTACCACAACGTTTGCAGAAGATTTAGGTTCTTTGGAATAAAATCCCTGTAGAAACAACCCTGAGGACTTCAGTTCGGTTTTCATAACTGCTATAAATTCAGTAGGGTTTGGTTTTTTTTTTAAATTCCTCTTCTACATCAGTGAAAATATCCTTAGAAATACATTATCTTCTTTCAGATTTCCTTATCTGGGTTTCAGTGACTAATAAACATGCTCTTAGTTTCATGAGTAGCCTACCACTGAAGTATTTGCTCTGTGCACACAATTACTTTGCCAAAAGCCATTGTGGTTTCTGAACGTGTCTAGAGAATTGGATTCCTTGAAGGTGTTTGATACTAGGAAGCTGAAACATGCAGAATCACAGATCATTTTTAAAGTGTTGGCTTTAGGAAATGAGTTTATTCATTTAGATTCTGGAACACACAATGCAGCCTATTAAGCAAAGCACCAACATTATGGACTGCAGATCATTTAATTGGATTAGATCTCCTCTGATCAATAAAGACACTGTATACAAACTATATATGGCTTTCCAAGAGGGGAAAAGGGATTGTAGAAGGAGCTAAATGACTCTGGTATGCATTTCCTAACATCATTTTCAGTATAAACCAGTGCTGGAAAAACATTTTCTATTCAATGTAAACAAACTGACCAAAGCACCATGCAAGCTGCCCTGTGTGGAAAGAAACGAATTAAGCTTCTTTGGGGTGATGGCTGCATGTTTTTACCAGGTAACACCCTCTACCTGAAGTACAAAGTGCACAGTGCAGTTACAGTATATTACATGGATATGGAATTGAGGACAAAATGGATGGAGAAATAGGAGTTCTTGCATATGGAAGCATTGGTAGATAGGATGACCTAGGCTTGTATGTTACACATACTGGTTTTACTAGGTGTTTCTGGAATATTGCGAACATTTGCTGTATTGAATCATCTGAAACTCACAAAAGTGCACTTGAATTATGTTGCTGTATGTATTTATTGATACATGTTATCCATAACACTTGTGTTATGGATCCAGTGTTATCTGTAATAGATCATGCCTCGACTCTGCTGCTGAATTTGAAGAAGAATGTTTTCAGTCCGAAGATGAACAGTAAAGGAGAACATACATGTTGGAGGCAGGAGTCTGATCTGGTAGGCTGTTGAACATCATCTGCAGCATGGGACTCCATCTCTACCCAAGAAGCAGGATCCTGACTTAAAGGTGTCAAGATGCGCTGGGTTAAAAACTGGCTGGACGGCTGAGCCCAAAGAGTGGTGGTTAATGGAATCAAATCCAGTTGGCGGCCAGTCACGAGTGGTGTTCCCCAGGGCTCAGTACTGGGGCCAGTCCTGTTCAACATCTTCATTGATGATCTGGATGAGGGGATTGCTCATCCCAAATCATCATTGATTAAATGGTAACCCATTCAATGCAAGAATATCAGCATAAAGTAGAGCCTTTTCATTACTGTGTTTATGAATAAATTGCTCTTCTTCATGCCTATCCCCTGCACATCAAACAAAATATGTTTTCCAATCAGGAGGCTCAGAGCAGTGGGGACAAATACATGCCAAGACCTCTGACTTCTGGTCTGAGATCATGCAGGGACATCTGTGTGGTCTCTAGGAAGTCACCTAAGTCTTTGTTGTTAAAATCTCGGTAGTAATATGTGCCTCACCAAACTGTTACGTGTGTAAATTAGTTAGAGAGACAGATTCCAAGTTGTTTGTCAAGCAGAAACTTGCACTCCAGCTGAAGATCTGAAGGGGAAAAAGATGAAACATCAGGACTACCTGATAATATATACGCACACAAGAAGTCTGAATACTGTCAGTTATATTCGTAGATGGACCTCACAAAGATTAAATAACCTGTCAGAAAAATAAACCCATTAAAGAAGAATGCATTAGGAAAATTATAGAGAGTTAGTTGACTTTATCCACATTTAGAAAAATCTCTAATTAACTGTCCTGCGGCCTGTATAGAGGTTTGCAATTTGTAAATAAACACTGTGTGGAGCTATAGAGCTTGTTCTTCTGGAGATGCAAATCAGATAGCATCAAAACAGCAAAACGAAAGGAGAAGTGCTATATGAACTGCTGCTTTTAGGCTACACAGCAGTAGTCACATTTTTTCAGTCAGTGAACCGTGCGAACTTTTCAGCAGTTCCTTGATAGAGTTAAACAGACATTTTCCTAAATGTAATCAAAGCACTTGTTTTCGGTGATAGGATCTTAATTAAAAAAGAGAAGCATTTCAGCTTTTGTAGGCCATACCCACAAAACTATTGAGTGGGAAGCAAACTGGTTGGAATGCTGGCAGAACAAAATACAATTCTGTACGCTGACGCTTACTTGTTTTGGTGAGCCTGTTATGCATCATTGGATGCCAGCTTTCCAGCTCAGATACTGCTTTATAACTTGGCTTAATACTTACAGTAAATATAGGACAATTAATGCAAAATAAGGGCATGTTCAGGCAGAAGTGTTTCTATTACTCATCTTTTTGGAATCATATGATGAAACATAGCACCAATTGTCCTTAAACAATCCTGGGAAACACGGGTCTCAGAGTGACTGGCATATTTACAGTCTTAGTAAGAATAATTACTAGGTTTTATTAAGAATACTATACTTTCATATTAAGAGTTATTTTCCTGTTTTACTTAGGTCAACAAAAATTGCTGGCCAACCCCAAATATGTTGAAATAATTTCTATGACTGAAAATGTGCATGCCTACGAGAGGACAAATGCAGCAAGATGTTTAGTCAGAAGACTCCAGTTTAGTATGCATGTGCTTTAAGTGCCTCTGTGACTCACATTGGCTTCAGTACTTAAATACGTTAGACACTTTAGTACTTTTAGTGTGCCCTACTGTAAAGATGAGAGTTTTTTATTCACACATTGAAAATCAGTGAGCATGTTTTTAATGCACTCCTAAACCAGGGCTACAATATCAACTCTTAAACACTTTTTTAATCATTGATGTTTTGCCCTAACAAATTCCAACTCAATACTACTTCACTGATAGTAATGAGAACATTATTTTATCAGAGTATAAGTCCAAGGTGTTCTTGTCACTTGGCCACTGTTGGCTGTTCTCACCCTCACGTCAAAAAGGTCACCAAGGGCACCAAGAATGAACACAG
Organism: Nipponia nippon; assembly: GCF_047370975.1. Classification (NCBI taxonomy): domain Eukaryota; kingdom Metazoa; phylum Chordata; class Aves; order Pelecaniformes; family Threskiornithidae; genus Nipponia; species Nipponia nippon. The sequence goes on from NW_028262402.1 coordinate 46,000,616, forward strand.
GCCTCAGGACTGCAGGCTGCTGACTAGAATCTGATCCAGGGGTAAGCTGAGTGAACAGGATGTGGAAAATCATTGTACGTGACCAGAAAAGGACTGCAAATGTGAATGTATATGTAAGATATGTGAGTGGGGGCATGTGTATGTTTCACTCTTGACCTTCAAGACTGATCAGCCAGAGAGGAGGAACTGGATCAGGCCGCCTGCATGTCCATGCTTATGTGAGTTGGATTGTGTTTACATGGGAATCACGGAAGGAGGAGATGAGGAAGAAATGTTGCAAAATCTATCAAACTTGACCGTATGAATAAGGATCTGTCCCTTCCACTGTAAGACCTAGGGAATATCCCATGAAGCTTGCCTTTGGGTAGGTACTGAATAAACAGAAGGAGAAAGTCAGTGGGTTCAGTTCTTGAGTGGGCCGTTATGTGGCAGACACATGTTTTATTCCCATTTTATTATTTTTTCCAAAATGAGTGGATCAGCCGGTATCTATTGTTCCTTGAAGAGCATGAAGAATATTGCATAAAGGATAAAAATCATAATGCCCAGAATCAAAATCACTGTCATTTCTGTCACCTCCGTTTGGGATGCATAATACCTAGTCCATGAGCAGTCCCCAACATTAAATGAGGCAAAACTCTCATGCTTCATCCACAGTATCTCATGCTTCATCCACAGTATCTGAGTATCTTTACTCAGATAACACATTTCAAAATGCCATGTTTGTGTTCTTTGACAGAGTATCCATTTTATCCAGAAACCATGTATAAATAGATAGAATTCTAATTGATGTCTATTGAAATGAAAAAAGGAACCTTAGTGACTCGCCAATTACAAATTAATTTTTATTAGATGGATTCGCAAAATTTTATTTTCTATTCAATTCCTCTGATAGATATCTGAGAGCTTGTGGGAAGGCACACAGGCAAAACTGCTGTTGCAACCGTTGCTTTTTCAGCTGGAAAAAATTACAAGCTTGCAAGGCTTGTAAGCAAGTGCAGGACATACATAACTGAAGTCAGTAGAAAAATCTAGTCCTCAAAACAGCTCAGTTTTTGCAGCTTGCATTGAACATAAAGAGACTTGCAAGAGCTCAGCACCCCTCAGGATTTAGCTCTGTGTATACATGGAAAAACCAGATATGCCATTGCTCAGCAAAATCTGGAGAAAAGCTAGATTTAAAGTAAGTGCTTGTTCATGTGCACATGCTGTGTTGAGTCATGTGACATTCTTGGCCTTGTGAGACTTCTGTCTTGTGATCCTCTAAGTTTTATAACAGTCCTTGAAATACTGACATTTCATCCCTCCTTCCTTCATACTCCCACTAAGAACTGGATTTCAAAATAATATGCCTCTTGCTGAGACAGCAAAATAAAATGCCCATGTTAGAGGAAGAGTCCTGTACTATGTTGCATATGTGGCTGTAAAGGTCTGAAGAGAAGCTTGCAAATGTGATGTGAAAATCTGAATTAAGGCGCTGAAAACTGAACTTCTACCAGTAGAATAATAGAAGAGGATACAGGATTTTGTACCAAGAACAGGCCATTATAATTTCATTATTGATGAAACAGGTGGAACCACTTAGCAATCTGGTGTTTCAACATGTGAATGACAGGTAAAATACACGCCTCCCTCATGTCAACAGCAATGGAAGGTACCACTGTTAAGCCTGTTTGACCAGGGCTAGGTGTCATTAAAACTGTAAGAACACTAGAGCTGGATTCTGAGTTACAAAATGGATACATGCTGCTAGTGCACACAAATAATTTTTTAAAAAGAAGAAGAAAGAAAAACAGATCTCGCAGGGGTGTTATTGTTTTCCCTCAATGTTTCCTACAAGAAACAACTCGTGCTGTTGTTCTCATGGCATTCAGAAACAGCCCTCCCACAACCCCAACATCCCTGGACAGAGCAGAGGGCTTAGGCATCAGACAGCTTGTCTGTATAGAGTCTGACTTGACATAGCACCTTAGTCAAATAGCATAACATATTCAGATCTCTGTATTTGTAAAATAAATCACAGAATGCTTTGGGATGGAAGGGACCTTTAAAGGTCATCTAGTCCAACTCCCCTGCAATTGGCAGGGACATCTTCAACTACATCAGGTTGCTCAGAGCCTCATCTAGCCTGGCCTTGAATGTTTCCAAGGATGGGGCATCTACCACCTCTCTGGGCAACCTGTTCCAGTGTTTCCCCACCCTCATCGTGAAAAATTTTTCCCTTGTGTTTAGTCTAAATCTACCCTCATTTAGTTTAAAACCATTACCCCTTGTCCTGTTGCAGCAGGCCTTGCTAAAAAGACTATCCTCATCTTTCTTGTAGGCCCCCTTTAAGTATTGAAAGGCTGCAATAAGGTGTCCCCACAGCCTTCTCTTCTCCAGGCTGAACAACCCCAGCTCCCTCAGCCTTTCCTCATAGCAGAGGTGTTCCAGCCCTCTGATCATTTTTGTGGCCCTCCTCTGGACCCACTCCAACAGGTCCATGTCCTTCCTGTGCTGAGGACCCCAGAGCTGGACGCAGTATCCAGCTGGGGTCTCACCAGAGCAGAGTAGAGGGGCAGAATCACCTCCCTCGACCTGCTGGCCACGCTTCTTTTGATGCAGCCCAGGACATGGTTGGCTTTGTGGGCTGCGAGAGCACATTGCCGGTCATGTCTAGCTTTTCCTCTATCAGTACCCCCAAGTCCTTCTCAGCAGGGCTGCACACAATCCCTTCATCCCCCAGCCTGTACTGATACTGGGGATTGCCCTGACCCAGGTGCAGGACCCTGCACTTGGCCTCGTTGAACCTCATGAGGTTCACACAGGCCCACTTCTCAAGCTTGTCCAGGTCCCTCTGGATAGCATCTCATCCCTCAGGCATGTCAGCTGCACCACTCAGCTTGGTGTCACCTGCAAACTTGCTGAGGGTGCGCTCAATCCCACTCTCTGTGTCATTGATGAAGATATTAAACAGCACTGGCCCCAGTACGGACCCCTGAGGGACACCACTTGTCACTGATCTCCATCTGGACATTGAGCCATTGACCACTACCCTCTGGATGCAACCATCCAGCCAGTTTGCTGTCCACCAAACAGTCCGCCCATCACATCCATATCCTTCCAATTCAGAGAGAAGGCTGTTGTGGGGAACTGTGTCAAAGGCCTTACAGAAGTCCAGATAGATGACATCCATAGCTCTTCCCTTGTCCACTGATGTAGTCACTCCATCACAGAAGATCACTAGGCTGGTCAGGCAGGAATTGCCCTTGGTGAAGCTGTGCTGGCTGTCTCAAATCACCTCCCTGTCCTCCATGTGCCTTAGCATAGCTTCTAGGAGGATCTGTTCCATGATCTTCCCAGGCACAGAGGTGAGGCTGACAGGTCGGTAGTTCCCAGGGTCCTCCTTTCCACCCTTTTTAAAAATGGGTGCAATGCTTCCCTTTTTCCAGTCACTGGGGACTTTACCTGACTGCCATGACTTTTCAAATATCATGGAGAGTGGCTTGGCAACTATATCAGCCAACTCCCTCAGGACTCTGGGATGCATCTTGTCAGGTCTTAGGTATGTTCTTGTCATACTTAGGTATGTTCGGGTTCCTCGGGTGGTTGCAAACCTGATCTTCTCTTACAGTGGAGGAACTTTGTCCCCTGATCCCCGTCAAATGGCCCACTGACTCAGGAGGTGTGAGGAGAGAGGTTGCCAGTGAAGACTGAGGCAAAAAAAGTTTCAGTGGTACTCTGACTCAGTTGATGTTAGTTATGTAGGTGAAAATGTTAACAAATGTGTTGTCATTTTATTTTTGCTTTTTCTGTGGCTATTGGCACATAATCCTCAAGAGAAATCTGAAATCTGAAACATGCAGAGGAGGACAGGAGGAGGGGAGAGGAACCGGGCAGAAAATAGGACTGAAAACCATTAGTCTAGCATACAAAGAAACCTTTACTAATTTGCTAACAAATTCCTGATCAGAGACCCCATCAAAATCCTGTTGCTGTCTGAGACACACGCTATGCCAGGGTTATGTGCCCGACAGCCGGAGCAGGGGTTAAATAACTGAATAGCAACAGAATTTGCTTAGATATGAAACTATTTTCTTTTCACATCCGCAGGGCTGCTTAGTAAAACATGCTGCAGATTTTTAGCAGCCTATTCCCTGTTTTGTGGGAGCGGGAGGGGAGAGTATCATAGTTACCATCTGTTATTGTCTTTTTTTAATAGTACTTGCTTTGTTCTTGCATTTTGCCATGTTTTTTCTGTAAATGATGGGATTTTATTATGGGATCTTGTTTATAGTTTTCCATTACTCTGTTTGCTATTAGGTCTTTCTGTAGTACTTGAGCTGATGATTTATTCAACTGAAAATCACTTGGCTCCAGACCATGATACCTTGTATAATGCTCTCTTTAAGTTAAAAGCCCTTGCCTGAGCATGGTTGTTCAGTAAAGGCGGAACTAGTGCAAGGACCACTTGCTATTGTGTTATCAGCCGTACCGATCTTATGGTCTGCTGTGTTGTGAGAAGTAGAAAAGTTGCAAAGTCATGCCATGTAGCTGTCGGAAGCTTCCCTGAGATGGCATCTGGTTAGATTTAACCAAGTTTGCTTTGAAAAAGAGAGAAGTGAATAGGTCACTAAAGCATGTAACCAATCTGCCTAACTTGAGATAAGATCTCTTGGCAGCGTTGTGGTCAGCTCAGCAGAGCTTAACTATAGAGAAGCTGGGACAACTTTTGTTTCTTGATTACTTTCATATTTTCAGGGAGAAGAGTCCATTTGACTGGGCACAGGGATCAAGTCAGCTGTATTTTTGCTCAGAGTTTTCCAAATCCCTACTCGGAGCTCAGACTTTTCCTGCTTTCCTCAGGAAAAAATTGGGCTGCTGTGCAATGAAGAGCAACTGGAAGTTAATTGACTTTTCATTTTTCTTAACAGTCAGTTATAGTTGAGTATGAATATAATAGCTCTATGCATCTATGCTTCCCTATTGCAAAAAAAAACTCTTAATATTTAAAAATAGCAACATGCAGCGCTGTAGTTAAATACAACAGTTAGTTAAAGCAGAAGGAGCATAGATACTGCAGAAGCGGCTGCTCTAAGAATAGGAGTCACAGGAGATGTCCTGCTCTTGCACAAAGATGATTGCTTTTAAAAGTAGTAATAATGAACACAGGATGTTTTACAGAAGGCAACGAACTCCTCATTGCCAGGGGGCTATGTGCAACGGTAGGCTTTAGCTGCCCTGGCCAGCCTCATCGGTGACCCCATCAACGCGCCCTCTGCCCATGGGCCCAGGAGTCTCCTTTAAGGTGCCCAGGCCTTGCCTGAGCTGAGCTGAAGGTAGGCCTGCGCCCAGCCCTGTCGCCTGCTGTCCTGACTTACTGCTTTTCCTGGCCGGGCCATGGGCCTGTGCTGTAGATTGCCCTGTCTCCAAGTCTAGCTGGCTGTGCCTAACCGGATCCCTTTGGACCTGACTCATCACCTTGGCTGGCAAGGGGTTGTTGAGAGATTGTGTCGCCAGCCCAGGTACTGCCTAGGCACCATGGGGCTGTGCCCTCCTGAGGAGGGCACGGTGCTCAGGCTGCCCTCCGCTCCTGGTTCATAGCCCCTCGTGGGGCAGCCCTGCTCTTGCAGTTCACTGACCCTTAGTTTGCCCTGCAAGGATAGCAAAACTAGTTATATGGGGATGGTAGTGAAACCTCAAGAGATGTGGCTTTTATTCCTTTGATGTCCTTCAGTCTGCTTTTATTAAGGTACATGCTTGCCCTCTCCATCGGTAAAATAGTATGACAGTGTTTACACACACTTGGAAAATACTTAGAGATTCTTAGATACGAGATAACTGTGTTGGTGCTTCACTAACTTACAAAACCACAAAGTCAGCTAATTAAATCCCTATCTCAGGAAATTCTATGCTTCTTACAAAGTAGATAAGATGACAAATAGCAAACAGTAGTCCCTATCTTGAGTCTTTGTATGTGAACTCATACCCAGGATAGAAAAGAGGGCCAAAACAGGCCACCTTGTTCCTTCAGAGAGCAACCGTTTGACTTTTCAATGCAGTTACTCCTACTTTTTCAGGAACGTAGCTATTTTGCTGCTGCTTTTAGCAGCAACTGCTTCCTAAAGTTAGAAGTTCAAGTAAATGTGGTACTGTGATGCTGAGGTGTATGGCATGCTGTTTGGACAGACACTTTATTAAAAATAGGTCCCTACATTCAAGTGTATTTGCTGCGGCACAGTCTGACGTACTTTAGTGGGCTTCTGTAAACATATCACATCAGCTTATACAAAGCACCTTGCAGCACTGAGATCTCCAGTTGCCAATTTTTGGAGGAAAACAAGCACAATCTTATCCTGTTGTCCCAGCCTTCCAAAAGCCAGAGGAGGAACCTCTCTTTTCATGAACAAAAGTGGATTTTTAAAAGACACTGTATCCTGTTAAAACACTAATAAAAACAAAAGTTCAACTTAAAGCTACCGAAGTGGAAAAACACAAAGAATTAGGCTGAAAATACAAGCTGGATTCCCCAACTCATTCCAGTTTTGTTTCTCTTAGCTCCCTGTGGCTTTTTGGATTTAATTAACGATTTAAAAGCCTTTCAGGGACGTTCATAGTCACAAGGAGAGGTTTCAACCAGCTTGCGTCACTTTTGCCCCCTACACTGTGTTGCCACAGACTGTCTAGCACGGTTTGTTTCAGATGCTTTGTAGCTGCCCTTCACAGAGCATATCTTCATGGCACAAAACCCAATTCGCCAGACAGCCTCGCCGCATTGTGCCCCTGAAAGGCACACACACACATTAGCTGGCCGAAGCCTGCAGAATCAGAGCAGCAGGCTTCACATCTGTCCTCTGTACGTGTGCTCCCACTGTCAGACAGCTATGAAGTGAAAGGCTGGCGCGGAGCAAGCCTGAGCATCTAGCTATACATGGGAATGACTAGCTCATGGTGGTCACCACATAGGACTGAAGAACAATTTACCTTGTTCCTTATTTCTGCTGTGAGGCTTCTGGTTTCTAAACCAGCAGCAGGCCCCTTTACTAGAGCATTTACTTCATGACACTGCAAAATGAAAGCTGTTTCTCATGACAAGTGAGGTTTCAATATATATCAAAGCAGTACACATGTTCTTGTTTTCCTGGAAAAACCCAGATTTGAACAAGTGTCTGGCCAGACAAGGTAAATTTTTTTATTAAAACAGGCTTTTTTTTTTGTTTATAAGCCTAAGCAATCAGAGTCTCTGAGTAGGAACTCAGTAGTAGATAACTGCAGCTTGTTACTCTTGTTTATTAAAGGGGGTTATGAAGGAAAATTAATACAGGCAACACTTACCGGGTGGGAAAGAGTGTCTAAAAAGTTATAACTCCAGGAAAGCTGGTGTCCTCACAGGCGTAGACCTCAGCATATGGTAAAAAGTGTTTGTGGGATCTTTAAGACAGGAGCGCAAAATTGGAGAGGGTCTCATGATTATCATGTCCAGTACCCCAGTGTCGCAAGACCCAAATCATACAATCCCTTCCATAAACTTACTGAGCTCTAGCTGTAAACAAATTTGGGTTTTGCTCTACCACTTTCACTGAAAAGCTTTTTCTGAGCCTCCCTACTCTAAAACTCTCGAGAAACCTAATCTCTACATTGCATTTAGTGGCAGAGCCACTTTATATATTTGTTTCTATGCCACTATTGACTTTTAAACAACTCCTTTCCATCCTTGTAGACTATTCCTCCAATAACCTAAATGAGATATTTTTCTTAACAGCAAACCTGTCTTCCCTCTCAGGCAGGCAGGCAAAATCCAAGGAGTGCTTGAGTACTAGAAAGGGTAATGACAAAAAGGACAACTATGCAGGCATGGAAATGGGAAGCTATGTTATCTCAGATAGGATCTTGTTTTGAAATAACATATCAAGGAGCAAGTCATACATGTAGCCCAGAACTGGAGCTAAGTTATATACGCAGTTGTGCTGCTGTAACTGACAGGGTACCTGGGGCACATCAGTTAAAGAATGAAACTGAAAATATGCAGATCAACAAAGGATGCATGACTTACATCAAGACCCAGCACAGAGAAGATGCGTAGGTTGATGACCTTTGACTTGGGAAAATCTTTGGCCTTCTCTACATGGGACTGTGAGCCCATCTGTCTAGTTAATTTTGCTAATCACTTCCTACAATTCTTCCTAGCTTTCCCTATTTCAGTCAAGAACCTTTCAGCTTCTGCCCATTAGCAGTTCTCCTGTCACGCAAGATGCACAACTAAATCTCCGTGTTTCAGACTGTAACCAGTCACCTGGAAGCACTAGGAACTTTAAGTTATCCCAGTGCCCAGTTTGGCTTCCAGCATAACAGCACCCTTGTCTGAAGTATCAGAGATGGGGCAAGGTCAGCAATGACTAACTGAGCAAAGTTGGCTTGTGCCCTGAAGTGGCTTCCAGAGTATATCTTGTTCAAGACTGTCTTGACTGATGAAGAAAATTTTTCACACTCTTGCGCTTTTTCCACCTTCCTCTCACCCATGTGGGGTACAGTTGGACAACTCAGCATTGTGGAAATCCTGGAATACCTGACCCAGCCAACTTCCTCCCAGTGGAGGCGACTGGGGCTCTTATCTTTTGTTCTCTTGCAGAAATTGTCGTATACATTTTCAGTTTTGGAAAACTGAACAACTTTGTAGAGGTGAAGTTTGAGGCTTGTTATAAAGAACCTAAACAATCCTTCATAACCTGTAACATAGGGGCAATTAAAACAACGGATCAGTGGTCTCTTCTGAAGTTAAACTGTTAAATCTATGTCAACAGCAGAATGTATGGGAAGGTGGAAATAGTTCCCATTCACAGCATATGCTAATCTTCATCCAGCTCTGTGAAATTTAGACTCTTATGTAAATAAGCTTCTCAGCTGGGAATTCACCAGATTTTCCATCTCTGACTTTGCTGAATCAGATTCTGCTCCTGGCTTTGAGCATTTAACTAGCCCAGAAGCAGACTGTATCTTGGACTTCTTTCCCAATATCTCAGCAAGTTCTATACTATGTGGTTTACATTTTACTTCAGAACTCTTTAGGAGCATGAGGTATGTGCATGGCAGACATACAGAAAATCAAAGACTTTGCATGGAGGTCTAAATACATTGCTTTTGTTCAATAAATTTACAGCTATCTTGTTGCCTCAGTTTTCTCACCAGTCTGAGGCAGCTCCATGGACTAGGGTTGCAATATTTTGGGGATGTACAGAAGCATCCCTCAGCAATTCATGGCTTCTTATATGAACCAGGAAATTCTTCAAGCTCACAGTCCTTCATCTGATTTTACTATTCTCACAAAAATTCTGGGTCCCTCTTGAAACAAAAATTGTTGACCTTCTCCTGTTCCCTCCTCCCACCAAAAGCTTCTCCTTTCTCAGTGACATTCTCAGTTTTATATGCCTATTCACCAATATCTGGCTTCTTTGTTCTGCCAGGTTTTACTTTACTGCTCCATGAATACAAGGTAATGTATTCATGGAAGGTGGAAAGAGATATTTCACCATTTGTCAGCTTAGCATTTTGGTATAGTTGTTGCCAAGCTGGAGCGTTGTTAAAACTGACAATTTTATTTTAGATCTGGGAAGAGTATGTTCATCATCTCACCTGAAAAAAGGTGGATTTCATACACAAATGCAGTCATCCAGTAGCACAGCAATGTTCTCGCTAGCAACATTTCCATTTCAATTAGAACTCTAAATTTCTGAGTAGATGGATTCCCCGTCTCACCACAGAAAGCCCTGTCTTCACTAGATGAGACTCATGTAATCATCTTGCCCCACTGCTTGAAAAACACGTGTGTATGGAATGCACTTAAACCCAGTCTTCAGATTTCTACTGCATATGGTTTGTTTTATTTCCTTTTGTAAAGTGGTTTCTAACATAGACTTTGCATGAAAGAGATTTCACTTCTCACTTGGAAAAGCCCATTAAGGAAAGAGGGTTGTGAGTAAACAAACCTCAGCTGCAGAAAAAGGGCAGTGAACATAAAAGCCAAAAGTAAATACATCTGAACTTGATTAATGTTTCTTTCAAGTCAGCTTTTAACGATGTTTGCACGGTACGCTTACCTGTGTCAGCTGCTTTTTACCATATGGCTGCATATTGAAGTTGAGTGAAATATTACAGTGCATGGGCTACAAAATAGTATTTCAGGGCACACTTGACAACATGCTGAGGAAAACCAGGATATCTTGTCAAAATAGATGGCAGTCATTGATCTGGAGCTATAGACTTTACACTATACATACCACGCTTTATATACCACACTTTATACTATACATACCACACTTTCATCAGAGTATAAGAAAAGTCAGATAATTACAAAGGATACGGAAGCTAATTTGAACAACAAATTTACAATCAAAGGTCACTTTGGTTTAGAAGGGACTTCTGGAGGTCACTTAGTTGACCCCCACCTCCACGGAAAGAAAAGACAACTTTGAAGTTAGATCTGTTCTAGTAACGGTGATTCTTTACAGTATAGAGGTGGTTTGTAAAACCTTTCTCCTTTGCTATTTTGTTAAGTAGGAAGTGGTGGCAAGCAGCATGTTTCTGTCAGGTGGAAGAAGAAATTCTGTACGAAAAGATGACTGCACCATTTCTTACGAAAGACATAGGGGTTTGTTCATTGTCAATCCAAACCTCTAAAAGGCATTTCCCACTACTCCCAAGAAGCCATGGTCAGAATCAGCTGGTAGTTTTCTGGTATGCAGACGTAAGTCTTGTAAGACTTATATTTCAGCTGGCCATTAGAAATCCCTCTTCCACTTCAGTCTTTTTCCAAAGATATTAATGCTCTTGATGGTAACTGTTGCTTTCAGCCATGTGTGTGCTAATGGAAATAAAGTAAATGGAGTGGGTTTAGGCTGTTGACAGTATGAAAGTGAACATGGTACAAAACAGAGCTAATCTTACTCTCCTCTGTTCTCCTAATCACAGAGCAAGCTGCAACTCAGAGACACTAAAGATGTTGCTGTGGTAGAAAAGCCCAGATGAACCTACTGCAAGCCCTTAAAATCTATGGTAAATAGCAGAGGTGAGGAATGAGTAGGAAGACTAATCACCCAATTTGCCAGTCACTCCTGTGCTAAAATGGCAAATATCTCACTCACAGTAAAGCAGGTCAGAGGACTGCAAAAGTAGTATTCCTTAGCCAAACAAGAAGAATTCAGTACTTAAAAACTACTTTTTTTATACTTGCTTGTGAAAAATCATCATCATCATTAAAATTCAGTGAACTATGTTTTTGATGACTATAAACCAGTGAGTAGATTCTTTGCGCATCTTTTCATACAAACATCCCACCAACTTTAACTGAATCCATAACTTTATACAGTACACTAACATGCTATTGCTTATGACATTCTCCTAGTTGGGACAAACATATGGAGATGAACAGAGGAGGTACATATCAGGAAAGATAACAGAAGCTTCCTATGCAAGGTATCCGCTGTGCCACTCTAAAATGCCAGTTGAGAGTCTAAGTAAGTTTATCCCTACAAACTAATCTTTATATTACGTCTAAAAGTATCTAATATTTTATGGTCTAATAATATCAGCTCTTGACTCATTGCAAACTTCAAAACTATCAAAAAACACCCCCCTAAACACTTCAAACATTTTGCAGGCAGTTTATCTGTATCTGAAAACTCTTACTTCAGCTGTTTCAAGATAGCAGCGTGTAGAACAGTAGCTGAAGCCAAAAGAACAGAGACTCATTGTATCACACACATATCATATGCTCAATGGTTTACAGTAAAAAACCAACTCATGCATGAATTCATAGACATATAAACTGGTCAAGCTGCTGACAAGCTAACTTTCACATACTAAGATGTGACAATCATCCTGATTTATTTTTATTGCGTTTCATAAGTATCCAGTGAGAGCTGGTAAAAATAGAAACTTGTAAACCAAGATGCATTTCTGGGTATTCTTATGGTTGTTACAGTAAATAGTACTCTTGCTCTTTTCATATGAAATGGAGTGGGTAGGGCATAGGATTGTTGGGCAAAGCTGAGCTGCCTCTGCCTAGGGATGCCGGGTGAAACCTTTCAGTGCATAGACCATTAAGAGGGAAAGCAGGTTAGCGTTTGCTATGCCTGTAAAACGGGCAGGAAGCGCTGCCCACACCTGTTCTTCCCTGCCCACGCCAAGGCAACATTTACTCAGCAGCATAAGATAATGTCAGGATGACTTTCATTTCAGTAAGGAACAATGATAATCACTACAATCTAATTTCAAAAGCTGTGATGTACTATTTATGTTCATCCACATAAATTCAGTTTGAATTACTTCTATTTTACGATTATGAGGAAAAAAGAAATAGAAAAATGCAAAATGAAGTCCTTCCAGGAACACAGTGGATTAGATTTTTCACCGTGGCTGACAGAAGGGGCTCGTAGTTCCCAGCGGAGTACAAATCTGGCATGGGAAGAAATTGCTTGACCTTATGAACTCACCCTTAAGTACTGCTAGACGGTGCAAGCCAGGGCAGTCCCCAAGCTGCTATTGCATCTGAAGCTAAGCAATGCTTCAAGAAGCTGCCTCTGATTCTCCTGACATCTGCCTGATTTGCCATGTCAGCAAGGACATAGCAAACCTAGTGTGGATTTGTCGCAGCTGAATCCAATGACTACAAATGAGTATTTAAAGGTACAATACATAGATATTAAAGTAGAGGTGGTGTCAGAGAAAGATTCATTTTTCTCTTCCACAAGTAAAATCAACAGTAGCCCTGCTATTTAAAATCAGCTATCCTGGTGAAACAGAAGAGGGTGTGAATGCTGTCTTTCTAGTCTCATAGCAGCACTGTAGGTCCACTTTGTGCTGGAGTAAATAGTTGCAACGTGACACTGGAGAAGCAGCTTCCATCTAAATCTAGAGCAAGTGCTATGAAGAAAACCTTAACGTTACTGATATGATATTTTTTGTGAAACAGATAACACTTTTCCAAGAGCAAGATAATGACAGAAGTTGTTTCCATGTGAACACCTTTCTTCAACCTTGTTATGTCTATCTTCGGAGAAAAAACAGCTCACTAGAGCCAGTGGTCTATAAACAATATGATAAATCCTACCCAGTGCTCTCGCTTCACTATCTGATGACTAAGATGCAAAGGTGTTTCCTGTTGGGCATTTTTACAAAACTGGCACTGTAGAAGCTAGGCCCAGCACACAGCATATTTGGAGTTGAATGAGGCATTTGTAGGCATTCCAGTAATAGTAAGTAAAACAGATAAGTGCGTGGCATAGAAAGTACTCATCTTTTCCTCTGATAAAAGTTAAAATTACTGTTAAAAAATAATCAGTGGAGAAATCTGGCTAAGCTTCATTTTCACTTTTACTTCTAAATTCCTCCTAAAGAAAATTCTGTTGAGTAATCAGTTCAAATGTAAAACTTCTTACTGTCATGTAGCATAGCATCACAGTTCATGGTTTTTTTACCTGACTTACTTATGGGATTTTACATAGACTGTGCATTAAAATTCTCTTCTGTGACATAATGTTGATTTACTGTGGAATTTTTTTTTGTCTGTCCTTTGATTTAACTTCAACCTCTTATTACTTTTGTGATACAAAATATCTTCCATATATTGCCATGCTGGTGGGTACTTGTGGTAATTTCCAGTTTAATGTGGTGGAAAGTTTGGAAATGAGATACAGGCACGTAATGATGTCGCCACCTGAAAGATGACTTTTTAGACATAAGATAGCATGTACAGCTTTTATTTGAATTCCCACAAGGTATTTGAATCCAAGCACCATTCCTGAGACTGGAACAGTTAATAAAGGCATTCTTAAACAAACATTCCTTGAGCAACAGTAAGTCCAAAAGTGAAGTGTATCAAAGGCACTCAGATAACCTCTTCACAACGGTAAACCACATTTCATGATGGCGTAATTCTCAGTAACTTCAAGATATGGCATCTGAAGAGGCATAGCTTTCCATTGCTGCAGTGCCAGTAAATCCCCATGAGTTCACTGTTCATCCCAAAGCTAAAGTGCTGTAGCTTTCCTTTGAAGGACCCAAAAACAGATATAAAAAGTGCAAATTATGGCATGTGAGATGAAGAGTTTTCACAGACCCACACTCCCACTGTCTCTTGACTCTGTGACAGTTGACAAGTATACAGCCTCAGTTTGGGAGTTAAAATCATCTCCTTAAAGGAAAAAAAAAAGTAATAGTATTATTTTAAAAATCTGCAATAATTTAAGCAAACAAATAGCCTGATTTTAACAACTGCGTGGTAAAGAGTGAAAGCTCTATGTTCACTGTATGCAAGCTTTTCTGGGCCATGCTGAAGTTACAATGGCTCCTTAAAGCTGCCATTAATTACAAAGACATCCTGTTGCAAACTTTTCAGAGGGAAGAATTCTCTCTCTCTCTCTCTTATCTGTGGTCCAAATTCTGAATTTTCTATTACATCAAAGCTATCACTGACTATCAGCCATATAAATGAAATAACAAAACTGAAATCTAGTTAGATAGCATCCATGGGGAATGCTTGTTAGTAAAATCTGTGCATCTGAATAAAAGTTTGCAGAAGTGGGACTTCAGTGATGAGGTCAAATGTCCTACATCTTCAGTGCTGATACAGCTTGAGCTGTAAGTTAAAATGATAACATGAACAATCCTTGTTCCTGTAACCAGGGCCATGTGGGTCATTTCCAAGGCTCTCTGGTAAAGTATTTGTGGCTTTTGTGCTTCAACTACCTACTCATCTTGGAAAAAAGGTTCTTTCCAGTGTTTCTTAAAAATATATGATGCTGAGAAATATAAATGTTTGTCATATGACTTACTGCACGTTGCACAAAGATTTTTCGGTCATTAAAATGAAGAAGTAAAACAAAACCACAAAAAGCAGCCTGCTCTCCTTTAATTTCTTCATTTCAGTAAGTGCACAGAGGAGGCTAAGACCTACAAAGTGCAAAAATTCTACAACAGTAATACAAAAAGCCACGTGAAGCCACGCTGTGCTCAGAAAACATGCACTGGAATTATGTCTGGACACGCACCAACGCTGTCCTCCAGATTGCTGCTTGCCTTGAGCTTTTGTTCATTTGTACATGGCATAATTCTACTGAAGTTTCACACCATCATGTGAAAAATGAGAAAGGGCATTTGACTACAGCAAGTGCTGATTTCTGAAAGGTGAAAGTGTTTTTCTAAAAGTGTCATTTTGACTGTAATATCTACCAATGTCAGTGGATTGGACAGCTACGGGTAACATGCAAGCACTACAGTCTGAGGTGATATGGGAATCAGTGAATTCATGCCCTCTCCGTCCAATCCCTCGTTTTCATTTCACCTACAGAAGTTATTTTTTAAGCTGGTGACTTCTTGATGTATTTTTTTTTAGTAGTGAGAAACACAGGTGGCTTCTTGAGTAAATCCTGTCCTTGGAAAAGCCCAAAGATGCTTCTGTGTCCAGAAACTGCTATGTATTGTTTCTTCAGGCTGCTCGGTCAGCTGCACCACAGTTTTGCTCTAATTTTGCTCCTTGGGGGAGAATCAGTCATATTCCTGGAGCACAGTAGGCAGCCTTGGGGCTGGCCTCAATAGGCTTTGTTAGGGTCTGCTTGGACAGCAAGGAATTACAGCTGAAACCAATACCACTGTACCTAACACTTGCCACAGCCTCTCTCCTGACAATACATTAACCTATCAGACTATAATTTATTGGTAAAAAACCTGATTTATATAAGTAGGTGTTTTAAGAGCTTTCTTATCATATTGCTTTATAGTTTTCTACAGTGATTTCTTTTTTTCAGTTCAGTTTTGGTACAGGACAGTTATGCATCCTGATACTTTTTTAGGCATTACCTTGCCTCTGCAATGTAAAAATTCCTGGATGTCTAGGAAAGTCACTTACTCATAAGATGGGAAGTGGCTCAGTGGATGATCTAATATTCCAGATAAATGAGGTATCATTTTATTTGTTGTTGTGGCCTGAGTCAAAAGTATAACAGACTATTACCACAAAAATTATGATACCTTCTAAAACAATCAGCTTTCTGTGTGTATCCTACTCAGCTGAGGCTACTAGAACTGCAGTTAGTATACAGAGGTGTAGACTGAGCTATCTATGCAAGCTATCTGTGTATCAGTGAAAGTGAACAAACATTTATAAACTTTTATATCGCCTGTGAGAAAGTCATAATGTTAGATACTGCATTTTTAGAAAATAAAAGAAAAGTTGAATTTAAATTCAAAACTAGCCTGTATTTTGATGCAACATTATTTAAGTTGCTGTCTGCAGATTTATAAAGATTTTAGCTGTAAGAAAGAGAAAGATGTAAGCATAAATGTAGAAAACCCTATGACTTACTGTTCTCATCTTTCAGGTTAGGGTTCAGTTTTCTTCTCCTCTCTGTTAAAGTAAATATATACAAATTTAGCTTAAACATTTCTAGATTTGAAAGAAGCAATATAATTCAACAAACTTTTAGATTAAACTGAGCTTTAACCACATTTAGGTTTATTATTAACTCCTACCAAATACATAAACTTCTCTACGCTTTTTGTCTTTTACAAATTCTGAACCAAATTCTGAAGTCCTTAATGGCAGGACTTTCATATCGTGACAATAAATGAATTTGTCTGAGTTTACTGGAGTCTATTCTTATGCAAGAAAAGACTAGAATAATAGCCTGTTTGCTTTATTACTTTTCCTCTATTGCACTTGCAAACAAGCAAAGAAACACTATTCGTAATAGTCCAGTACAACATACCATTTTGGTTATACAGCCTTAATGGAGATCAAAAATAAAAGTTCCATGTCATATGCTGTAGCTACAATGTCTTTGTAGCCATGAAGAAAAGCACCATTCAAACTATGTTTTTACAGCCTTCTTTACCCAAGCCCAAGTTTGTTTGTGGTCTTTACAGAATAGTAGCTGGTCAGATTAAAAAAAATATATCTTCCCATATACCTTGTCTCACGTAAGTAACAAAGTGAGGAAAATAAAACCCAACTCAAATGATCCAAGATCTCATTTTAGAACAAAGCGCATCTAGAAATAAAACGTGACCAAAGTCACACAAGTGTGCCTAGAGTTACTAAAATTTCCAAAAGGTCGTTCACAGGAAAAAATAAAGAATAACTGAAAAGATCCACTATCTGAATTAAAATGTACCTTTTTTGGGTTTCCCATTCTTGAATGATTTTCTCTTTTGAAACATTATTAGTGCAGAGGGAAGAACAGCCACCATGACACCCATGGGGATGATAAATAAGATCAGGGACTTTTGTCCGCTATGCTGTGTGCTCATTAAAGCTGTCAAAAACATGACAAGAAAGTAAATTTACAACTTACAAAACAGGCATTGTTTATGAAGTTATCGGTTCTGATTCTCCAAAGTCTTGCTCTGACTGAATAAAGGATTCTTAAAAGTTATCAACATAGTGGTTTACACTCATTTTATGAATACTTTATTTTGCAATATTACTATAAAAAATTTTACCAAAAAATGAGTCACATCTCTCATTTGCTTGGCATTTGACTGAGCATTACTGCAATTTATCTGTATCCCATTTGAGGAACTATTAATTAGGAGTCTGGATCAGGGAAGACTCCCATGCAGATTAAAGAATTTACTTTGTACTGGCACCAAAATAATGGGAACTACCCTAAAATTAAAATATACAGAAAAATGTCAGACTGGCTTGTTGGAGTGCAAGCTAGCTGAGGCTTCAAAGTCGTAAACAATACTGACTTGTTTCTTTTCCAGAGCATCAATATTACACTGTTTTCTAGAACCGAATTCCAGTGATGGATCATAGGACACAATGTATGTACAAACACTCTCTGTCTTGTACAAGTTCAAGCTGATACAAACCTAAAGTGGAAATGTGAGCTGAAGTTGCTCCATTCAGCTCTTTATTCCAGAACACGCAGCTGTAGTTCTCACCCATATTTGGTTTGAACATCAGGATGCTGGTGACATTGTAGCGGCCATCTGCAGTCAGTGTATAGGTTGTATTTGCAGATCCACTGAGATTGAAGTTCTTCTCATTTTGCCAGAAAACCTCTGCCAGAGGAAAGCCTTCTGACTGGCACATAAAAACAACCTTGTCTTCACCTGGTTTTCTCATTACTTGAGTGTTTATTCTCTTGTAGGATGCTGCATAAGAAGTTGAGTGAAATTACTTTATGCAACAATAGTCATTTTCCCACTTCACTTTCCCTCCTTCCCTCTAATGCCATATTTTGTCTATGGCTGTATCTGGGGTATGCTGACTTGAAATGATGAGGGATGTTTTGTAGAACAATCCAATATTCATTATTTAATCCTTCTCACGCCTACACTGACAGAACTTACTCTGCTACTTTATGCAAGGCAGCAGCTGGCACTCAATTTATAATTTATCAATACAGAGGAAAGAAGCAAAGTCTCATGGGACTCACTTTTTTCACCTTTTGAATATGCCAGTTCAAGAAAAAGGCTATTTTTAATGTTTGTTTTACCATAGCTTATAAACAAGTGTGGAATTTTCATCATATTAGAACAAAATTAACTTAGAATTTCTGTGAGGACAGTTCAGAGGAACCAATGTGTGTCTTAAAATCATAGAATCATAGAATACCAGGTTGGAAGGGACCTCAAGGATCATCTGGTCCAACCCTTCTAGCACAATCTAGACGAGACGGCCCAGCACCAATGTCCAGCTGAGTCTTAAATGTGTTCAGCATAGCTGAGTCAACCACTTCCCTGGGGAGATTATTCCAACGATTGACTGTTCTCATTGTGAAAAATTTTCCTCTCGTGTCCAATCGGAATCTCCCTGGGAGTAACTTGTACCTGTTACCCCTTGTCCTCACCATGTGACTCCTTGTAAAAAGGGAGTCTCCATCTTCTTTGTAGCTCCCCTTTAAGTACTGGTACACCGTGATGAGATCACCTCTAAGCCTCCTTTTCTCAAGGCTGAACAAACCCAGCTCTCTCAGCCTATCCTCATACGGCAGGCTTCCCAGACCCTTGATCATCTTGGTGGCCCTTCTCTGGACTCCCTCCAGCCTGTCCACATCTTTTTTGTATAACGGGGACAGAACTGCACACCGTATTCCAGGTGTGGCATGACAAGTGCTGAGTAGAGAGGGGTAATGACTTCTTTATCTCTGCTGATGATGCCCTTTTTGATGCAACCCAGCATCCTATTGGTCTTCTTGGCCACAGCAGCACACTGTTCACTCATGTTGAGCTTTGTGTTCACCAGGACCCCCAGGTCCCTTTCCACGGAGCTGCTTTCTAGCCAGGTGGATCCCAGTCTGAGCTGCACACCTGGATTATGTTTTCCCAGGTGTAAGACCTTACACTTGTCTTTGTTAAACTTCATGAGGTTCTTGTTAAGCCCACTCTTCCAGCCTATCCAGATCTTCCTGCAGGGTGGCTCTCCCTTCCAGAGTGTCTGCTTCCCCACTCAAGTTGGTGTCATCTGTGAACTTCATCAGGCTACACTTGATCCCGTTATCCAGATCGCTTATGAAGATATTGAATAGCGTTGGGCCCAATATCAGGCCCTGGGGGACCCCACTTGTGACGGGTTGCCAGTTTGAAAAAGAGCCATTTACCACACCTTTTGTGTGCGGCCCATCAGCCAATTCCTCACCCACTGCACAGACCACTTGTCCAGGCCGTAATGCATCAGTTGCTCCAGGAGGAGGCTGTGGGTAACTGTATCGAAGGCCTTGGAGAAGTCCAAGTAGACAACATCGACTGCTCGCCCCATGTCAGCCAAGCAGGTCACTTTATCATAGAAGGCCACCAGATTTGTCAGACATGATCTGCCCTTGGTGAAGCCGTGTTGGCTTTTCCCAATCACATGCTTCATTTGACTCGTGATGGCCCCCAGAAGGATCTGTTCCATAACTTTCCCAGGGATTGAAGTAAGACTGATGGGCCTATAATTACCCAGATCCTCCCTTGAGCCCTTCTTGTAGATAGGGGTAACACTGGCCTTCCTCCAGTCCTCTGGGACATCCCCCGATCTCCACAACTTCGAAGATTATAGAGAGTGGCCCCGCAATGACATCAGCCAGCTCTGCTGGCTGTATGCATTTTTGCATTTGACAAAGCTCGTTATTTACATGCCTGGGTGGGAAATGAATGCTGCCTTGTGTCACATGGACACACTGCAGTTAGTGAGAAACACCAGAGGCCTTTCAAAGGACTGGTCTATCATGCTTTCCAGTAACATATGCCTTACTAATGTCCATTTGGCTTTGACAAACACAGAAAATCACATGTCCTTGCTCTGGGAGCTGTAGTCACTCAGGGAATTCCCAGCCACTTGGGTAGTTGCAGCAGGGCTTGTGAGTAAATTAAAGCACCTCTGAGAAACTTCTGGGAATGGCCAGAGGTGGCCCAACAGGGCAGGGGGTCAAATGAGAGATGGGGGGTGAGGGCACTGGAGAAGAGGGGGTGGAAAGAAGGAGGAGGGATGAAGGATGGAGGGGGAACAGTTGATCTCCCTCTCTGGCACAGGCTTCTTGTAGAGAAGGTCAGCTGGCCATTGAACTGAAGACTAGCCGGCACTAAGACAACTGCTTTGATTCACCTGGGGGCTAAGCCCAGGGTCTTGGTGAGAGAATTAGCAACAAATTCCTCCAAATTAATTTCTACA
The DNA here is from genome assembly GCF_047370975.1 of Nipponia nippon. Classification (NCBI taxonomy): domain Eukaryota; kingdom Metazoa; phylum Chordata; class Aves; order Pelecaniformes; family Threskiornithidae; genus Nipponia; species Nipponia nippon. The sequence goes on from NW_028262402.1 coordinate 46,021,248, forward strand.
AGCCTGTGGGAATTTAGTAGAGACATCTCAATAAATACATACTTACATTCAATTTAGCCACTAACCTTTTACTTCCAAAGTAATGTACTTGTAGTCCACACCCTGGTAGTCAATGAGGCAAAGGTATGATCCTGCATCTGTGATCTTCACGCTGGTGATCTGAAGGATAGCTCGTCCCAATTTCAGTTCACTGTGCAGAAGTGCTGCTCTTCCTATATAATCGTGATGTTGGGATGGAGGGAATGTCTTCCCATTGCGGAGTGTGTACACTTCTTTTGATTTTGGCTGGCCCTGCCTTTTTTGCTCCCAAACAACGGTCAGGAGTCCTAGGTTTAACGAGCCATTCACAGCGAATCTGCATTCCATGGTCACGTTGCTCCCATACTCCACAGTGTATAGCTGTTGAGGAACTTCAACTGTAAATAAAGCTATGGCAGGAAAAGAAAATGGTTTCATTTGTTGTATTAAAATATGTTCTGATTTTCTTTAAACTTGGGCAAAAAGGTGTCATGTAGTCAGGCATATGGTTACTATTTTGACTAAAGTTTTACGCATTTCTTGTCCCTATTCACACTAACATTTTCACCATGTCAGTAGTATTTATAGCAAATCATCTATATTCTGTATTGATTACAGGGTCTGAAAGACAAGGACAAAACAAGCAAGGTTTTGTTGTTTTTTTTTTTTTCACATTTTAGAAATACCTTAAGGCTGAGTCAGGGAGCACTTCTATGAAACTATGATTGTGTCTTATATGTGCTAGGATTCTAGTAAAAGCAACAGTTAATTTTGGAAATAGTAAATCTAATTTCATTATCCTTTACAAAGAGAAAATCCAGTGTAACTCCAGTGAAATGAATAGAGTTGCACTGGATAAGCATGTGTAACTTGGAAGAATTGCCATGTAGCCATTACAGTCTTCCACAAGCCTGGGACCATGTGAATATCATTTGATCCCATGCATCTTCTCAGATACATGCAACAGTATTACAGAAAGTATATAAAGATAATCTTCTTAGCCATTCACCAAACCTGAAATTCATGGTTATGAATATTGTACCATTTTAAAGTGTCTTGATAAAGGAGAGTTATTTATGATACATCATTCAGTATACCTTGTTACTGCTTTCTATATTGGATGTACCATATATTGGTAGATTTAATTTGGAACCACTTGGAAATATTGATAGTGACATTCAAAAGAGAAGTTCATGCAACTGTTTATGCATTGCTTTTATTTTATGTGTTTGTGAAATACTTTACAGGAAAAACTTCAATTCCTCTTAGCAATGTTTGTTTATTCACTTTAATACAACCATAATGAGGGAAAAAAAATACAAAAAAATGCCAGGCCCCTCCTGAGTTTTAGCCAAGCTGCTCCTGCTACAGGGGAATACACTTCACTCTGTCTCACACTGAGGTTGTTTAATTTACAATTGGCTTAGCTTGCTTTGGTCATCCTCCCTCTCATAGCCATGCCTGCTAAATGCTGGACGCCTCACCTGTCAGTCAATACACTATGCTTTCAAGAAGCCTGGTCGTGGAAAGTGACAGACATCTGTCCTGTGCTCAATTAGCACACAGCATCTTCTGTAAGACACTGCAAAGCAGAGGCTCCACGACATCACTGGCTATTCGTGCAAGTATCATTGGAGGTGCTGATGCCCATATACTGAGGGCATAGCAGTATTTGCTGCATTGGTTCTGCTGGTGGAATTGAAAGGCAGTTTCTCTCTCACCTGAAAGCACATAGACCTGTGTTTCCAGCAACAGCATTTTAAGGATCTGGAACATTTTCTTAGGTGGATCTGAAACAAAAGTAGGATTGCATCAGAACTTGCAACAACAACCTTCTCCTGCTGAGATGGATTAGAGCCACGCTAGCTTTCAAAGCCCATTGCAGCTAAAAATCAGCAAAAATAAAAAACACTAGACTACCACTAGAAACAAGGAAAATCCTGATTAAAACAACCTGTGCATACACCTGGAATACAAACCACTGACCTGTGACAATGAAGGGAAAGAAAACATTTCCACAACTTCACCCGTGAGGCTTTGAGGATCTGTATGTTGCAGGCAGTCTTAAATACTCTGACAGGGCAGTGCTTTTACAACAACTTCATATTGAAGCTCTACCCATGAATAATAAAAATCAATTGCAGTTTGCTTCTCACATGCGGGAGAGCTTCATAAACATGCACAAGCAAACTTTTTTAACTGCCTGCACTAACGCCTATCTAGTTTACAAGATCGCTAACCCTGATTTTGTTTCAACTCTGCTTTGCGTACTTTTTTGAGGATACTTATTGTCCGAGTTCTTTAACCTTAAGACCAGCAGATAGCTGGAACTCAGCGTGAGCTACTGGAAATCTTGGAGTGGGTAAATTAAAGTTTGCTTCAGAATGAAGATTTTCAGATTTTAAGACTTAGTGCTGCTGATTCTTTCACTTTGCACATGGCAGTGCCTGACATATACAAAGTTCCTTGTATTGCTGACAGTCAACCAGCAGCCCTGAAAGAATGCAAAAGGAGAAAGTCCAGTTTTAGAGTATCTTCCTGTTGCAGTAACAAGCAAACTATTGTTCGTACTTTAGTATACAGATCAACATAACTAAAAAGCAAAAAAAAAAAAACCAAAAACCAGGGACAACATTTATAATGAAACTAATGAGATAATAAATAAGAAGGAAGAATTAACTTTGAATAAAGCATGCTAACATATAGCATACTCTGAAAAATTAGTGAAGGAGATCCAGAAATAAGCATAAGGAAGTAAAGAAGAGAAGGAGCAATTTTAGACTTCCCCAGAGATAGGCTTACTGGAGAGGGTTTTTAATTTTACTTCCCCATTCATTTGTGACTCAGCTTGAGAAAATCAGAGCCAGAATGTTTCAGGGGCTGCGTTTTCCCGATTGCTTCCACCTTTGAGCTCTCAGTACATCAGAAAGTCAGGCTCAAGCTTTAACAAAGTTAGCAGCTAGAATTAGAGGACTTTTCCTGGAAATTTAGACCCTAATCTTTTAATGTCACATCTAAAGGTAACCTTTATGTTACCATAAAAGTGGACATGCAAACTACAGTAAGCAGACTTATTATATGTAAATGAAAGCTAATTACCGTTATCGGAGGACTGACTGAGATGCCACTACCTAATGTGTGATAAATTGTGATTATTTTTGCTGTCTGAAAAAGGAGCTAATAAACAATATCAGCATCAGTATCTCCATTTCTTGGGTGCAGAAACAAAGATCCTGTACTGCCTTCACAGCTGGGTTAAATTGCACTCATTATTTAGCCACCACAGTGTTTCACATTTAATACTATAAAGAAATTTGCTGTCCTCAGTCTCCTGCTATGCTGACTTCTCCACACAGCCAACCTAGAGCAGGTGAGCAGAGAGGGAAGAACTGAACAAAGAATGGAGCAGTATTTCACATCAATGTTTAGATCCCTGAATTAGCCTCATGTGGGACATTTGAGGTGATCTGCTCTCTTTTTATAGCTTGGGGTACATTAAGAATGCAAAGCATGTATCTTGCATAACATAGGGGATGGGACTTTTTAAAATATACATATTACTGAGACTAAAAGGATAGAACAAAGATAAAGGAATACATAATCAAAGCCCCAGCAGATAGCAATTATAATTATTAAATATCAAATAACAGTAATCTTGCCTGACCAGATGGATTAGTGCGAGAAGAACATGACACATACCATAAATAAGTAGAACCACCCAAACAGGGAAGCATTTTCACTTGTGATACTGAAAGCAGAGTCATGGAATGCTTGTGGGGTTCATCAAGGATCTATTAGCAAGAATCTGTATTAGAAGCCATCCTTCTTCATTTCTATGTTCTTACTAGTGGACAGCAAGCTGTCGCGCAACCTCGGTACAATCTACCCATGCAACTTAATCATGTGGCTCTGCCAGGCATCCTGACGCACTTCCATAAAGAAGGTCTGCACCAGCATCTGGAAGGTGATTTCTTCTGAGTTTGCAGTACCAACCATTCGTGTGCTCACAGAATAGCCCTCATTTTCTCCCTAGCTTTTGTAAAACACATGCCATGCCCTGCTATGCCGTAGTCTGTGTACACAACAATCCTAACAAGTTTGTGCACAGCACTGTCCTTTCTTTCCTTTAAGCAAAAGGCCATTTCTAAAGCGTATTCATCATGTCTGTTACAACTTCATAGGGAAATAACAAAGGAACACTACACCATAAAAATCAGCACTTAGTGGTTCTGGCAGCAAAGGAATTGAAATCCACATCTGAGAACATGAGGAAGTCGCATGACATTTCAACAGCAATTCAGATCCTGTCAGTAAACATTTCCCAGACCAACCTGCAGAAGACAAAGCAAGTTTTCACACAGTGCTGTGTGATTATGAAAATGAAGCTGAATAAACCTTTGAGGATTGAGGTGATGAAAACCATAGCATCAGACATCTAAATACCATCATGGCTTCTTATGAGTTGTAATAGTTCCAATGAGGATGTAGGGTTCAAGACTAAAAATTTGAATGGCAACAATGAAAACAAAGGCGTGACAATATCAATGGAAAAAGGGACGAATATAGTCTTCTCTTTTTATACAGCTTTTTTATTTTACTGAAAGTACTAAGTTGAAACCCATACCTGACTCTCTTTGGTCCAAAAGGAACATATTCTGGTAAGTTTTTCTTAGTGAATGCTGAGTGAAATGCAGAGGGCAATAAATTGCTAAAATTCCACCAAAGGTCAAAATGACACTGTGTATAGTTTTCCTCCTTTTGATTCTGTCAGTCATGTCTTTGACTTTATTCCTGGCCCCAGCTCACATACCCACAGGGGTTATAACACTCACCTCCAAAAAAAAGTAAATTTTTGGCCAATGGAATGCACCAGTTCACATAAAATCTCAAGTGTTGCCTAAAATTCTCCTGGTAAGGAGTGAGAAAGATGTTTCTTGTTCCCTCTGAAAATTTAGACTTGGCATTCCCATTTCAAACTGCACAAGCTGTATGCTCTAGGGCACAATGTTGTTTTCAACGTATTATTCAATTTTCAACATATTATTCAATTTTCAACATAAAGTATAGACTTCATTCAGTTCTACAGACAGTAGTGAAGAGGTGCTTGTCCTAACAGAGCTGTATGTTATAAGGATGCTCTCAGGAGGTAACAGTGGTGGCAAAATGGGAACATCAAACTCTGCTATATGCTTAAACTTTGGAGCTCCTGAGCAAAAGCTGGGATACTTTTAAGTAGCTGTGCTTTGTATAGATCTCTTTGGCATGTGTTTATTGTTATGCCTACTGGATCTGATTTTCAGGGAACACTCAGGTTGTGAACCACAGTGAGCTGATGAGGGAGGTTGGCACCAGTCTGGTCAGAAGTGTTATGATTGCTTTGACCTCAGTTAGTGACAACTCCCACAATGCTGACAATATTGACGAGTTTGCAAGAAGCTTTGTAAGCAAAGGAACATAGAAATCACAGAATATTTTCCAATCTGCTCCTTAGTAATAAGGATTGAAACCCACATCTGGATAATATGAACTGTGAATTCAATTCTGTTCCTTTCATCCATGTATCTGAAAGATCATAGTCCTTTTCTTGGATGAAAGGACCATCTTCATATAAGACCTTAGTACAAGACCCTCTGGCACCACCTTTGGTTAGTAGCCTTGCTATGATTGTCCCTGCTCACTGCAGGGGGGTTGGACTAGATGACCTTTAAAGGTTCCTTCCAGCCCAAACCATTCTATGATTCTATGATTGCTGCCAACACAAGAATAACAAAGGATCCTGTGCAGGATGAATCATCTTCTTTATGCTGTCTGTGAAACGAACACAACCCGAGGCACAGTAACTGATTCAGGAACCTTGTAGTCTAACAAATCATGCATAACCCTTTCCTGGAAACATCATTTCAGCTATTAAAATATTTGTATTCCAGCAAATGGACAATTTAGAACAGTAAACACTTTAGCATTTACATAATGACATTTAGCAGCAGTAAGCAAGGAGAGTTTGGTAGACCAAGAGCATATCTTCCACTAGAATAATCAGAACTGTTGGAAAATCTAAACAAGCTTCCAAGCACACCAGCTCTTCTCCAGGTTTAAAGCAGAAGTCAAACATACATAGAAATTCACAATAATCACTCAGACTTCAGTCTGAAAGATTAAGGATTAAAGGACTAAGGAAAGGGTACTTGGTCCTTTTAAAATTAAGTGAGTATTGTAAACAGACCCTTGTTTGTATTGTATTTCCCTGCAGACCAAGTTAGCACACTGACAGCACTTAGGATGTGATCATTCTCAGTTTTAGCAGGTATAACACAGGTGTTCTTACAAAGCCCCTGAAGAAAGCAGGGACATTGCACTCCACAGCTGGGAGCTGTGAGGAGGATGGTAACATCACCAGGCTAGCCAGGTGGCCTGTGTCTGCCTCCACACAAACTGTGAAGTGCACTTCAGCAAACAAAGGTATTGCAGGTGATCTGAAAGACTGGTGAGGAACCCTGAGCTTATAGACTTTCTTATAGATTTGAAACAGCAATCTTGCTATTAATTTGTTCATTCCTACATTCAACATTTTTGCTCTGCTGCTGACATACTCTAGAATATTACAGAGAACAGCCCAGATCCCTCTCTTCCTATTCCCTCTCCTTCTACAGCCTTTGTGTTTCTGTACTGCAAAGGTAGCGCCTGCACAAAGCACAACGCAATGCCCAGAAAGACAAACTCATCTGAATACCAGAAGCAATCAACCTGTGTTAATATGCCATGCTATTTGGCTCCTTTTGGCTGAAAGAAAGCATCAGAGCAATACCAAGCTAATGTGACTGTATGGCTTCTTATGCCTAAGCTAGTTCTTTTGATGTAATTCATAACTTCCTGCATGAAACTGAGTTTTATGCTCATTTTGTCGGAAAACAGACTATCTTCTTATACACATATGTACACTGCAAAAGGTTGAGGGGTCCCAGTCACTGTTTGCTGTCTTCATCTTTCCGTTACTGAAACTCCTTTGTCTTTTGTGCATCTTGTGGTTTCAAAAGCTTCCTTCCAACACTCTCACGTGTGCAAAAAGACACAACCTTTTCAACCTCCTCATGAAATGACTGAACTGATTTTCCTTCCAGTAAAGGATCCACTTAAAAAAAAAAAAAGAAAAAAAAAAAGTTAAAAAATCCTAGGTCAGAAAATAAACAACAAAAAAGCAGCATTAAATCCTCATACAAACTACACCTGTTCTATACCTCACCATCAGAAAGAAGGTACTTTGTTTCCATTTCAGGGATTTCATAAAAAACCTGACAATGCTTATTAACATTTGTTCAAAGTCCATTTCTCAGGCCTCTCTCAGTATGTCTTGTGGACGTAGTCTTCTGCCTGCATTCTCTCCAACCCACCTCACCCACACACCCTCTCACCTGCAGTTCCTTCTCTGCTGTTGCACCCTTATTGCAGCCCCTTGTCCACCTCACCATGCAGTCACTGTACTGTTGGGTCCATTCCTTTATATCTGATGTCCACATCACCTGTGACAGCCAATTTGCATCGTTTCAGCCTGCTCTCCGTCTCACTTCGGCTTTCAGGTGAAGACGTATCATTTCTCACTTCCCTCTTTGCTCACCCTTGCTGTGAATTTTCACTTTCCCTGCATTGTTTAACTGTCACCTGTTTTATCTTTTTCACTGTCACTTTTTTCATTCAACATCAAATACAATAATTCTAACTCAACCTCGAATAAACTTTTTTTTTGCCATAGACGTTAGGATAAGATTGGGTTGAAATTTTGTTACAGAAAATGTCATTAACTACACTTAAAATGCAGCTGTGTATTCTAGAAAACTCGTCTTTCAGCTCTTAGCAACAGCACTGAACAATACAGGTTAACACTTTGGCATGATACACTGCAAATTTTCTTTCATATCTCTAGCTTCTACAGAAATACTTCTCAGAGAAGCACAAGAAATTCTCCTCTTCCTAGCCTGTGCCCCTCCTGGGAATGCAGAAGGTAAAAGTCCCCAGACTTGCTGTACAATCAAAACAATGTGCCATCTGCAAGCAGGAGTTTAATAACAACCAGAAGAAAGTAAGCAGGAACATATAGATACAAATATATACAGATTTTTCGTCTCCTTACAACTCTTCCCTGAAATTCAGAATGAAAGATTTACAAACAGCAACAGCCTAATGTGTAACCTGAGCAGGCTCCCTAGCACCACTCTTCTGCCTTTGCCTATGACAGAAGATTGAGTTGCAAGACGGATTCAGGTTCTAAAACTCCTTATTTCCCACGGTTTGAAGTTATATGGACATGTGTTTTAGGATCTGGGACTTATCCAATCTCTGTTCAGAATCAGAGTCCACTCTCTACAAATCACTTGAAAATAAATTTAATTTAAGCAAATCTTGAGAATATAGGGAAAAAATCTGCAACCCATCAGTCAGAAATACAGTAAATACAGATTTGCATTTTAGCAGCATTATACTCACATCAGATCTTTATGCAGTCATTGGAAGAATCAGATTCACGTAACAGCTAAGATTTTCAAAGTTTTACAGAGTAGCTCTATCCGATTTGCCTGACAGCAGAAACTATCCAACTCTCATGATCAGTTTAAAACATGGACTGATAGCACATCTTGTAGGCTGATCTTATTCAGGCTTTATGTCACAAAACAACTGACTGTGTTAAAAGGAAACTACCAAGTTTCTTAGGAATTTGTAAGCAGTTCCAGTTTCATTCTGATGCTTCATGCTGAAGGCAATCTGAATTCAGTGCTCTGCATTGCTGAGAACATACATCAAAACAAGTTTATTCAAAACATTCTGTAAAATGTATATGACCAAATTCTGCTTTTAATTACACCCATAATTTTTTGCTGGATTTATACCCATTTAGAGCATTATACAGCCTTAGCATCTGAACTTGCATTTACTAGGACTGTCCTGCATTCATGAAACTAGCAAGTTACATTTTCTTAATTGTCATTATATTAATTTTACAGTAATTCCTTGAGAGATTACCTAACATTTGCAGAACACATTTCCTGTTCATTTTCATCTATATCCATATTATTTAAAAAAAAAAAAATCATAATGAGGTTAGTCAAACACTGTTGCCCAGTAAGGTTGTGAATCTCCATCCTTGAAAATATACCAAACTTCACAGGACAAAGCCTGGACAACTGGATTTAAGTTGGCCCTGCTTTGACTGGAAGGTTGGACAAGATGACTGCCAGAGATCCTTTCCAGCATAAAGTATTCTGTTCTATTAAACAACCTTATCAGTGGATGTCTGTGTGCATTTTATTGTTAGTAGGTACTATTTACTTCCATACTGCAGTTCATCACTCTGTCTTTTAATTTATAGAATCATAGAATAATAGAATCGTTCAGGACCTTTAAGATCATCAAGTCCAACCATTAACCTAACACTGCCAAGTCCACCACTCAACCATGTCCCTAAGCACCACATCTACCTCCAGGGATGGGGACTCAACCACTTCCCTGGGCAGCCTGTTCCAGTGCCTGACTACCCTTCCAGTGAAGAAGTTTTTTCTAATATCCAACCTAAACCTCCCCTGGTGCAGCTTGACGCCATTTCCTCTCGTCCTATCGCTTGTTACTTGGCAGAAGAGACCGACCCCCACCTCGCTACAAGCTCCTTGCAGGTAGTTGTAGAGAGCAATAAGGTCTCCCCTCAGCTTCCTCTTCTCCAGGCTAAACAACCCCAGCTCCCTCAGCCGCTCCTCATAAGACTTGTGCTTCAAACCCTTCACCAGCTTCGTTGCCCTTCTTTGAACACGCTCCAGCACCTCAGTGTCCTTCTTGTAGTGAGGGGCCCAAAACTGAACACAGTACTCGAGGTGTAGCCTCACCAGTGCTGAGTACAGGGGAACGATCACCTCCCTGGTCCTGCTGGCCACACTGTTTCTGATGCAAGCCAGGATGCTATTGGCCTTCTTGGCCACCTGAGCACACTGCTAGCTCATGTTCAGGCAGCTGTCAACCAACACCCCCAGGTCCTTTTTCCACCAGGCAGCTCTCCAGCCACTCCTCCCCCAGCCTGTAGCGTTGCATGGGGTTGTTGTGACCGAAGTGCAGGACCCGGCACTGAGCCTTGTTGAACCTCATACAGTTGGCCTCAGCCCATCAATCCAGCCTGTCCAGGTCCCTCTGTAGGGCCTTCCTGCCCTCCAGCAGATCGACACTCCCACACAGCTTGGTGTCTTCTGCAAACTTACTGAGGGTGTACGTGATCACCTTGTCCACATCATTGATAAAGATATTAAACAGAACTGGCCCCAATACTGGGCCCTGGGTAGCACCACTTGTGACAGGCCGCCAACTGGATTTAACTCCATTCACCACCACTCTTTGGGCCTGGCCATCCAGCCAGTTTTTACCCAGTGAAGTGTATGCCCATCCAAGCCGTGAGCAGCCAGTTTCTCCAGGAAAGTGCCGTAGGAAACAGTGTCAAAGGCTTTACCAAAGACCACATCATGACAGGGAGACATAAAAGAGGATACAGTGGTCTCTTCCCAGATTTCTCAGATGCATTGGTGCTACAGGTGGGACACACATACTCTTTTGTCTCCCATTAGTTCCTCATCACTTGGGCGAATTGTGCTCTAGCTCCACAGAAATAATGGTTGTGGCTTTAGTCCCATGAATCCTGGCTGGTTTGGGACGATTTTATGATGATTGTCTGCCTCACAGTTCCAGTCTGACTCAGACTGTGAAATCATGTCTCCTGCTGCCTAGTGCAGAGCAATTCATCTCAATGAAACCACTGTTATACTCATTTTTATTTCTTCATAAACTTATCCTGTGTATCCCTATCACATGAAGTAATTCCTGGGTAGCCTGACCTTTTTCCAGAAAAACTCCAATGATCTCTTTTGCAACTGTCAGAAGTCAATGGTTTGGATGATTGGACACTTGAAGGAGAGAGAAAAGTCCATAGTGCCAGAGTCAAGCTTGATCTATGATTTACAACCAAAACCAAGTTTGCCTCATGTCCTAACACTTTCAGTAAAAGCAAAGGGGAAAAGACATCAGCAAAGTGAGACCTGTGCTCTTTTTGTGAGAGTGGGGGAATTGAATCTTTCTAAGGCACTTCTTCCTTATGCTTATGATGCTTACACCTGCTGTTTCTCTTAACTCCATCTTTACCCTCACCTGCCACCAACTCTCAAAAGCCTTGTTTGCCCTGTGGCCTTCCACACTAAGACAAATAGCCTATTTAGGGAGAAGTATATTGCAAGGCAAACATGCCTTGCAATTAATAATATTTTTTAAAGGATTTATTAATGGTAAAATAAAGAAAAAGGCAGAAAAATATGAACTATCTGCAAGTTGTGCAGAGTCCATAGGCATTTTGAGGTGGGAAAGGGAGGAGATAACCCTCTGCCAGAGACATTGTAAAAGGCGGATGTCACAGCTGGAGTCATGGTGATTCCCAGCAAATGCCTTTGCAGAATACCAGTGTCCTACCAAGGGAGACTCTCAACCTACATAAAGTCCTCAGGGAAGCCTTGTTTTGCTGATTGCTATGTTTCTTCTCTTCTGATTAGCCCCTTGCTTGTCTACCCCATCCACAACTTCCTCAGTTGTTTGTTGAGGAATCTCTACATGCCCTGCATCTAGGTGTCTAGTTTCCTTGCAGGTATTGAGACTTCTTCTGGAAGGAAAACAAAACTGTTCCTTGTTCTCTTCCCACCTGACAGAAAAGGTTACTTCACAGTCACCATCACCATCTTCTACTCATTCTGAGCCAGCTCTGGCTACAACAGGTTTTCTTCATGTGTTCCTGTTTTGGGACAGGGAGACAGAAAGCTCAGTGCAATTGCCCAAGAGTCAGTGTGACCTGCCTTGGGCATCTCACAAGCCCAGCACTACCTGGCAGGGACTTGGCTGGGACAATCACCTAAATTGCAGGACCAGAGAATTATGGAGCAGGAGACAGGGAATCAGGGAGAAGATGCTGCAAAACCAGAAGTCCCACTGTTAACATCTGCAAAAGCAGTTGTTCCACTGTTAACACCTCTGCCATTTTGCTGGTTAGCCCATGCTTGGATGATGCACCATTGGTATATGTCATTCAAGGACATTACTTTTTTGGCCAAAAGGGAAAAGGGACACACATCCTGCAACAGGCCATCAGACTGGTTCATAATTACATTTTTCAAATGAATGAGTCCTAAACTCAAATACCAATACGCCAATTTAGATTGTGCACATGAACCAGGCTTTTCTGAGCACTTTTGGGCATCTAACAAGGCTTGGCCATTAAGAAGCAAAATGCAGCTTACTGAAGCTGAGTCTGCTCTAGCTTTCTGCTGGATTTTATTTTCCAGATATCCAAGAACACTGAAGTAGCATGCAAAAATTGTTAACTGAAGGAAAAAAGATTATTACAAATACGGTGTTTAACTACATTTTTTTATGCTAGGATAAGAAGGATTTCCTCTCACCTAGTTCTTATGATCTAAATGTGTCATATATTCAGCTAGATGTGTATCCTCCCTCTGTCACGAGTGGAAAGCAACTGTGCCAAAACAACTCATGGCATTGGAGGATGAGCATGTAGGCCTATCTCCAAGTATTCATAAAAATGAAGACAGACTCCGCTTATCCAAAAAGCCTAATTTGTAAAATTACTAAAATTAGATTAGACAAGTTCTGGTTTGGATGTCAGAGAAATGTAAAGTAGAGCTTATTTAGAGAGGACAGGCCTTTTCATGTCATCTGTTATCCACCACACATCCTGCTTTTCTAATGAAGTGGCAAAATTTCAAGCTTCCTATCAACCACTCAGGAATTCAAGCACTGGCATTTTGGACAGTAGGGTTCAGGTACAGAATTTTAAAATATATTTATATCCCCTCATTTCATTATCTTACTCATCTGATATACAGCACTGTCAACAGTAACTTACCTTTTCTCCTGCTGGGAAAAGATAAATGTAACAGTTCCTGCTGTCCAGTGAAGCTTGATAAAGACATCAACTTCAGTTCCATGATACTAAGCATGCGCTAATAGCACTGCCTTGCAAAAGTTGATAATAACTAAAAGGATTAGACTTGTCACTTTTACTTTAATATGCAAACAGCTGTTGCAGTCTCAAAGAGGAAGCAGAAAATGAAGAGATTGTCTGGAAGGGGAATTATTTACACAGTGATATGAAACTACATTTGTGTGTTGAGGACACAGTCAGTGCTTTTTCTACAAATGGCCCTAATATTTCCAAAGCCATTCTTGCACTCTGAGAATAATTAAAAAATGGCCATTGCCTTCAGTGACACCTGGACTGTGGCCTCAAAAAGCATGTTGGGAAGCAGGAGGGTATGTTCAAGTTCACACAGCATCCTTGAAGAATCAAATGGCAAGAATTGGAATATGCATGCTCTGCAATGCATTAGGGAAACCAATTTATAGTAACTATTTTACTTAACTGAGGTCTACCAACTCCATTATGGTTATGAGACGCATTTCTCTATCCTACTACATAGGGCAGCTTGCCGAGATGTACCGAACACAACTTTACATTAACTAGATCAAATATTGCCAAAGCCCTGGGCCAAGGGCTGCTATCACATCCTTAGGACTGCACAACAGACTCATTTATTTTAAACTGAAAAATAAAACCTGAGTCCAATGAGATTCCAGATCTCCACTGTCTCTTCTTTGTGGGAGCCATTAGAGAGATGACATGGGTGTAGACACTATTCTACACCTATATCTTAGATACCTGATTTTCCCAGAAAAAAAACACAAGTAGTGCTATCACCACTTATTGACAAGTCAAAGACAGAAGGAAAAAACACAAAAAAACCAAAACATATTTTATTAAAAAAATATAATTGTGAATAGTATTGTAATAAATATTTTTCATTTGTGTATGACCAAAAAAAAAAAAAAAAGCTATGCACCTAGCAAAATGTAACAAAGCAATAGCTTCAGAAATGGTATACAGGACCATATTTTCTCAGCATTTCTTAAGTAATCACATGAGCATACATTTCATGTCCTAGAAGTGAGAAGGTTCTCTTTCTTCTGTTCCCAAGATGAACAAAAAGGCAGTCCAAATCAAGAGCTGTTCTTCCTGAATGTCTGAAGAGTTGCATTATTCCCAAATGATAAATCAGAAGAGTAATGAGCAGTAACCAAGTAGTGCCAGCGGTATCACAAGGAAATTAAATCCCCAAAACACTTTTCAGAGAAAGAGAACAAGAAGATAAAGATTATCTAATAATTTCCAAACCATCGTTGCCAAGAGGGTTGCAGCATCTATTTCAGACTTAGCTGTGAGTATCTGGTATTTTAAGATCTACAGTAAGGACAGAAAATGCCCTGTCTGTACAGCTTCTTGTCTTGTTGCACCCTTATCTTTTATGAGGATCAAAGTATTGAAGAAAGTCTTCAACAGCTGGAAAACAAAATCTCTGCAGTAAACCCAGAGCTCGGGGCGGGGGGGGGGGGAGCCCAGAAGATGGCCTATTCAAGAACTAGCTGTGAAATTCATGATGGTCATAGACCTAAAGTGCTTTACCTTAAAGATATTTTTAATGAAATGGGTCTTTGAAAGTGCATAAACTTGAGAAAGCAGAAAAGTGGGTATTTAAATAAATACCTCCATACCTAGTCACATATACAGGAGCCTGAATCCAAGGACTTTTTATGCTATAATAGTTCTATTAACTTCATTGCAGTTTTTCCTGAATTACAACAATATGGAAGAAGATTGCCATTACAGAATAAAATAAAAAAATTAATATCCCCTTAACAGACAGAACACAGAATATCTGAGCTGTGAAACCTTCACCACAGAGGAAAAAAGCTTTGCCTGCTTTCTCTAGGTCTTCTCAATTTGCATATCTGTAAAAGGAAGAATTATATGAAAAAATTATCGAATTACAAAATGATGAAGTCACAGAACATTTCATGGCTTTGGGACCCTTTCCTAGGGTTTGGAGATATGAAAAAAATTTGCTTCATTGTTCAAATTAAAGATCTAAAATGAAATTAATTAAAAGGTCAAATAGCAACAGATGATGATCATGGGATGAAATAAAGCGGTAGTTCAAACACACTGGTGGAAAGTGCTCTTTAGCAAATACAGTGAAATTGCTGTGGCTTAGGTCCCCCGTTCTTTTAAAATCTTCTTTTAAAGTCTTTCAACTACATTCAGTGCTCTATCTGTCAGTATCCCTAGCAGCATCTCCCCAGGCCTTAACTCTTTCACTTTGAGATCTATACCTGCAGGACCAGCAAGCCTACCTTTGTTTATGTTTACACCAGTAAAGTGTAGCAGGGAGGGATTCGGGATGTAATTAATGTAAGTGCTTTAGAAGTCAGCAAGAACATGAAAGAAAACCCTCAATGACTTCACCCTTCTGTTCCATACCACAGTATGTTTCACAGATTTCAGCGATTTGGTCATTTATTTTCTTGCTTTGCTGAGACAGAATCTCACAGCTTGAGACTTGCTTGAGTGGCCGTGATGGGTTAAGGTCTCCCTACCCATTGCCATCACCACTCCTTCAGTTGTGCTGGCACAACTGTTTCTGTAGCAAAAGTACGAGCTAGAGAAAAGACTAATTTGGGCTGTTATATATCTCCACGTCACATTTTCCTTCACATCGTTTTTCTTTTTATTTTTAAACCCCGATTAATTATTTGATATAACTCCCAGTACACAATGAGTTATGATGGTGAGTTTGCAAGACAGAGAATGGGAGGCTGTACTTCTCTTGAAGCCTCTGTCTGTTGAAGCAAGGGACTAAATAAACCAGCCATGAATCAAGGCTCTGATGATCACAGATGATTTATGCTGTGTGCAGTTTGCTACTATTTGCCTCTTTATCATTTATACTTACATTTCAGCTCTTCATCTTCAAACAAAGCATCTCTGCAGTCATGCGTATCCTTATCTTTTGACAGCTCTTTAAGGAAACGACATAGATACAGGTAACAGTCAGCACAGCTCGAACTTTCATATAGTGATAAATCTTTGTTAAAAGCTACTATCTCAGGCCGTGCAGGAACTATGTGACTTAAATGCAGACTGGGAGAAGAGATTAATACCAAATGTTGTGTCCATTTTGGGCAAGTATTCTCAAGAGAGGTTTTCTTAGGAAAAAGCCCAGCTGCCAGCATGAACTAACTTTCACATAGCAGTTTAATTTGGAATGATCTCCAAATAAAACCATACAACAAATTAAAAAAAAAAAAAACACCATGAGATGTCATGAGAGGAGGCTAGAGGGTTTTAATCTCATCTCTCCCACTGTAAATATTAAATCTCTCCACTCTTTCCTCCATTTTTCACTGTCATGGTGGTACTGGCCATTTACTGAGCTTTGTTCATAGCAAATAGCATCAGCATCTCAACAGAACGAAAAAGAAACTGTTAGGGAAGTTAAGGCTTTTTCCCATGTTTCTCTGAACAGGGCCAAAACCTCTGTCCTCAATGTTGTGACAAAGACCCTCAAATGCACACCATAATACTGGAGAAAACACAGGATCGTGCCAACATGGCTCAAATTGCAGCACAGACTCTGCACACCAGGATGTGCTGCCATCCTGAGGTATATGTTTCAGGGACCATGTCCCATTCTATCACAGACTTTCCAAAACACAGCACACCACTCTGCCATTTTCTTGTGCATATGAGGACTGCATCTGCTCCTGGAACAAGTATGCTTTTCTTTCATGTTTTCCTTTCAAGAAGCTGACATAGTAATGAAAAGTCACTCTTCAATTGTAATTTATAGTTGTTCACATAAATGAGAGGTAGAAAGCAAAATAAAAATTGAATGTAAATCTGTGTTTGGTTGTCACTGTTACAAAGTAAATTCTCAAGCAATTATTTCCACAAGAATCACACTGAGCTAGATTTATGCCATATGTACATACTTGCTATTGATGAATGAGCCACAGGTGTTCTGTTGTCCTTATTTGCTCTAGCTGAAAGAAAGGAAGAGAAAAAAATCAAAAAGAAAACAAAATACTTACTTTAGATCTAATGGGGGCTTAAGCACACTCGTGGGAAGGGCACACTTAGCATAGTGTAATGATTGGTTCTCAAAACACTCCATTTCTTCAAAGACTTTAAAATATATTTTTCAGTGCCCCCAGTCTGTCTGTTTCCTTTCCAATTTCTTTTCCTCGTTCCTAAGCCAGAACTCCATTGATACTATACACTGACATCACTGAAAAATACTTGTTCAAATGGTTTTCCATTGTATATTTTCACCCAGAATTTGAACATATTGGGCAACAGGGAACAAGAGCTTCTCAGTGCTTTTTGAGGGGAAAAAAGCCCATATTCCATGGTGGTTCTGTTCTGAAAGAATCACTTGTCTGGTCATCTAGGACAGCTTGGGTTTTAAAAGAAAAACCTGTTGCTACTACTTTAGCTTCTGAATCAACTTGTAGTTTATGACATGCACATACATGTAACATAATCATGACAATCACATACATTATGACTTGTATATACATTATCATGTATACACAAACAATAAATATTACTCAAGCAACCTAGGAAACTTCTGACCTTCACTGAAATCCCCAGATGGGAATCTTCTGAGAAGTCAAGGATTTTGCTGTCCCTTCTTCCACTTTCATGTTCTGCTCCTAGTCCTATCATGCTCTTAGGACAAGTATATTCTTATACATGCAGGGTTATCTACAGGCCTTCTGCAGCCTGTTAGCATCACTTGCAAGCCTGTTAAGCTTACAAACACTTCTCCCAGGACATCTTTCCATAGCACCGATGAAGGAGATGAGTTTGTCACCAAAACACTGAATATCCACATTTAGTTCTATCTTGTATTTATTTTATGGAGCTTGAACATGAACACTCAGTGTAGAGCTTGCTTACAGATGGTTTTGTGTAACTTCCAGACAGAAATTAGGGCTGGTTTTGGTTTTCACTGTGGAAGAGAGCTGGCAGACAGGAAAACCAACAGTTCTGCTATACCACCTCTGAAAGTACACCTCTCTTAGTGTGGAAGCTTTTGAGATACCACTTGAAAAGACAGTACAAGTAGCCTTTGCATTAGTACTAGCTGAGTTTCATACTAGCTACACACATTTACATCTCCTATAAAATTCAAGAATTTCAAGTGGAGCATTTAGTGAACTATCTTGTTGAGGATTTTGGAGCATTTCTTGTAATTATTTACAGTCATGACAGTATGATATTATCATGCTAAGAGTACTGTATCATCTTCAATGCCTCTGGTACTTTTTCTCTGCAGACAACTTCACCAAAAAAAAAAATAATTCAAAAAGTCATTTGGAAAAAAAGAGTAGCTACCCATCAGCTAAAAAAATCCACAAATTTGTCATACAGAGGAAGAGTTCTGGCCAAACCCAGAATGTTCAGCAAAAACACTTTTCTTTCAACATTTTAAAATGAGTCCTATGGATGTTCTGAGATCTTAATGACTTTATTGTATCTGTTGAAACGAAGAGTAAAAAATACCCCTGAGTGTAAAATCCTCAAATACACCTACCTTCCTTCCCTCCAAGGGAAAAAAAAAAAAACAAACAAAAAAACCACAAACAACCAAACAAAGGAGAAAAATGTAACAGTACTTATTTCAGGTTAAGCAACACTTTCAAACATTTTTTCTTTAATTTGGGGGCAAACTGTATTCTTTTCATGCTCAGATACCCTAAAAATTATTTCTCCAAGTTTTTTATTTGGTTAGCTAGCAAGTGAAAACAAATTCCTGCCAATGCTTTAGCTCTTCAGCATGCTGTGATGCTGAGAATGTCCAATTCAAGTCAGTGAAATGAACTTAAAAAGCTCAAAACTTAACAAGGAAATGAATCAAGTGGTATGAAGCCACAGTGGGAATATTCCCTCTTGTAAAAAAAAAAAAAAAAAATCTTTCAGACTCAAAACCTTGGACATATCACTTCATATGTAGTCCACCATTTTTATGGTGTTTAACCAGAATAAAGATATATGTAGAATTCATAACAATTAGTTCACTTAAAAAAAATGTGCTCACAGTTCAGTAAAATTTTTCAGAGAATGCAGGAAAAAAAAAAAACCAAAAAACTCCAGTGCCCTGTCTGCTCCCAGCATTCTGGTCCCCAATCAAAAGGGAGGACACAGAATAGGACACCTCCATTTCCAGTAGGTGCATAAGCTGTGCTTTGATGTTTGAATAGATTAGATGTTAATCTTACTGCTCTACATCATTACCTAAAAGAAAAATTAATAGAGATGCATGGGTAAGTGGTTTGTGAGGGGCTGACAGCCTGTTCCACTCTGCTAACTCGCTAGTATTTAACTAAGTAAGAAAAAGAAATAAACAATGTGGTAAAAAATCTAGTCATTTTGAGATGAAAGATCTAAGGCAGACTTTTATTATCTCATTCCACCTCTGTGAGGATGAATTAACAGAACAGATAGATAATAACTGACATACATTAAAATAAATAATTTTAATACCTTTTCTTATGCAGAGCATAAATAGAAGCACTGATCCAAAGAAAGCAGTCACAACGAGAATTGCTCCAACAAAGCGTCTGCTCTCAGTCCACAGAACACCATCAGCTGAATCTTCAAGAAAAACAAGTCGGGAAAAGACATTACATAATTGCATAAGCCTCTCCCTTTTCCTTTCATTTTCATCATATTATTTCTGCTATGAGCAGTTCAGACATGGTAACAGCATTTTAGGTTGTGTCTAAGGTCAGGTGCTGTTGGTGCACTTCACCACATCTCATTATCCCAATAAAGGGGGAAAAAAAAAAAAAAAAGAACGAACATATTCATATTTATCTTTGCTTCCTGCATTCCATGTGATAATGCCTTTGATTCCCGTCACAACTCCTGCTTGTCACCAAGGTACAAAGTGTTACATCGAGCTTGGTTTCCTGTCAGAACTACAGGAAAGGGCTGATTGAGAACAGAGAACAGAGAGTCCCTTTCATCTGGTAAAGTTCTCAACGCAAAGGATAAGTGGCCTCCCTGAATCCCAGAGGCATTTCTGGTTAAGACCAAACTTGCCTGCTCACTGCTCGTTAAAAGGATGACTTGGCTTTCTCACTCTCAGTTGCCTGTTTCCACCCCTTGTCAGTCTCAAAAAGTGTGCCGGCATAGGCGTTTCTAAAACTGTGTAGTGAACAGGACCAGAGAAATGACCAACCAAATAACAGTCTCATAAACAGAAATAGTATTTTTGAGTTGGATCAGGTCTCCAGTCTGGTTGAAAGCTTGTACAAACGTATCAGGGTACAATGCAGAAATTAAGAGTAACCGAAAGCAAAAGCAGTAGGTGATGCCCATTTACAAGGTCTAATGAGAAACTGTATTGGTCTTCTCCATTCATGCATCTTCCTTCAAGCCAGAATTTATGAGAAAAAAAAAAACGTGTACAATTTGTTAAATTTAAATATGCTCAAAGCAAAGGCTGTAGTGGCAGGAAAAGATCATATTGTTCAAATTTATTTGACAGTTATCATCAGAAAAACAGAACATTCTTGGTAGGTGTGTTTAATTTATATGTGAGGGTTTAATTTCCAGGCTTTGAGCCATATGCTTTTCAAATAATGGAAATTTTTTAAACGCTCAGACTCAGTTTTCACACGACTGTATGTCAGGCAAAATTACTATCCTTGAATTCCATCCACACATGCATGATGAACATGTTAGTATGGTGAAAGCATACTCTGATAGCAAAACTTAACAACACAGATATTTCTTTTTAGCCTTTTTAAAATTAGATAGGAAAGAGAAACAAATCATGGCTGATTCAACTGGGACAAAACTACATAGTATCTTGAAGTGTATTACCATAAATGAAATTTAGAAATGTTACCTGCTATGTGTAAAATGGCAGATGTATTTTCTTGCAGCTCTTTATTCCAGAATATACAGTAAAAAATCTCATCAATTCTACTTTTGATTGTAAGGGTACTTGTCACACGATACAGTTGGTCACTTCCAGTTTCATAACTTGTGTTTGCCTTATCAGTCAAATCTTCATATTCTCTGTTTTGCCATATCACTTCAGCTTGTGGGTATCCTTCTGACTGACATGTCAACTTCCATTTGTTGTCTCCTGTGCTCACCACTCCTTGGTTTATAGTTCTATAAGGAGCTAAACAAGTGGAAAAAAAAATATTACTATTAGGAAGCTAGAAGAATGTATTAGCAAGACACCTTTTCTTTATCCCCAGCCCCTGGGCCACGTTTCTGTACATCAGCTTGGATTTTGTAAATAATACTCTTGACAGGAAAAGTAAATATCAGTATTGTGTTGCTCCATAGTAACTGGAGGTACAGGATTTATTACAGTTTTGACACTGTTTAGAAAATTGCATTAGCTTTCTGGTCTTTGTCCTGTCTAAATGGTTTTTGCACCACCATTCCTCATACGTCATTATGGGAAATAAAGGACAGAACATGGATTCATCCTAGACAGAAACACAAAGTTATACAGCTGCGCGATGGCCATGAGGTGGCTCCTGTCTCTGGAGAGGTTTCTTTAAATGTTAAACTAGTCATGTCTTACTTCAGGGACCCCTCTGAAATCTTTTAACAGTATCAGATAGCACTGAATCTCCTGCAGTAGCACTCTCACCCTTAACTTTCAGACTGATCGTCTTGTAGTCGGCTCCCCCGTAGCCAATAAGACAGCGGTAAAACCCTGCATCTCTGAGCTTCACATCAGTGATCTGAAGGAGAGACTGTCCCAAGCTCAGATTCTCTTTCAACAATTTTATTCTTCCCCTAAAGTCACTGTGCTGACTTTTAAAGTCTTCCTCTCCTTTGAGAAGTGCATAAACCTGCTTCTTTAATTCATCTTTCTTTTCCCAGCTGACACTTAGATCTCTAAACTTTAATTTGCCATTCACTGGAAACGTGCATTCCATGGTCACGTTGTTCCCATGTTCCACAATGTAGAGTGACTGGGGTGCTTCAACCGTGAATAAAGCTGAAAAACAAATTTTGGAAGACAACTTAATTTTCCAATTATAAGCCTAATATTCGAAGTCACGTCTTACCATATACACAGGACATTTTAAGGACAAAAAGTATCTCCTCTGTTCAGAGAAGTTAAACATTTTTGCATGCACTTGCGCAAGTCTGGGACAAACTGGGCTATTTATACCTGCAAACACCTGCTTTGTGCATGGACGCAGAGTGACACTGTACCAAAAACAGGCAAACGTGTGTGCACAGCCCCTCAGCTGTTGCTTTCAGAACACCGCCACAGTAACAGGCAATTGTTAGCGCCTCAGATGGGAACGTTCTGTTTATATAAACGCCAACTGTTTTTACACACGATGTTAAAGAACACACGGCAATTCCCAGGTTTGACAGTGCCAACAGAACCTTTTGTTTAATGCAAACAGTACCTTGTCTGAAATGGTGTCTATGCTGAAACCCGGGGAAGGGTTTCAACCTGGACCCATATCACAGTACACATGCTAAGCACACATATCTAGTTTAATGTAAAAGCATGCTAAGACCTTTTTATTTAAAACATTAAGGGAAAAAAAAAAAACAACACAAATGGTAGCACCTCAAGGAAAACTGAGGAATTAACATTTCTGTGCTTATACATGGAAAGGAAACAAACAGTGCTACTGCTTCTTATGACTCAGCTTCTTACCATTTATGAAATGCCAGTAGTATAAAAATATATACAAAAGCAAAGGCTTTTCCATGATGTAGATAGAACCTAAAATGATAAATAATAGACAAATATAAATATCTGCTTATTTTCTAACGTGCATTGTAAAATACACTTTCTAGTCACTCCACACAAAGAACTGGACAGAAGGCATTGAATTGCTCTCTAGCCAAAAACAGGACAAAATTGCACCTTTAACTACAGTAGATGATAAGGCAGCAAGTTTCCTGCAGGGGTCCAGGAAGAACATCCAATTTTATTTGCTTTAAACATTTGTCCTTGGTTATGGCAAAATATATCCTTTTTCACTATCTGTCAATTAGTAAATAAATAGTCACAAATACCCAACTGTTCCCCTAAACTGCAGCAGGAAGAGTTGCCTCCTGCTAGGAGGAGAAGAGGATTTTCCTATACACGTTCAGTAGAAGAAATCGAACCTAGTCCTTCCCCACCTGTTTGCCTTTAACACACAGTGAACATACCTGGGTTTATAACACCTGGTCTCCCAGTACTTACAACGGAGCTCACAAAGCTACATATATTGTGAACAGAATTCATGCGGTAATTAATCACTTAATGAGTATTTACACAATAATGCCTTTGTAAAACAGTGACAAAAACAGTCAGCCTACAAACAAAATCTGTTTTCCTGAATTTCTGCTGCTTTAGCTCTGAACAAGTAAATTATTTCCATTTTCTGTCAGAAGTTTTTCCTCTCTTTATTGACATAGCTTTTACAGTTCTACACAACACTTTAATATTATAAAATACTGATCAATATCAATTCATACACTTAACCTTCACACACCCACTGCACTTGCTAGGTGTGTATTTTAAGTCAGAGCAATAGTAGTATCAAACACTGCCAACATTTTTCAAATTACTGTCAAGAAAAATTCAAACTCACTGTAATGGGAGTCTTTCATGAGTACAGAGAACCGTAGAATTTTATCTAAATAAAGTCCTCATTTTGGATACCCAAACAGCCACAAAAATAAGGAAAGACTGCCTTCAGCTGTCTTCTAGCGGTAGTTTCAGCACTTGTGTTAAGAAATTAAGCAACTGTAATACCCGTCATGCTTCCTAACTGATGGAATTCTATCTGGACTGCAACTATTATCATTTATGGTAAGATGTTTTGTCTTTCTTTCTCTCGTTGTCAACTTTAAGGTGATAATAAAGTAACAATATTGTCCTGAATCATAAGGCACATGTGCCTTTACAGTGTTGTGGCTTAAGGGAATCAGACTCCTCATAAGAATTTGATTCAAGCTACTTTTTTCCTCAGATTGCTGCTGCCTGATCCCAATAGCAGGTTTGCAGAAGGCAACACAGATGGAGCTGAGGAAGGGAGTCATACATTGTTAGGCAGGCATCAGCAACTACAAAAGGATATTCTGCTAAAAGGGACAGGAAAATGCAAATAAGATCCTCAGGGTGAAAGATCTGTTTCATTGATAAATAAATCCCAGGCTTCTTAATGTGGTTAGGTACCCAATTCATTCCTTAGCCACAAGTGATGTTCTCAAAAGCACTGCCAAACTGCTGCCTAAACCTGTGGGTACCTAAGAGTTTCTGGATGTGCATGCGTGACAGTCTCTCCATCATGATGCCACTGCCTCAGTAACAAGCAGTCCAGAGCACCAACTAAGCTCCAGAGTAAAGCTTCTCTAACAAGACAGAGGCATACCAATCTCACAAGTGTGCTCTGATCACGCTTACTCTAGAGGCAGGCTGGCAGAAGAGCGAGCCACTGAGACTGATGGGTATAGGTGTGCACCTTCTCTGTGCTCTCCATGCCAGAATGACCGGAGTTGTAGCACACTCAGCCCCAAAATACCTTCTACTTTTTTTATAGAGGCCGTAGCTGAGAGACTGCTCAGAACAAACAGCATATGCATTACAGTCACAGAAAGATACCCATACCCATGCATGCAACTGTTGTGGTTTAACCCCCGTCAGCAACTAAGCACCACACAGCTGCTCGCTCACTCCCCCCCGCAGTGGGATGGGGGAGAGAATCGGGGGGAAAAAAGTGAAACCCGTGGTTTAAGACAGTTTAAGAGGACAGCAGAGGAAGAGGAAATAGAAATAAAAATAAAAATAATAGACTATACAAAGCAAGTGATGCACAATGCAATTGCTCACCACCCGCTGACTGATGCCCAGGCCATCCCTGAGCCGCGATTGCTGCCCCCTGGCCAGCTCCCCCAGTTTATATGCTGAGCATGACATCATATGGTATGGAGTAGCCCCTTGGCCAGTCTGGGTCAGCCCCCCTGGCTGTGCCCCCTCCCAGCTTCTTGTGCACTGGGCAGAGCATGGGAAGCTGAAAAGTCCTTAACTGGTGTAAGGACTACTTAGCAACAACTAAAACATCAGGGTGTTATCAACATTATTCTCATCCTAAATCCAAAGCACAGCACTATACCAGCTACTAGGAAGAAAATTAACTCTATCCCAGCTGAAACCAGGACAGCAACTCATACCCACTTTTTTTGTCAGGAAATCTGAATGTCAGTATGAACTCCAGGAGAGCTCCTAGAAGATGGATGACCACAAGTAAGCTTTTACAGTTCTAAGACCCATGCTTGTATCCTGTGATTGCTGAACTTTAATTTGCATGCCTTCTCCCACTGCAGAGGAAAACAAGCCTTACCACACACAAAAGAAGTATGACTATTACTTACAAAATTCCTCAAGACAGAGAAAGTCTGCTGCTGTAATCAATTTTTCACTTTCAAGGAGAAAAAAGTAGGTCCAGGTCAAATCCAGATGCGCATGAAAAAACCCACTGCAATAACCATGACAGACCCTTCTCCTGTTTCACCCTGAGCAGAAGGATCCCCTGGCTGGATCGGTTGAAGCGGCTCGAGACACAGATGCCAATCAAAGATCTTTACCAAAGCTGCAATCTTCTCACGACTTTTTCTTACAGAACCTACCACAATGCCCCTTCTCTCCTCCTGCCGGCTTCTGACATCTATGGCAAACACAGCTTTATAAAAGTAAAAAGATATTCACTGTGCAAAATGCTCTTCAGTATTGCTGCTGTATGTTTCCTTCACAATCGAATGAAGAGGACAGGAAAAACACAACTATTTGCCCAAAGACTTCTTGTGACAGAACTTAGATGTTGATGTAACTCCACCTACTTCTTTAGGAAACTTCCCCATTATTGGAGAATCCCCCACTAGGGAAAATTCTCTATTGCTAATAGTGGTTCACTGTAACCAGAGACAGAAATGTTGGGAAAATTAGTACATAAAATGCCACAGGCATTTTAAGAAACACATCATCTGATCAAAGCTGTATGTGAGCAACGCTGCTTGGAACACCAGTAGCAGGAAAGTCATCCATCGACACAAACTCAGGGTCCCTAGAGTGTTCATCTTAAGTGGTGCTGAACAGCTGCTAACAAAACTTGGAAATTTCTACACAACTTTTTCATGTCTGCAGAGGTCATAAGTAGGAATAATAGGAAGAGCATTGCCTACCCATCTCTGGTAAGAACAGATATTCTCTCCCCAAAGCCCTTGCCTTGCCACTGTGTAGTGCAAGAAGAGTCGTTAGGTCTACGCACTAGCTTAGCAAAAATTAAAGAACACTGTCTCTTTCTTTTTCTTGATTCTAGAAGTCATTCAAGATACAGAAAAAACCCCAAGTATTAGAAGCCAAAGGATGTACTCACATTAACTTGTGGACCGGAGCAGGATAATCTGGTCAACAGCACAAAACACAACTTTAAATGTATGTTTCAGTGTAAATTCACCCGCTTATGTTGTCTTCGCATATCTCAAAACAGGGTTGAGATTCTCAGAAGAGTTAAAATACTGTGAAATGACTACTTGAAAGTTTTCAGAATGTATTTTCTTCTTTCCACTTGACAGCCCACTCACAGTATCTGTCATGGAAGCAAAAACACATAATACACAAAAACCAGTAAGAATTAAGCTTTTTACTTGATGTGTAGGAGGTGCATGGAGACAGTGGTATATGAAATAGCTGAATGTAACATTTAAGTTCTAGTAACCTGAAACTACCTTAGGAGGTTGCGGGGGTGGATTTCCGCAATAGGTGAGACCGATAAAGGTTAATTTCCACTGATTTCTTCTGTGCTTAAAAACAGGTCTAATGATATTTTCTTAGGGAAAAAAAAAAAAAAAGGCAACAAAAAGAAACTGAAACAAATTTGTAAAGTACTGACTGTGAGACCACAGAAGTCATTGATGTAGCTAGGTTTCAATGTTGTGAATTTAGTTTCCCCTTTTTCATTGCTTGCCTTCATGTCACAGGGTTGCTGTTTCCATGTAAGTATTCAGTAGCAAATAAAAGACCAGGACGGTTTTTTGGGGGGGTTTTTTGGAGGAGTGGGGTTGTTTGTTTTTTATATATGTACATACACACATACACATATACACACACACACACACACACACATACATACACACACTCCCCTGCATATACACACACAAGTTTTACACCATCGCTATACGCCGCGGCTGGCTGGCTGGCCTCTGTCCTGCAACAGATCTCCCCGACAAAAATCTCAGTCTTGCCCGCCGCTGGGCGCTCCTCAGCAAAACCCGTGCCCGGAGGAGCCCCCGGGCAGAACGCACCCGAGAGGGCTCCGGCCGCCCCCTCTGCCGTGGGGCCCCACGCCAGGACGGGCTCCGCGCAGAGCCGGGCCGGGCACCGGCGGCCGCCGGGCTGAGCTCCGGCACCGGCCGCCCCGGCGCAGCAGGCGGCGGGGCAGGGGAACGCCCGCTCCCGCCCTGCCAGACGGCGGGCCCGGGCACGGCGGGGCAGAGACCCTCCCGGCCGACCCCCGGCCCGCCTCCCCCCTACCTGGCGGGCCCCAGGGCCGCTGCGGGCCGCCTCCCCCGGCAGCTGCTCCCGGCGGCGGCCGCTGGGGCTGTGGAGAGCGGCGGCCGCCCCGCCCCGCCCTCCCCGGCCAGGCCCGCTGCGCTGGTCGCCGGCCCCGTCCCGGGCCTTCCGCGCCCGCCCCCGCTGCGGGCTCCCCGGCGGAGGCCGCGCGGGGAAATCCTGCCGGCTGCCGCCCCCCGCGGGAAGCCGCCCCGAAAAGCCCGGGCGCCGCGCTGCCACCCCCCCGTCTCCCCGCGCCGCAGCCGGAGCGGGGCAGGCGGCCCGCCCCGCAGGCTTCGGCGTTCCTGCAGCCCACGGGCTCCCGGGAAACAAAACCGAAAGCGGGGACGGCCACCGCTCCCCGCCGCTTTCCCCCTGGGGAGAAGCGGTGCCGGCGGGAGCGGCAGGGCACGCCGCCCAGCAGCGCGGCTGCC
Source organism: Nipponia nippon (assembly GCF_047370975.1). Classification (NCBI taxonomy): domain Eukaryota; kingdom Metazoa; phylum Chordata; class Aves; order Pelecaniformes; family Threskiornithidae; genus Nipponia; species Nipponia nippon. The sequence continues at coordinate 46,049,224 of NW_028262402.1, forward strand.
TGCCTTTTTTTTTTTTCTTCCTTTCTTTTTTGACAGCAGCCATTGTTTCATGGTGAATTCATATCCTTCACGCTCCAAAGGGATGACTTGCGTGATAAAATTGACTTAGGAAGAGGAAGAGTGATGTCAACAGACTGGAAATCTGGCTGACTACACAGCATCTGGGATGACCGTAAAGTCCAGGAGCTACGTGCTGCTTCTCCGCAGACAAAGAAGCAATCCAACTTTACTTAAACAGCTCTGTTCCCTGCCACTTAAAGATCCTGCTGAGGGATAAAACTCCAATTCAATAACCTGATAATACAATCTGACAATATAGTGTGGTGTAATGTTTCTTATGTTATGAAACGTAACCCTAACAAGATCTCGCCATAACTTTCCTGAAAGAAAGCAACCCCCAAAAAAGAATATTACTCAGGACATTAATCCACCAACGAACCAAGGAGCCATTGTGAGAACACCTCACTAGCGAGCACATTTACAGGGTGGAATATAAAGCAAATTCAAAACTGTAACCCATGGCAGCACACACGTGGCAGAGAAGCGTACTGAAGGGGGGGAAGGACACCCAAACCCCTGTGCTCTCTACGCTGTAAGGATCAGGTACTGCCATCTGCAATATGTAGTTAATGTTTTTATGGGCCATAAAAAGGGTGTTTGAGAAGCCACCGGGATCTCTACCTGGAAGTCATTGTGTTTACTGTTGATACAGCACATTGCTGTGGAGGTACTTGGCAAAGATCGGTTTCATTTGCTGACTTGGGTCCAAATCTTCTGAAATCATATAACATGAGCGCCTCAGAAAGGAGGATGTGGAATGCTAGGTTATATGATAAAGGCTCCTCTGCACCCCCACAGGGAGGCAATGGCAGGTGGGGGAGCCCAAATAACACCCTGTCCCTGCTGCTCCCAGGCCCGTCACAGGAGATACCAGCCCATTAGAGACCCATCTCCACAAGCACAGAGGAGCACAGAGGCCCGAAGGCAGGTGGGAAGCCAAATAAAAGGCTCAGAGGGACACCCTGCCTGGGCCCCTCCCAGGGGAGCCTCAGCCCCAGGTCTGAAGCCCACCAGGGTGAGCCAACACCATAGCACCTTTCAGACCGAGGGAGCTGCTGCCTGGCGATGTGCTGTAGGACATGTTACAGGATGCAGGGGAAGAGCATTCTGGCATTGCACAGGGCTTGTTATGAGATGCTCAGGGGAGGAACGAAAGGTGGGAAAAGGGATAGATCTAAGTGATTTTGGAAGGAATAAGTGTGAGACAATAGAGGGATAAGTGGGTAAAAAGGACCAGTTGCATATAAACAGTTGCTGGTCAATGCACTTGTCTGGCCATGCCCTGTGCCCAGGTAGTGCAGTCTGTCCTCTCTTCTCGTTAAATTGCTTTCTGACTCTCTTCATGGGTGAGGGACTCTTTATTCAGGGTGCGTGTGTGTGTATATGGGCATCTGAGTGCCAGCAACTGAAGTCATACCAAGGGTCGGAGGACCCATGTGTCCACGCTGCAGTGGCTGGAGACTGGAGTGAGTGGACTTCAGTGCCAGCGACTGGAGCGAGACCGCGGCCATTGGGGCCCCTGTGTCTGTGGCAGCAGCACCTGGACTGGGACCATGGGCCAGAGGGTCCCTGCTCCCTGCGCTCCCCGCTGGCAGCTGGGGAGACCCAAGTGACACCAAGTGCCAGGCCCTGGGATGGGACAGGGGATCAAAGGCCCATGTTCCCTGGGTGCAATGCCCAGAGAATGAGGGTGTGTGAGCGTGTGAGTGTGAGCAAAGATCCATCTGGGTGAGCCAGTGAGTACGTGCGGTGGCCCGGGAGGCAGGCCACGGCGGTTCTCTGAAGGCAAGATCACAGGAGGAGCTGGGACCCTATCAGAGGGACCAAGGGAGTCAGGGGACAGCTGCTGGAGACACCATGGGGTCTGGGGGGTCTCTAGGGGAGACACCCACTGGGGGTGTGGGTGTGCCCATGTCTCTAAGGGAGAGTCCATGGGGGGTTGGCACTGGGGGAGCAGGGGAGTTCTGGCCAGCTCTAGGTGGAGGTTTCTGGTGGGGGAGTGGGGTTTATGCATGCAAGGGAGGTGTCGGTACCAGCAACTGGAGAGGGGCTGCAGACCTCATGGGCTCATGTGTCTGGATGCTAGACTAGGAGACTGGGATCCAGGGGCAGCTAGTGGGCAAACTGAATGTCTGAGCACAGCTGTGGGAGAAATCCATCTTGTACATACGTGTATACATTCCCACCAGCGGACCTCTGTCCTGCTCAGCCAGAGAGAGGAACGGGATGAAGCTGTTGATGCTGTTTGCATGAGTGCTCCGCGTGTCTGCCTGTGTCATCTGCGTGGCTGGCCGTGTGTGAATGTATGTGTATAATGTGGTGTAGACATGAGTTCTGTGTGCATTTGCCTACTGGGAATACATGCTCAGCTCATACTGGTTGGACCCGTGGGCACGGGGCTGCGGCAGCTTCACCTCTCCTGGGCTGTCGGATCTGCCTGATTTCCCTGACATGCAGAACTGTTCCTTTCAGCCAGAATCACCGTGCCAACAACTGTTGTTCCCACGCTCTGTGTGCTGAGTTTCTGTAACGCGTGAGTTACTGAAACTAATTCTATTTTCCATACAGAAATGGAATATGAAAACATTTTCCATATTGGGAAGTAAAAGCAGTTTATGCACAGTACAAATGCATCCTCCCTGAGGCTTCTGGACCACAGGAAAGCAGCTTCGGATAGCCACATTTGGTTTTGCTGCACACCTTCCCTGTTTTCAAACAAGTACCTTAATGGAACTGTATAAAAAGCTGCATTTACCCTCAGTATGCTGAAGGAAGAATACAGATTAGACTAAGCTTAATGACAGGTACACTTAAAGTGTTGTTTATGGCCAAAGGGGAAACAAAGCTTATATATAAAACTAAGAATTTTTTGCTCTCATACCAAGCCTGCGTTCGTTTACACCACATAATTACCCTAGTCATAAAATCATGGTGGTACCACGCAAAGATAACAAAACTAAAACAAATTAGCTATAGAAAACTGATCACTTAGCAAAGTTGCTGCCAGAGACAAGCCAAACAACACCAAGATGCAGGCAGGTCAAGAAAAGTTTAGATAGAGCAGGCCTGAAAAACCTTTAGCCCTGAGGCCTTGCAAACTCACTACAAAGCTTACGGCCCGCTACTAGGAATGGCAGTACAGTATCACAGGGCTACAGGGTAACAACAGTTCCCTGGGACTGCAGGGATTAGTTGTAGTAGTTGCAGTGTATTGTAGCATCCCTAACGTATGTAGTTTGTGTATTGGTAACATTTGGTATTTGATATGCAGTGTTACATGTGTAAAATCTTTTTGTGGATCTAAAGACTGCAGGTCAAACAGAAGATCGGTAACTAAAGTGAACACCTCGCTTTATGAAGCTGCCTTCATCACCAGAAAGGCTAAAAGGTGTAGCCAACCCATATCTACTAGACCATGCCTCAGAGCACATCTGGTCCTCTGGAAATCCTTCTGACATCTACAGCAACTGCTGTTGAGGGTAACCAGAACCCACTGTGATACCAGCAACAGCATCTGTGAGCTCTGCATATACCATAGAGGAGAGGACAGTAACATCTACAAACTCCGTAACGGTAATCCAGGAGTGTTAGGAAACCCCTCTAATGGTAGCAAGGATGATCAGATAATGAAGGGCTCTATTAGACTAACAAAATATGACAATATGAGGACAGTACAAACAAAAAAATGAAACACTAAACACTTCCCTATTCTTCAGTTTCTTACAGTGAAGAAAATGCTTTCTAGTAAACACTAAATCAAATCCTACTAGAAAGGAAGAAGAGAACAGATCATGGGAGTGGGTATCACCTGGTTAGCATTTACAGCACCTGTGATGCAAGAATCCTTTTCCAAATGGAAAACCAAAATGAGCAAATATGAGCTGAGCAATCATTATCCCTGGAAATTATTAAGCAGCAGCATATCTCTTTAGTAACTTCTTTACTTGAAGTCACAAGGTGAAACAAATCTATTCCACACATTGTTATCCAGTGGGTTCCTCTCCAGTTGCAGATTTTACCACCTAAATTAACACTGGAATTCAGATTTTTATTTAAAAAAAATCAGGAATTTGATGAGTAGGAATCAAAATTACCCATCCACTTTTGTCCTTGCAGTTCAGCAAAAAGGCACACTGGTCATGGGAACTGGTGCCAGACAGACCAGTACAACTAATTCAGCTAATGTTTTAGTAAGCTTTAAGTTGTTTAGTAATAAACATGACATAAATGGCAAATTTACTTATACAGCGAGGTAGTGTACATAAAATTAAAGCTACAAAACCGTCACAAAGCCAAGCAGAAGTCACAAACCAGCCTGAGAAGTCTCTTTCCAGTAAGAACAACAAACAACTACAAAAACATTCCCAGAATGAAGAGGAAGCTTCTAGTTTAAGAGCAACTTTACTAAGCTGATAAATGCTTTAGTTAACTAAGAGGATTAGATAACATTTGGACTTCCCCTATTGCAAACAAAAATGCTGTGTCAAAGCTAAAGGTTCATATTTGTTTTGTGTACATGCTTGGATTTTCAAAGGTCACGTATCTCTATATATTCATGCACTTCCTTTTTCCAAAAGTTGAATAGTAAGAGGAAAGCAAAAAACCAAAAACCTTCATGGATTTAATAATTTTTTGTCATTAAGATAACATAGTAGAAATCTGGATTTTTTGCTGATCACTCATTCCTAAAATAAAAATAAGCAATTGTCACAAGTTAAAGAATTAATTATCATGGAGTTAAAAAAGTCTTACAGTCATTCATGTTCACAGTCAGAACACTTCTAGTGTATTCAGATAAATACGCTATGGTAAAACAGGGAAATTGGTATGCTAAAGATTATTAACTTAGGGCATTGATTTTTATCTCTTTCTAACTATTTAACTATTTTGATCCAGCAGCTTTAAAGTTATAAGATATTAAATAAGCATTTGCTGTTCCATTTTGGAACATGTTGATAGATTTTGGAATTTAATTTTGCAGATAATCTTTCCCATTCAATGGAATCAATCAGGCAGACTGATACGGATGTAACTTCCTTTCCAAGTATTAATTCTACAGGCTATCTCTAGCATGATTTGCTTCCTTCTTAATCTGGATTATGAAACTGAAGTGGATAATGGATTGTTTTAGACCCAAATCATTATGGTAAAATTCCAACTGATTCATCCAAGTGCACTATATATAAAGATAAGAGAAAGACTGTTTGCTTTCTTTCAAATGTTTCTTCTGGTTGTTCTTCTATGTTCCTTTTTCTTTCTTGTCATGTATAAATGTCATTCAATGTATCCAATAAACATCTACATTGGCACAAGTTATTTCCATTTTTAGGTTACTTAATTTTTTCAGTTAAGTACCACAACTAAAATTTCTAAGATTTAATTGGTTTTGGACCAACTACTTGTGGAGAAAATACATCTTATCATTTAAATCTTTAAAAAAAGAAGATTTCAAGAACAAAGGAGACATGACTGCCTGGCTAATGGCTGCCAGTTTTGCATTGCTACAAAATGTCTTTATAACTGTACGTGGGTCTTCTGCAAAGGCAGCAATCCCTATAGCTTTCTGGAACACTGCCTACCTTCAGATATGCCAACAATGCAACAGCACCATGCAATATGTCATGTTGCCTGATTTTTTTCTGTGGACTCCATATCATGACCTGACAGATTGGTGGTCAATGGGCCATAGCCTGGAGTACTGGAACATAAGCCTGTGCCTAAGCCTAGATTATATACTGCTGTACTCCACAGGACAACGGTTCCCAGCCGATGATGTGCCAGCGCATCATGAATAAGGCACTGTACGGAAGTAGACTTGGCAGCATCACTTAGCCCAGCTCTTCTTCTTCGTTACGCATTTGAAACACAGTGGTAGCAAGATACTGATGGAGGGGTAAGACAGGTATCAATCAGCCAAGCAGGACAGAGATTCTGGATTTGGCTGCGGCTCCTCAGAGGTGTTTCTGATTTCCTGTGGCAGTCACTCAAATGAAGAGCAGCAATGCGGCTGGGGGCGTGGGAACTGGAACAGGACAGGCAATGTCCCCCAGTGTGGTGCCATGAATATTCACAGTATCAGTGAAATCGTACTGTTCAACCCGTGTCTGGAGCAGCAAGCAGGTATCAGCACCGAGAGGCAAGAGCTGCAGCCCCTGTTGCAGATGGGCTCCCCAGTGTCTGCAGCCTAGTGTAACTCAAACCTGCCTCCACCCCAAATGCATAAACCGCAGTGGCTCTTTACGCTCTATGTGAAACTAGCCTCCATTCTCTCAGCTACTTCTTAAATCCTTAATCCTTTCTTCAGAAACTACCCCCATTTCCCTAGCAATCAGCCACAGTTACCCCTCCTGTTCTTTGTTCTTCTATTATTGAAATCCGCTGCCACATCATGTTAACCCCTCCACAGAAACCTGACTTCTGCAAGACAGAGGTCTGCCACAGCTGCAATACAGAGGTCTACTGCACTCTGAAATAACTTTCTGATCAAGAAAAGAAGAAATTTGGATAGACCAAAATGGTTTGCTTGGCTGCAAGGGGCTTGGTGGGTGGAGGTGGATGATATCTTTGGTAACCTGCTTTGAAGGAAAATCACATTCTCTCAAATTTACCAGTAAGAGACCCATCAACCACAGTTTCCTCCGATGAAGCCTAATGAAAGGAACACCCATCCAGGGCTGCAGGTGCAGCACCGCCATCTTGCGTGGAGCCGGCGCACGGCAGGAGCGTCCCCTCGGGACCCCCGGCAAGGCCTCGGGGAGCTGCCTGACACCCTCCTGCTCACGGCACAAGTCACCGCTCCGACCACTTGGAGGATGGATTCTTCTGCTTAGGGGTGGACAGGTCTGTTACCAGCAGTGTCTAATGTCATCTGTTAGTCGTAACTGTTTCTGTCGTCCTCTGCCTTCTCTCTCTCTCATCCTTTCTCACAGCATTTGTCTCTCCCTCCTTCTCAGTACGCCACCACTTATTAATTTTTTCCATTCCTTCCCATAATTATGCTCTTCTCCATTTTTCATAACATTTTACACAACCAGTCATCACTCATGCATCTATCAGGCTTCCATGTATCCTTCTACAAAACCTTACTATCATCTTGGATCGCAGGCAATTAGAATTAACTACACGTAGTCAGTCCAATGCATCCTCCAGTTCTCTGCACAGGATTGGCATCTTGTGAGTCTGCTTCCCGGTTTTCCCCTCCTTTGGTTATTGCTGTCATTCACGGTATCTTTACGATACGAGAATGTTTTGATTCTAGATACAACCTTAGGAACACATTAAACCCCAGAAAAGCTTGCCAAATTGGCAGCTGGTTATTTTAGATAAACCAAGACATATGCAAGGATTTTTATTCAAGTGAGCAATATAATACCTTCAGTAAAGCTATTAATTGTGGGCTAAACCCTTGCTCTCAAAGGTGTGGGCAGAATCTTGGGCCAGATGCCTTTGTCTTCGCAAGTGCTTACATCTATAAGCAGTTAAATCAACACTTACTCTGTACTGTAAATTGACCATGAAAGTTTGACATGGACTAGTCTGTCAAACCTCTGGAGCTGAAAATACATCATGTTTTTAAAGTTTGTATCTCCTTACAAACTAAAGCTATGTGTGGTCGAGAGACTAAATACTTTTAAAAGTCACAGGCATTTTCAAAATCTCACAAAAAAAGATTCAAGTTCTTGGAAAGACTTGACATAAAAATATTAAGCAATTTTCCACAACAGAAAAAGATTTGTTTTTTCCTTACTTTTCTCCTATTTTTGCTGTGCCATTAAAAAAAAAAGAGGAAGGAGGAAAAACGGGAAGATAGCTGTCTTCTCAAGACATTTTTTTCAAAAAAAACAACCTTTGCAAATATGTATGCATTTAGAAAATGAATTAATACTAACAACAAGAGTCAGTTGCAGGTCAAGACATTTGCTAATGTGAGTATTTGAAAATGACACTCACTACATCTGAACCTTGAACTCTTTCTGGAAAAAGATGATTAATTCTTGTTGTAAGGTGAGATGTCAAATTCCACTATGAGGTGGTGTTTGAGGTGCCGTATATTCTCACGGACTGGTGTTGGAAACTTTAACGAGACACTCTTTAGGGCCTAAAGAATCCTGGGAATCCTATCCAATATTTGTATCACTGTTTAAAAACCCAACTCTCAGAGCGTAATTTTTGGCTCAACACTTTTTTAATTATGGAAATTTAATTTCTTTGGCTTTCAAAGTCAGCCTTTAATCATGGATGATGATGCCATGAAAACATCCTGACGCATGATGAAAGGCAGAGGAAGACAAGAAGCCTAAGTGTCAGAAGCATTTAATTTCTTTCTTTGCTAATTTATACTTAGTACCTGGTTGCATCGCACCCGAGTTGTGAATCTGCCAGGGCCTGCATATACATTTAATGTGGAAAAGAGTTCCTGGAAGTTTCTTGGGACTGTTTTGATGGACCAAAAAAAAAAAAAAAACCCAAAAAGAGGGGAGGAAAATGACATGCAGCCCACTGCAGGACTGGCACTTCCCACCCAGCGCATTTTTAATACCCACCCAAGCTGCAAGACCCAGAACGAAACCCATCGCGTCTTCGCACGTTTACGTTCTCAAGTTGCCTGGAACCTGTCACGTCATTTCGATGCCACCACACTCCTCGGTTAAAAGCGTACGTGGTACCGGTCCCACTTGAATGGAACCGCATTTCTTCAGACTGCTAGAGGATTTAGGGTGTTTACTTGAAATCAGCTTAGAAAGAAAATAAAACAAGCCACGGCGTTCCTGGTTACGACAGAAACCAAGGGCCCAGGCAGACACAAGCGGTGCCGTTCCCCCCAGACGTTTCCAACGGCGGGCGGCCACTGCTCTCCCTCAGGGAGCACCCGCGGGCCGGGGCCGGGGCCGGGGCCGCTCTCCCGCCCCGGGAGGCCGCGGCGGGCCGCTAACGGCCCCGGCGACCCGGGGCGGCCCTGCCGGTCAGCCCGGCGCCTGCCCTTTAAACCCCGCCCGGCTCCGGCGGCGCCGGCCAATCGCCGCCGCAGGCGGGGCGGGCGGTGACCTGCCGCGGAGCCGGGCGCAGCTGTTGCCCTCTGCCCGTGGCCGATCGCCGTCCTTCCCGGAGCTGGGGTGCGGTGAGGTGAGGCGGGGCCCAGCCGGGTTGCGCCGGGCCGGTGGCCTCCGCCTGGGCGCCGGGAGCGGGGCGGGGACCGCCCGCCGGCAGGGAGGCGGGCGCGGCTGGCGCAGGCCCGCCGGGCGTGTAAGGGGCGGCCCGCGCAGCTGAGGCGGGCGCCGAGGCCCCGCCGCAGCTGTCGGTTCTCCCCCGCCCGCCCCCGCGGGGCGGCCCGACCCGCCCGCCGCGCTGCCCCGCGGCCTGCCCGCTGCCCCCGCCCCGGGCAGGCGCCTCCCGGGGGCGGGCGGGCCGCCCGCGTTTCCCGCCGCGCCGGCCTCACCTGCCTCGTCTCTTCTGCGCTCCAGGGCACGATGGGGTTCATCTTCTCGAAGTCCATGAACGACAGCCTGAGAGCTCAGCAGGAGTTTATGCTCATGAACTCACGGCTTCAGGTAACGCACAGGGCGGCGGCGGCGCGGCGGGAGGCCCCCCCGGCCCGCTGTCTGCAGGGAGCGGGGCTTGCGGCTTCACCCGCCGAGGCTCGCCCCCCTCCCGGGGCAAAAGTGCTCTGCCCGCACACTCTGCCGATGCCAGCGTGGTCATCTAACACAGCAGGTTCAGATGAGTAAAGCACCTATCCTCTGGACCTAACAACTTCCTCGGCAGTCTGTGTTAACAAGTTGTACAGGTGAAAGCTATCCTTATGGTAGCCAGACCCTAAAAATACAGTTTTGGAAACTTACCTTGTACAGTCCCCTGAAGCACAACTGGGCTACTACAGTGTTAAGCAACAGGTATGTGTTAAAGTGAATCAGTAACACCATGGTTACTGAAACATGGATGCTATTCCCTTGAAATACATGAGTTAAACATGTTTCAACTCTTCCACTTTACAAAATCTTTAAAACAACTCTTTAGCTTCAGTTAGGTGACTGCAGTTATTCCGCATTGCTAGGAAGGCACTACACAGCTGTTCACAGTTCTAGAAACCTCAGACTAAATAGGGCATAGGGGATTCCCTCTCATAAAATAAAACAGCAGCAGAGAAAGAGAAGGAACACCAGTTGGACTAAGGTTCAGGAAGTTGTGCTGAACAGAACTTACAGTATAGCACTAGTTACAGCTCTCTGATTTATTGTTGGGTATCTTACGATCTGTAACTTGTTTATATACTAAATGCTAGAATGCAATCTGAAGGCCTTAGCTGGAGTTTGTTCCTTTAGTTTTGTGTTTAAATAGAATACAGGTAAATTTAAAACGTTTAAAGCAGTGATGGATGAACTTCCAATTTATGAAGTTGCCAGTAGATGGCATATTCTAGTTTTCAAAGCAGCATGCAGATAGTAGGTTTTGTAGGATCACATGTAAACTGAACTCTGGAGGTGACCCTGGAAATGTGGCTAGGATGGAGAAAGATAGCATAAGGAAAGATGATGTAATAAAATACTGGATAGCTCTTAACTGTTTAAAGAAAATCAACTTTTTACAAGGTTTGTAAACATAATTTTCTGTCGGTGCTGGATTATATGTTTCTCAGATGCAACCACAAGTTTTGCATACAAACAATTTGTATTTCTTTTTTCTCTATATAGAGGGGCTCCTCCCCCCCCCCCCCCCCCGAGTTTTTGGAAATCTAAATGACAGGAAGGTTTCCAGTTTGAGAGAATGATGATGAAGTTGAACTGGAAGCTTGCTTCATGATCTGCTTCTCTGCTGTGCAGAATGAAAGACAGAGTTGAGGAAACGGCTTAAATTCAGCCTAGCACTTGTAGGGTGCTGTGGGCTTTGAATGGCAAACAGTCCTGGGCCTCTTGACCCCATATGCCCAGCAACTCTAGTGCTAGCCCAAATGCTCAGGCTAAAATCAAAAATAAACTTCTTCCAGTACAGTTACAAAAAAGCCCTTTCAAGATTGCATACAAAATTTTTGCAAGTTGCTCTTTAGGAACATTCCCTGTGTTGTATTTCTTCTTTTTGACAATAGTAATAGTCAACATAGATTTCTTTCTAACACTACAAATGCCTGATCATATCTGATTTATATTATGTTTGCAGACATACCTGCCACGTTAGAAAACCTGCATCTTGTAAAAATGCAGAAAGTGGGCAGTTATGTCAGCTGCAAAAGATGCAGTGGGGGCGAGGGGAGGACTAAGTTTTGTGTCGTAAGGGGATGGAAGAAATTGTAGTTAGAAAGACCTGGAGAAGATAGGTCATGCTAGGACCAGAATGAAATAGCTTAACTTAAAGCATTAGATATTCCCTTACAGTGACGTACTGGGATTTGGATGCCATCAGTTCTCCCATCTTCCTCTGAAAACCATCATGTTTGTTAATAAAACAGAAGCTTCCACTTCAAGCAGTGTGATAGATATGCTGTGAGAAATTAAAAAATGCTGATTTGTTTTAAATGTAAATCTATCCCAAAACAACATGTGGAATCAAAACCTCTTGGAGTTTTTCGTAGCCTCCTAATGTACTGAGGAGTGCCCTGTGATTACAGTGTTGAGGAAATAGAGTACTATAGTTACACCAAGCCAATTGATGTGGAACAAGGAGTCGTCAAAACTGTTTCTCCTAGAATGCCCTCCCTATTAGCTAGTGATGGTGTGACACTGCTTACAAATGAACTAGTAAGTCTTTGGGCTGACCTGGAGCAAAACACAGCAGGTGTTGGTGACATAGTCAGAATCTGTGGAGGCTTCTCCTGTTCCTTGTACATGAGGAGGAGTAATAAAGTTACTGTACATTGTTTGGAACAGGATTTTTGTGCTATCAGTTTCCATGACAGAACATTTTTTTCTTTTTCTTTTTTTTAAAAAACAAAATAAATTAGGTATAAATGGAGGGAAGACACAAAGTTGTTCAGTCATTGACTTATCCTATGTGGAGGACTGTAAGTTGGAAGGAGACCTCTGCAAAAATAGGAAGGCGAGTAACATGACAGAAGCTGATAAAGACCCCTCCAAATCCCAGGCCTTGGTGCATGCTAAAGCTCAGTCACTTTTAGAGTCGCTCTGATGTGTGCAGGACAGTCAAACCAGCTGGACTACTACAGAATAAGAGAATGTTAAAAGATGTTGTAAAATCACGTGCATATTTTTTTCTTTATACCCTTCTTGGGATAACTCTGAAAAGAAGGGATTGTGGCCTTGTAAATTGTATCTTAATGCTTTTTGGAAGAATAATAAAAACTCAACTGTCAGTTTGCCTTGATGTTGAAGGACTTGCCAGTTGTTTGTATTGTCTTGGTGTGGCTCCAGAATGAAATAACAGTCTGTATCAAGTGGAGATTGTTTATTGTAGAAGTTTGTTGAGGCTTCATTTTTATCATGAGCCTGCTCCTTAAAGTGTAAGTTGCAAAATTCTTTCCAAACACTAATATATCAGATCTACAGCTCAAGCCTAGCATATGGCCTTGCTAAGTGCTTTCAGCGTGGCTGAATGGGTAAGAGGAGGTTCCAGGTCTCAGGGCATTTGTAGCACATTATTTCTTTTCATGAGCTATGTGGGTGCTCTTAACACAATTAAAAGCAGGAATTTCATGTATTTCTTTTGTTGAAGTGCTATGTTCTGTACTTTCTGTTCTAGTTAGACTTATTCATTGCCATTTTTTTGAACAATCCGAATGTATACCTTGAAAAAGCTATTTCAATAACTACTTACTAAGAAAGCTGTTTTCAGATGTACAAGGCAACCTGGAAGAAGATACATATTTTGAAACTGGCAACTGAGAATGCAGCAATATTTGTGGCTGATAGTTCATTCCTCAGTATGGATTAGAACATTTTAAATATACCTTTTTTTCTTTGATATTTCTAGACAATGACATTCCTTGACCAACAGGTGGGTCTCTTCATAGGAAATTGGCTGAATTCACATACTTCAAAGCTTGCTAAAGACTTCATTGTGATGAGACAGGCTTAAGTATGATTCATGCATAATATAAGTACATTGTCTTTAAATAATTTACAAAAATATTAAAACAACCTTGTGTACTCTATATGTAGTGTTATTTAGAGTGATAAGAAGCAAAGTCATGGTATTTTAAATTTGATTTCTTACTGTTAATGAATTCGATTCTAGGACTACATAGAGCAAAGCTTACTAAATTAACTTTGCACTACAGAAGAATATTTCTGTGCTGATGTGTAAAAGACATTCTAAGTGCAACTTAAAGATTTTTACTTTAGGGTATAGACATAAAAAGCGCAAGCTCTCCTGTGAAATTTTTGCCAAGCATTCTCATGCATGTAGAGGAATCAAAAATGCTTTCTTTTGTTTTGAATGGAACCCCACCAACTTAGTACTATGCCACTCCCTCCTTGCCCCTCGCTCCAGGTTAGATTTTAGTTTATGCCCTGCTGTTACTTTTCTAGAGGTAATGCCTCTTTTGGCTCCAAAAAGTTGCTTTTCCTTGCTTTCTTTGGGAAACTCTACACAGGGGAAACCAAGTCAGTTCCCAGGTTTCCTGTATATAGCTTGTCTGTAAGTACTCAGTGAACTACACAAAAGTTAACCCTACAGAGGGGGAGACTGAGATTTTTTTAATATGGGGGTTTTGGGTTATTTTTCCAAGGGTTTTGTGAGAGTTGAATGACATGAAGATATCTTGATGTGTGTGGGAATAATACTGCATAGTAAACAGTGGTTCCTAATCTATGAAATTAAAAAATTTAAGTCCCTGTAGCATTTGAAATCCTTGGTAACTGTTTTCAATTATATCTCAATGTATAAGGTGCTTTCTTAATGAGAAGAAATTTTTCATTGGAACTCCACAAAGAATTGGTGGTGCACTGAGTCCTTTAATGACTAGCCTTTTTACTCTTTCGTATATTAGCTTGCAATGTCATTAATAATGAGATCTGAATTGACAACTACTTTATAGTTTTGTTACATCGCTCTTTTTTTTTTTAAACATGAGATGACCAAAATGGGAGGCAGTTTGACCGACTTGTTTGTGATTATGTATAACAATCATACTTAAGGGATTAAGCACTCTCTTGATGTTGTCTAGCTTTTGAAGTTTTCACCTAGATACTCTTGTGGGAAAACTGTACAAAAAAAAGCAATGAGGAGAAAGAGAAGCACTGATTTTGGTCAGAGAATGGAAGAGAAAAATCTGTTGTATAGGGAACTAGTGAAATGAAATAAATGAGGGCAGGTCAGCTCAAAAAGCAAGAATTGTGTAGCTGGAGTTTAAGCCATGTGGAAAAGATTAATTTCTAGCTTTGTGGAATTGCTAAATGTGATACTGATCAGGTTCTAAGTAATGAACTTCATTCTCCAATAATTTATAGCACAAGAAATTCTCTAAACTATCGCAGAGCATTTTTAGTCTGTTTAAAAAAAAACAAACCAACAAAAACAGAAAATGAAAAACCTCTGTGTTTTCTCTAAACAAAACAATAAATCACATTCTCCCATCCTAAAAAATTGCTCCTAGTGTAGCAGCAAAATAGGAGCATTTTGCTGTCACAGCAGATGTTAAGTAAACAAGTCTAGCACATATCTGGTCCTTGCAGAAGCTGTTATGAGTGACAACGTGCTGGAGTTTCTGCAGTGTTGGTGGTTCTGGAGAAAGGAGACCTATACATGCACAAGTACACATGTACACAGCCTGAGAAGCAAGCAGGAAGAACCAGAGCTGTTTCTGGTCACAAAACTGCAACATCATGAGAATAACTGAGATGTGGTAGGACAGCTCGTGCAACTGGAAATCTGTAATGGACAGATACAAGCTCTTCAGGAAAGACAGGTAGGGAAGACAAGGAGAAGGGCTGCCCATGATGTGAAGGAGTAGCTTGTCAGTTAAGGTCAGAGGAGAGGCCACAAAACACGACACTGTGGTGGGAGTGTGCTGCAGACCACTGATCAGGGTAACGAAGTACATGAAGCCTTCAAACAACTGAAGAAAGCCTCCAGATTACTGACTGGTTCTCATGAGACTTTAGTCTCCCTAACATCTGCTGAAAGGACGATAAAACAGGGCATAAGTAACTGAGTACATTTCTGGAAAACGTGAGGGGATAGCTGTTTGATACAGGTAGGTACTGGATGGGCCATCCAGGGCTCATGCGCAGCAGGATTTGTTACTCACAAATAGGGAAGAACTGATTTGGGGATGTAATATCAAAGACAGTCTTGGTTGTGGTGGCGAGATCAGGGTCCTGAGGGGACTGAGGAAAGCAGGTAGCACAGTGCAGACCCTGGACATTGGGACAGCAGATTTTGTCTTATTCAGGGAACTGGTAGGTGAGATGCCATAGGAGGCCGCTCTGGAGGATAAAGGAGGTCAGGAAAGCTGACATGTTTAAGGACAACCTCCTCCTAATGGCTCTGGCAAGACAGAGCCCCTGGCAGCAATGCAGGCTGGGGGCTGACAACTGGGGAGCAACTCTGTAGATGGAGGGGACACTGGACGACAGCAACCAGAGCATAAGGCAGCACTGTGCCCTGGCAGCAAAGAGTCAAAAGGACCAACAACAAGTGCTTTATAAGCAGTAGTGCAGCCAGTAGGTTGAGGAAAATGACTGTTGCCTTATGTTCAGTGCTTTGTTAAATGCATTTCAATACTGCATGCAGTTTTTGCCCCCCTTCTCCTCCCTTAATACAAGAAAAATGTAGATGAAAAGGAGCACGTTTAGCAGCAGACCATCAAGATTGTCAAGGTCTGGAGCACTTCTTGAGAGGAGGCCAAGTGAGCTGGACTTACTCAGCCTGGAGAGTGATGCCTTCTGGGGTGCAGGATCCAACAGGAGCCCCCCAGCAACTGTGAGGAGGTTATCAAGAAAGCGGAGCCAGGGTGTTCACAGTGGTGGATTGCAGGAGGGTGAGAGAGAGTGGATATACATTGAAACAGAATGGCGGGAGCAGTTCAGACTGAATATAAGGAGAAACCTTTTCCCCCACAAGAACAGCTCAGCAATGGAGCAGAGGCTCAGTGAAGCTGTGCAGCCTCCATCCTTGGATGTTTTCAAAACATGACTGGATAAAGGTCTCGGCAACCTGGCCTGATCACGTAGCTGACCCTGTTCTGAGCAGGACCTGCTGAGGTCCTGAGTTATTCTATGATGCTTTGACCACCATAGAAGCAGGCACTATATTTTGTGGATCCTATGAGGTAGGATTTCCTCACATCTGCTTCTTCTCAGACTGAGAATTATGACAAGTTACTGCTTGATGTCTGCACTCCTGTTGAGCACCACATGCACAGCAGCAGTCTGTTGAAACAAGCTGTGACTTGGTCTAACTTTTAATTGACAGTTGTTAGATAGACTTTAGGTATGTGTACGTGATACTGACAGAGAAGTAACATCACAAGGAATGGAGTTCAGAATTAAACCCTCAGTGTGCCCTGTACGTCAGATTGCAAAAACTAAGCAAAAATCTGGTTGTCTGTGGGAATAATTTACTTGAAAAAAGAATTGTGCCATCTCCTGTATATTTTGAAAGTTTTATAATATATATTGCTGCATTCACAGGTAAGTTTCCCCAACACTGCTTAATATTACATATCCAGAAGTACCATGTACATAGTCAGGCAAAATCAGCAATTCCAGTAAAAAGCTATAACCATTATTTAAGCAAAACTTGTTACAAAAGTCTTGCTTTAAGTTTACAGCAGTTGGCTCTGCCAGACTTTCAGGGGCCGATCAGACTAAGTGGAAGACTGGAGGACTGTAATTCTTGAAAAATGTAAGTTTGAGGAGAAAGTAATAGAGGAGGAGCCAAAAATCACTGGAAGTGCTGGAAAGAAAAGAGAGTACTTAGTGCTTAGGGTGATTGTTGTTTCTGTGGCTAACAGATTTTGTTGTTGTTGTTGTTTAGGGATAGCAGTTCAGAGTGATTTGGAGTTTTGTTCAGTTGAGTTTTGGAGGGTTTTTTCCCAGCAAGAGAATTCCTTATCAGACAAAAGGATAGTCTTCTCTGTGGGAAAGCATAATTGCATTCAGGAGTCAGAGATAATCCTCCAAATTAATCTTTGATGGGAGCCACATAACCTTTGAGAAAATAAACAGGCTAGGAAAATAATATACTTCTGACAAATCTTGTATTTACCCATAATAAAAATGTTTGATTATAACCTCCTGTCTGCAATATGAATCTCTGGATAGTCTCACTCCCCTTTGCCTGCCATCCCTCCTCTCTCCCTGTTTTATTATGTCAGACTGTAAAGTGCATTCTTCTCCCCAGGTAATATCGGATAGCCAGGAAACAGCCGTAGATCTGCTTTCATAGTAGTTAGTCTTTGGGAGTTCATAGACTTGCTTTCTGTATGCTCCCTGTGTGGGCATGGGAAAGGTCCCATACCCCTTGGTGAAAAAAATGGCGATATCAAGTAAAGCTAGAAAAGTAAGGGGTTGATTTTTCTATTTTGATAATGCAGTGCAATTGCATGTTCTTTTCTGAAAATCCATGCCAGCCTCTCCCTGTTTTTCAAATCTTTTCCCTCTTCTGGGGTCCCCAGCATCATAGAGGTTCATTTTGAGCCACGGGAAGACTACATTACCCTAGTAAGCCAGCCAGTGGTATTGAAGCACCTCTGCAGTTCTTCACCTAATTGGATACATTTGTGCTCCTTTCTCTCCCCCCCCCCCCCCCCCTTGGTGATTGTTGGTCTCTTTTTTCCTGCTTTGTTTTAACAGCTCCTTTTGAAGCTTTGGCAGTGATGCAAAATAATAAGGGAAATAAAAACTGGAAGCATTTTTGCCCAGTTAGTTAAAATTGTTGAGTTGAATAGCTGGGCAGATAGTATAAAACATTGCTAGGGAAACTGATCCTCCAGTGCAATAACGCAAAGTTTGACTTTTTAAAGATGACGGAGAATACAGCAGTTTCTTCTGTAAGTGAAATGTTCTTTTGGACACAGCACAGAAATGCCAAAAACATATTTGACTCTTGCAGATTCTGTACCTGTAGAAATAACTTAATTAATTCAAATAATAAATCACAAGATTTCTGCTTCTGAAAATGTCTCTTAAGTGTTCTGTGCTTTCATCTGTTCTTCAGCTCTTGCCTATGGAGAAAGATGTATGCATTTTACACTGTATGTACGAGCTGTGGCACATGCATTCATGATGCAGCTTGAAGTGAAACTGCTGTTGAGTATTTTCCATGTCTTCAAATGGCTCTAATGCTCTCGGTCTCATAAGAATATGCTTTGGAACATTATTTCATCATCAGGTTAATGTGTAAACATTAATTTCATTAGACTGTAATTTGATGTTATAAAAGATGCGTGACAAAAGTTTGCATTTGGAAAAACTGTCAAAAACTCAGTGAAAGCATAGATAAATGCAACTTAATATCATATTTTTTCTTTCCTCTACATTGTCAGCACTTGGCTAGAAGCAAAGCATAGCATGATTGCATTACTTTCCTGACAGGGTTGTAGTGCCTTAAGAGGCTTGCATTGAATGGCAATAAATGAAAGGAGTGAGGCAGGTTTTTCTTCATGTTCAACAATTTGTTCTTAAATCTGAAATGAAAGTATAGAAGTACCCTGTAGCAAATGTCTTAATAGACCATATCTTATGACCAAATTATATTGGATTTTTTTCTGAATTAAGTAATAATAATAGTAAAAAAATAAAGTCAGACCTATTATAAGTGATGGAAAAGGACCAGAACATTTCCATTATATCCGCTCAGCAGCTTCTCAAAATAAAATCTGGCCATAATTCAATGAAATGTTGTTTGTGTAAAATTTTAGATTGGAGGATTGGTTTAGTATTCTGATTGTCTTGATGAATTGGAAAATGGCTGAAATAATAAGCAATGGTATAATAGGTAATAGAATAAATACCAGTCCAGAGCATTATATACAAGAAGGAAAAGTTAAATAGATTAACTGAGTATAAGTGATTAGACTTCAGGAGCTTAAAAAAGACCTAGGTTTTATATACTTGTGCATAAATATCGGTGTATTTATATTTTTTTCATATATATATTTATATACTGATACATCAGCTGAGTCAACAGCACAGATTCTTGTAAAAAGCAATTGTAATTGTGGATTTATTAACCAGGGGATAAAATTACTCAGTTTGCATTACTGATAACTTTGCTGGGAAAAAGATTTTGATACTTCTTTTAATGAGCAGACAAGCTGTGAAAATTTCAGAGGATGGCAGTAAGAATAATAAAGGCATTAGAACCTATGAGGAAAGGATGAAAAAATCTAATTTGTCTGATGCTATAAACATGTCTGTTATGAATTTTAAGTTTGCGTGTTTTGGTGGTGTTTTTTTTAATCCACTAATTTTTCTCAAACATCCTTCTAGAGATATTGAATCTTTTCCATTGCAAAAGCAAGCAAGCAAGAATTGGGATAAATATTAGTCAACTTTGAGTGCTTAACTGTCATATGTGTTACTAAGAAACACAGTGAAATCTGTCACTGGTAGTATTGTTTGGGATAAAAAAAATGTCTATTTCAGCTCCCTGCTTTCATGCTAACTTTAAAGGACCTCTGAATATGCTTTCTAGCCTTATCCTCATGACTACACAAACACAGAAGCTGAAGTACCTGAACAAAATGCAGGTCCAGTTCACCGAGGGCTGGCTAACATGTAGCGACATTTTCTTCTAGATTTACTTTGCACTTAGTACTGCTTCTTCCTTAGCAACATCTCTTTTCCAACCTTACAACTTCTAACCAACTCAAACACATCAGTAAAAGTGATTTTTTTTTTTTTTAAATACAGAAAATACAATTTTTCAGGACTTAACACTGATCTCTGTGTGAAGGCTGTTATATTATATCATGTTACCTGCGAGACTTTTATCTAGCAAAGTTTACAAGATGTTGTAACTTCAGTTATACAGCTGTTTATTATTGGTGTTTGGTTTTCACCTCAATGTCTTTTTTGAAAATGTACACAACAATATATGCCCAGTAAGAAATAAGTTTAAACCTTTCAACAGAAGTTTTAAGTTTGTTTCTTATTGAGAAGTATCTGATAATCTAGTTATCCTCCTAGTGGTTTTTTAAGTTCTTACTTTTTAAGAAACAGAAATTTCTGTGGTAACATATGTGACTGGATATCGTGAAAGAGGCAGCTGAAGCATTTTAAACATTTGTTTGAGTGAAAAATGAGATTATTCATTTAGCATACATAAAGTACAAGCAGTATTTGTACCTTCATAGTTAAGAAGATAAATGGTTTTTATACAAATATGTACACCTTCCTTAAGTTATTGGTTTTGTGAGATTTGAATTGAATAATAGTCCTTAGGATATACTGATATATAAAACTTTGCTTAACTTCCTTTACTACTGCAGATACTGAGAATTTTGTGAGGGAGAGATGAGGAAAACCTGACATTTATCAGGCAGCTTGATGATCTCCTCTGCCCTCCTCTCCCCAGTTTGTTTTAAACTGGGAAAGAGTTTGTATTTGAGGTGAAGGTTTTATATGCATAATTTTTATTTCAGTTAAATTAAAAATGTAAAGATGATACTACAAGATAGGTCAGTAGTAGTTTTATGACAAACTAGGCATTGGGCCACGTTCTGTTTTAGTAATTCAACTTAAAGACAAATGCAAAATGTTAATGAAAACCAGAGGAGAAGAAAACAAAACTTTTGAAAAGGGAAAATATTAATGCCTGTTCAATACATAGTAGACTAAGAGTACTCCATCTTAGGCAGGTAAGACGAATTGACCTAAAAAGCCATAATTTTGTTCTTGGTAGGGACCTGTATCTTTTCCATGTTCCTGTCCTTATCCTAGGATGCTTTTTGAGTAATGAGCTAAAAGTGGGAATGGAAAAGAGAGTATAAGAAAGTATGAGTAAAGGGCAGGGGGAGATGCTTTCTGTTCTCTTTGAAGATATTTTGCAAATAGTGTTGTAGGATTCTGTTGGGTTTCTTCTTAATAAATTCAATTAACCCATTATTCAGTCCACATGCTATTGATGATTTATCAGTTGGTCAGAAAATGAGGTGGCTGTTGAAAGGCATAGGTGTGCTATGTTTTGACTCTTGACAGGAAGAAGAATGGCTAATGTTAAAATGCCAATGAGTTTCTGAACAATAAAACTTCTTTTCATGCTTTATCACTTTCATTGATCAAAAAAGAAAGAGAACTGACACATGCCTCTGCATAGGCTGCTTTCTATAGAGTCCTTCCTGTGCCTAATAAAACTTAGCGTGATGACATTCTTTCCATCTACAGATTTGCCAGCTTATCTTTGTTAGTAAAAGATCAGCCACCTCCATGATGATACCTGAAAATTTAAATTTTTCCTAATGTCTTAGATACTGAGTAATTTTCCACAGGGTTTTGTAAGTCCCTAACCTTTTCCTCTCTAAAGTTTTCACTGAGAATTAGTCAAAAGGGGTTTTTTTAAGTTCTATTACAATGAAAACAATTTTTCCCTTTCTTCCATGTGAAGTAAAATGTAAGCAAGCTTTCCCTTTCCTGACTACTACCATCCTTTTCCCTTTGGGGTGGGAAACAGCTAGATTTGTTTTCTATTGACAGGATACTAGTAGTGCTTATGGTATTTCTAATGCATTTGTCTTGAAGCATTAGAAAAATTGTTTCGCCCCTTAGGTGATCTGGGCTTAATTCAGGAAATGAATGCTCTCTGGTAACAATTCTATATCCTTATTAGTTTGCGTGCATCAAATGGAACAGAACAAGATGAATGATATCTGTACTGAGGAAGATTAGAACAATATATCTCTCAGGAGAGAAGCCAGTTTGGTTGGTATTAGCTGGGAGATTTTATACTCTGACTGATCACTGTAAAGAAATAAATGCAGTGGTTTACAAAGAGCAGATTTTAATAGCTATTTCTAACATGCAAGCACTACCAGCAAAAGATGCAAAACAAGCTGATTGCTCCACCAGTAATGAGACAAATGTTAATTAAATCTGTTCAGTGGAATCAGTTCTACTAGTCTTTTTGCTGGGCAATACCTGTGGCTATTTCATATCGCTGTGAATGCAGCTTGCCTAGGTAAAACTTTTGTCTTGCTTGGAGGTGCACCTGCAGCTAACCATTACACATGTAGGCTTACTTTGTTGGGGGGATTTAACTGACTTCAAAGAAAAAATGCCTTCTGAAGCTGCCTCCTTTAACACTATGAATTTTCTATAGTTCGTTCGTTCTTAGCAGAGCAAACCTACCATTTTAGTCTTCTGCTGTTAAGTCGACTGAAGTCAAATCTGGCCATTTACTTTTTTTTTCTATGAAATACTATTTCTTAAATACTAAGTTTAAAAAAAAAAGGGGGGGGGGGGGACAGGGGAGGAGCCCTGTTATTGAGCAGAACTCATAAGAGCCCAAGGGGTACAATGGATAAGTAAAGAGATCTTACACCTATTGTAATTCTGTAACAAAAATGGTGTAAAGGGAGCCACAGTAATTTCGCAAGTCAGAATCTGAAATGGATAGGAAGAAACATCACATTTGCAGGTTTCGTTGGCATTATAACACCCTTTCATACTGCAGTATCATTTTACAGCCATTTCTTCTGGTTTTCATTTTTGATTCAATGCTCTGAGTCTTTACTTCTTTTTTAAAAAACAGGTGCATGAGGCACACAAGGAGCGTACCTAGAGGCATTATTGGGGGATGGAAATAACAAATTGAATAGTTCTTACTTATTCAGTTATTAGTCAGATTTCGAAATGACTTGATATTGTAATGTTAACTCTTCGTCTTACACTGCTTGATCTATTTTACTATTCCTACAGCATGGATAACTGTTTTTTACTTAACTGGCTACCCAGTGACTTTGGTTTGTCTTTATAGAGTTTGTATAAAACTCCTGAGAATTCTATACACTGATAACCGTACCTTAAAACTTTGTTTACTCTGTAGATAAGATTAATAAATGCAGATAGAGGACACCCTTCTTCCCTCTGTTGCATGTTGCTCAAAGGCCACGCAGCAGAAGCATGGAAATGCAGCGTTACTGCCAAGAAATCATACTTTCGTACCACAGTCCATTGGATTGAGCCTCTCCTTTGCACAGCCGAAAATGGCAAATGGATTTAGGTGCTTTTGATGTTATTTTCTTTTTATATGGTATGTAATACCAGTAACTTATTGACAACAACAGGAATATAAAGGATTTTTTTACAGTGCAGTTTACATTCTGGTTTGTGGCTAAAATTGTGAGACCCATTTCTTTTTATGATATCTCTTAGCTTGTAAATATTTGTAATGTGTCTTTGTACTTGGAAGCTTTAAAAATTGAGTTTTCTTTTTAGGGAGTGTAGTTTCTTGCAGTGCTAATAATTTTAATTGCTCTATGTACTTGATGTGAAAAATATTTGCAAACAAGCTTTGAAGCGGCAGGATAAAACATTTAAGTCTGATTTATTTTAACTGTTTGATCTAGAGGCCCATTTCCTGACACTTCTGTGTACATGCTGGTCATAGAAGGAAGCAGACGCTGCATAATTATTACAAGTTACCATCTCTGTATTGCACTCTGGTGGCTTACAATGGAGGTGTAACCACAGGTATCACTATTCTATTTTCCATTTATTTTTGCTAAACAACCATTTGCAGCAGCTTCTGGTTTTGCGCATTGATTAGGAAGGATGACACCTAGGATGAGTCACATAAACCCTTAATCTTTCATCTGCTTATGAAATGCCAGATGCATTGCTACTGCAAGGGGTTTGTGCAGTTACTTAGCTATACTACCCGCACAGTAGCTTCTATATGTGTCTTGTAATTGATTTGCAGATTTTTGTATGTATGGCTGTCACATTTTTTAAAAATTAAGCCTTATTTTCATTGAGCCTCTGAGTACTCAGAAGTTAGAAGTTACTAGTTGTTAAAGAACACTTTCATAGTCTCCGAGCGTTGAAAAACTGTAAGTTTTCACGGCACAGTAGCCGTGGCCTATAACAGATGTTCAAGAGGTTCGCCTGTGACAAATCTGGAGGTTCTTTTAACATGAGTGTGAGGATATTCCAAGAGTTTCTTCATTTTTCTCTTTTCTTAGATTTAGATAGTGAGTTTCAGAACTTGGGCAGAGATGGTGGATATTTATCTGGCTGGTAATTCCTTCTCAGGTAGATTAATTCTTTTTCTGTCTGAATATCTGTTTACGAGGCTGTCAGTATAATTATGTCTTAATGACAGTGACATGAAATACAGTTCCCTAAATAGGTTTACTGCCCTGACTATGCTCAAGCCAAGTGTTTGTCCTGCCCACTATTTTAGAGGGGTTGGGGAGAACAGAGTTATCTGCCAGGAGAACCATTAAATATGTCAGGTTGCAAACAGAGGCTGTATCCAGGGGTCGTTACTGTGTGTTCCCCTCTCCGGATACATCTTGACCTTTAAGAAATACATCAAAGAAATTGTATTTAGTACACATGGATGGTGAAGAGAGAGCATTTTGCACTGACTCTGCTTTCCATTTCTGTTGAGCCTTTGTACGTGACCTTGCATCCCATTTGTTTTGCTTTGTACATCACCTTAACACAAAACCAAGTGGCATCTGTTCCTTCCTACAGCATCTGAACATGAAACAGAAAGGCAGAAAGAAAGAGAAAACAAACTAAGAGTCTAAAGTATCAGAAATTTCCAGTCTATCTAGCAGTGCTGATGTGGCTTGTAATCCAGAGAGGACTGTTTATTTTTTTGCAAGTTGTCAAAGTTGATTAAATTATTTCAGATGAGAATTTTCTCCCACTGGATTTTAATCAATGAAATGATGGTATAAATGCTCTTTTCTATGGTTTGACATCATTGTGACAGTCTGAAGAATAATCAATAGAAATGATAAGGATGGTTGCCACTGACTAGTTTATTAGCATTATCAGTTTCACAGTAACTGACCTTTTCCCTCTCTGCCTCACTCCTCTTCATCTGTCATGTTTCATTTTGTCAGATTGATTTCCTTTTACTATAACAGTTGGTATGTGGCAGACTTCAAATGCTAATCAGCCCTTACAGTTTCTCACATGGTGTTGAGAAACTACTGGCTGTATTTAAAAAAAAATGGGAAAGTTATTTCTAATTGGGTCCTTCTGAGAGTGTTATAAAATATAAAATATTACTTACTTTAGTACCCATTTTATTTTGAAATACTAAACTTAAATTTTAAAATTATGCAATCAATATTTATTACCAGTAAAGGCGTTGCTACTGTCATTTAAGAACATCTGTTCATTATGGAATTAAACTCGCAGAAATTTCTGTACGGTTTTTTTGGATTATGATATTAAATGTACTCGTATATGTCTTTCTAAAACATGATCTAATTGTTGTAGGTCACAATTTCTTAACAGTAATAGAAAAGCACACTTGGATGTGTATCCATGCATCCACATCACAGCTTCAGCTCTCTTGTGCCATGCATAGCAACCTGGCTGGGAAAACTACAGCATCTCCCTTCCTCCCATGGTAAATCTGCACCTGAG
The DNA here is from genome assembly GCF_047370975.1 of Nipponia nippon. Lineage (NCBI taxonomy): Eukaryota > Metazoa > Chordata > Aves > Pelecaniformes > Threskiornithidae > Nipponia > Nipponia nippon. Next base: position 46,074,783 of record NW_028262402.1, read on the forward strand.
ACCTTTTACCTATAGTTTTTATGCATACATAGTCATGTAAATAGGCCCTATCGAAGTTTTTATGGCTATATAGATGGGAGGCTGATGTATTTAAAATTAAATAGAATTTGTTCCCTAAGACATGGCACTTGGATGGTGAACTGTTGTTCGCCTGATGTGTGTGATGTGCACCTGTGGCTTGTTTCCTCAATAATCAACTTCTCCCATCAGTGAGATTATTCTAAATAAGCTACAGCACACATCTGCTAAGTTTGAATGATACTAATTTTCTTTATCTTATCACCTATAAAGTTCTACGCGTGAAGTTATGGTTTGCAGTAAAATGAATACCTACTGTTCTTAAGTCTTGCTTCTGATCTGCCACCATGGGAAAAGAAGTCATCTTAAACATCATTGCAAAATAAGTCCTAAGGGAGTAGGACTTGGCCTTTGTCATAAAATCTGCATGTTAATAGGTCAAAAGGCTTGTCCACCCTTTGACTACTCCAGTGTGGCTGGCATTTTCAATAGAACACATGTGGAGGAAAATAAGACGCAATTACTAAGAAATTAACAGCTGAAAATGGGATATTGATTTGAACTGCAGTCAAACATGATTTGGTTTTCTGTCTTTCGTCTACTTTGGAATCATCTTTTGTGGTGGACTTCTGAGTCTTGTCCTATGTAGATCTGCTTTCAAATTGTGACTTGCTTAAGGTTAATGTAATCTTAGTGTAATAGTTTTGCCTAATGATCTACCAATAGTTGTTTCCCAGTGTAAAGTCAGCATATCAGGCTATCCTGGTCATTCAAAACTGTCAGAGCTCAAGATGTTAAATTCAGAATGGCATGTTAAATGGGTAAGCACAGGATATTGCCCCTGAATTTTTTGAAACTTTGAAAGATTGAGGTACATAAGAGTTGCTTGAGTGACCACATAGGCGCTGAATTTTGTGGCTTAGATAAAATTCATTTAAATGCATATACTCTTTTAGTGTCAAACATTGCTCATAAACCTATTTAGCTGATCAGATGTCAGGTCTGGGCACATTAAATCAGTCTTTGATGACACAGGGTAGGTAAGTGCCCTGCCTTATGTCTGCTCTGTCAGAGTCTGCCAGTCTGTCTGTTCTCTGTTGTGCTGACCACGCGTTGTTGGAGCCGACACGTGGAACATGATGGAAGGTGGAACACGTGGAAGATGAAACTATGCCAAGTGACAAAACTGATCTTGGAAATGGAAAGCAAGAATGAAGATTTTTTTCAGAATAAAGGAGAGCAAAACAAAGGGCATTTCTGGCATTTGGGAGAGGTGTTCCTGGGTTTGGCATAAGATTGCATAGGTTCAGAGAGATTTTGGAGCACATTTAGTGATGTTTGTATGTTGTTATTAGATTTTCTCCATATAACTTATGACTAAATAAAAATTGATTTAAAAGCAAACTTCGGCAGCGGTACTATAGATTACTTAGCATCCCTAAAAGCATCTTGGTGTTTTCTTGGTGCTACATTCTAAGTTTATGAACAAAATAGATCTTCTATAGTAAACTGTTCATTGTGACATCATGCAACTTTAGTAATAGCAAGAATTAAATTATTAATTTAGCTAAACATCACTAGATCTACTTTTACTGCCTTCTGTGCATCAAGATTCCCCTGAAACCTTTTCTTCTTGGCTATGCCACATTTCCCCATGTACACATAAAATGCTTATCTCTAAGATTCATCCGTCTAAAGCTTCCCTCCAACACATCTTTTTTTAAATAAATTTATTTGAATACAGTATTTTGTTTCATCTAGGTAAGATTTTACATCCACATTGAAGGATTTTGCTCAAAGGAAAGAAATTCTGAGCATTTTTCTATGCGTATGTGTGTCCCCCGCCCCTTATTTTTGGATGGGGTGCCATGTAGAAAGTTGAGTTGTTTTTTTTTTAAAGTGGGGAAAAAAAAAAAAAAAGATCCTTCTGGTTAGAAAAGAATACGAAAAATTGTTTGATTATGTTATCTGACTGCTGTTTATAATATACAAAACAAGTTGTTTTCATTTATACTAAGTTGTTTTTATAAATTGCTTGTAGATATACATGAAAGTATCCTTGGGCTTCTGAAATTTGATATGACAGGCTCCTACAGAAAGGTCTTTGTTTGACCTTAGTGTCTGTGACTTAGCGATTATCTTTTTCTTTCAGTACTTGGGTTTTAAAGAGCTATCAAAGTATAACTTGGGGGGGGTATTGGTTTTTTTGTTTGTTTTTAAAGAAATCATGTTAGGATCCTTTAGTTTACTCTTGGGAGATTTATACTTACAGCTTTGTTTTTATTCCATGCTTATTTCTTTCTATGCTCTGTGCATATTAAACTGTCTGTTTTTCTTCTTCCCCATTAAGTTTTCTTTTAGCAAGACCTATATTTCGTCAGCATATCTTTGTCCCACTTCCTCCCCATGTATTTCTTCAAACTGAAGCTCATTTAGGGTAATACTGTGCATCTTGGAAGCGTAGGCTCCTTATCTGTGCTGACAGGCAAACAAAGGATCCCTTAATACTTCTCACACATGTGCGAACTACACACATAACCAAATTGAAGGGGAAAATAGAGGTCATTAAATTGATATTACATGTCATTATTTTATCTTGTCACATCAACCCTCAGCAATGTACCAGGCTTAGGATATTGGGGACCGCAATGGGGCTAATTAACGGGCAGCGTGCTTGTTTACTTTAGAATCTCCAAGTGTCTCATAGGTGACAAAATAAAATCTAATTATTTTGATATTTTATTAAGTGGTTTGTCAGCCATTATATAATTACTTCTTCTGAAAAAGGCGATCTCAAAATTATGGATATCAGGAAGGTAGAGCCTGTTGATATTTTTGTGAGAACAACAATTGCAATGTAAGTCTTGAGGAAAGAGGAACAGATGAAACAGTATTGTGAGACTACAGTGAATGTTGTTTTTCCTACTGTGTACAATTATACGTAATTAGATCTGTCCTTTTTTTATTATGCTGTCTAAAAAATTAATTCTGCCTATCTAGGTACTGAATGAGCTTGTAAATAAGATAGCAAGATCAACATAGTCTGAAGAAATAATTAGTAACAATTTAACAGAAATTGTTCTGTTCAGGCTAAATCAATAGTAATGGAGATGAATAAATGGATGGAAACCTTAAGTAATTACAAATCCTTTAAATTATTCTTGAATTAGAAAGCAGGAGAAAAGAACAGATTTAATTACTTTTATAGATGCATGAGAAGAGAACTTTCTGAATTCTCTCTTTGTTCTTTCTTTTCTAGAATATGCTTTTTTAGGCAGCTGGTATTCTGTTTCCTGTACCTTGATGGACTTTTTATGCAACTGGGTTAGCTAGGCTAAACATATCAACTCAGGTACTCTGTTTTTTCCCAAAAAATGGGTTTCAAACACTAATGGGAAGAAGCAGACTTCTTATTGTGTTAACTAAGATCTGTACTCTGGTTTCAGACTGCTTATTTTTGGCACGATTCTTATTTTTTCCATCACTCTAAGGAGGAAAGACCATTGTTCTTTTTGGTGTTCTGTACAGTAGAGAGGAACTTTTAGGAAATACTAAATTTACCTTTATTTAATGGAAATGTAGCAGTATGTTTAGATGGGGCATGTAATTAAAAAAACCCCCAAAACTAATAGTCTGCTTTTTTATTCTTATGCACCACAGAAAGTTCTACTTTGATGTGTGAATATACTGTCTAGATTGTACTTTTTGCATTATATTTTTTAATTTCAATTCCAGAAGTATTTTCTCACAGACTTTTGATATGTATTCCAGTATCTTTAAAAGATCTGATATCTTCACAGGGTTTTTTCTATATTTGTAAACCATGATGTTTCAAAAGAGTTATTAGCTTTCTGATGCATCACGAAGAAGAGAAATCCTCAAAGGGCAAGGAAGTGTCCAGATTGACTGTAAAGATACTATCAGCTAAATTAAAATCAAGCAGAATAAATTGGAAAGCAGCTAGATGGTGCCCTTTGGATCACCATAGAAATGCAAAGGTCAGAGAACCTTAACCTATGGAGTGCTGCTGAGACTTGGGGAGCTCTCAAAACCTAACACTGGTATTTTGCTTTTCCTGACCTTGAGAAGCAGCATTAGAAAGATTCTGCATTAAAGCATTTGCTAATTGACCTAAATGCTTTCTTGGTATAAACTATTCTGAGTTATCACTGAAGAAGACCATTCTCAATCAAAAGCTATTAATGACTGAAGTAAAAGAACAAAAAAGAAACCTTCTCAGCTAGTGTGTTGGATTTATAGACCAATGAGAGATTGACTCCGTCTTTAAAATAAATGGATGACTTAATTTTGTTTAACCTCTCTCCCTTCTTTAGCTGGAAAGGCAACTACTGATGCAGAACCAGATGAGGGAAAGACAAACAGCCATGCAGATTGCTTGGACACGGGAATTTCTCAAATATTTTGGGACATTTTTTGGACTTGCTGCTGTAGGTTTAACAGCTGGGTATGAAGTTTATTTCCTAACAGAAAATATAAAAATATTACATTTATATTTCTATGATGCAGGATCTTCCTTTTGCATTATAGCAGGTAGTTATTTTTATCCAGTAACTGCTCAGAGGTTGATCTGATGACGAAGTGACTCTGATTTCTGTCTGCTTCCAGGTGTGTTTTGGTTATGTCTGTACTGCAGACTTGTATAAAAGCAGAGACAGGTGAGCTGACAATAAAATGATACAGCTGAGGTACCAAAAGTTCAATGTAAAATAAAAGTTGTGCGTGGAACAGAAGGGATTGTTTAAAAGCCATGCTATTTTCTTGCCTGTATTGTGATTTAACGAACTCTTAATGAGCAACAAATCCTCCACCATCTGGGTTTTTTAATATGTCAGTGAACAAGTGGACATATTCTGAAATCTGTTCACTTAAAATTTGAATCAAGAAGCTCACCCAAGGGGAAAAAACCCTAGCTAATGAAGCTGTATTGCATGAGGAAGAACTTGCCTTATAGGACTTTTGTTTGGTAACATGTTTTTCTTGGGCTATAACATGATTAGAGGGAATGTAGGAAATATTTGTGGTTTCGTGTACATAGTGCAGATTAAATGCACCTTATGTGCATTATGCGTTCTCTGTGGACTCGGATGCATTTGGAACTGAACATAATATCTTGATTGCTACATGTTGCATGTGGCTGCATGGATATATGCATGTCACGTGCATGCTACATGAGCTAGGTAATCCCATTTTTGTTCGATATATTCAGAACTCACTTGAAGCATTTTTTTTTAATACCCTTGGGTTGAGAGTTGAGCAAGAAGGCAACCAGAAAACAAATGCTTCTGAGGAAATTAAGACTTGTTCTTCTTTGATTAGAGAATGTAGAAGATACACAAGTCCTAGACAGTCAAGGTCAACCTAAACTAACAGTGCTGATGTGCTGAATGTCCTAAATAATCTTATTTTTTCCTTTTTTTTTTTGAGCAGAGCAATAAAAAAGAAGAACCCAGGAGTTTTACTGCCAATAGTTCCCTTAAGCTTTATATTTGCCTATCAATATGATATGGGCTATGGGACACTATTGCAAAGGATAAAAGGTACGTGTATATAAGTCTGTCTGGTTCACGCATAGAACGAAGCTTAATATTTCAGATAACCTCTTTTTAGAATGGCTGGGAGAAAACTTGCAATAGATTTTCTCTTTTTTTCTGATCAAAAATCTTACTCTCTCATTTCTTTTCTTCTCTGTTGCAATCAGATACTTTCCCAGTCAAGAGTACTCACTCTACTTTTACATCTTTTCCCTCCAGTTAAGACTGTTAATTTCTCCTCTCTTGTTTCAAAAAAAAAGTGAATTCTAAAGCTATAAATACAGCTGAAGTAAGCATTGCATATTAGGGAGAAATGAGAGATCTAGTGATTTCCTTCCATATTCCACTCTGATGCTGCTGTTTTGGCAAGGGGTAGGGCTGATAAGAGCAGATAAAGGGATACAGACAGGAATCATGCCTTTATACCTTCATGACCAAACACAGTCATCAGCTGATCATCTTGCCACAGTGACCTGCTAAGATGGAAAAAAGAAAGGTGAGTCCCAGAAAGTGGGGTCTTGTCTCATAGTTGCCAGTGGCAGATGCGATTAAGTGATGGGTATTGAGGAGGTGCATTTATGTTAGCTGTGATTCCTAGTGAAGGACACATGCTAAGAGAGTGTTCACTGTAAGAGAAGACAGCGTCGGGCCATGGCTTGTCAACTTCACAAATCATATTAGTTAACTAGCTTGATTTTCCTTTCTGCTACTGACACAAATATACAGAAACAAAATTAAAATTTGTTTCAGCTCTTGGTCTTAGCCTCCAGATCTAAGAGCTAGGTTTCCTAACTCTGTGTACTTCATTGAAAATAATGGTAGATTAATTAGACAAACTCTGAGGTATTTCCTGCTGCATACAGCTGCAAATATATTTAGGTGATGCAGCAATGTATATCTGCAAACATTTCCTAAACCCCACTAAACACATATCTTTGGATTTTAATAGGAAGAGGCAGCTAAGCACAGGGAGAAAAACTAGATGGCTCTTGGAAATCAGAGTGTTGCAAAGGAGATTAGTACATACAATGCAGAAGGAACACTTGGAATTTAGGATTTGTTAATTTTTTTTTTTAAATGATGTCATTTTCATTTCAGAATTTTGAAAGAGTGAGCATATCATAATGCAAACCCCATGGCAAGAGTATGTAATGTGTTTACTGAGGACCATGTGGTCCTGTATACGTTGAAGAGGGGCAATGTGGTATCCTACTGCTTTCCAAATAGGAAAAGTAATCTTCATAACTTCAGATCCACTAGGGCAACTTCAGCAGTATGCGAGGCTTATGAAAAGGTTTTGGAGAAAAGATGCTATGGAGCCAAATGGACAATAAGATAAAATGAAATATGCCAAACTAACTCTGTCTTTTCCAGGAAAATAATTTCTCTTTTCCAAAACAAATGTGGTAGATCTACTATAAACTCATGAAAGCACTGAGTGTGGTATCACATGAAGATTAAGTTAGCATGAAGCACGTGGAAATTAGTAGACAGGTAAGCATTGGAGTAAAAAGAAGATGGCAAAGCTTTGTGCTTAAAGAGGAAGGCTAGGCTTTAGCAGGGTTATTAGCAATATTCCTCAAGATTTGGTCTGGATCTCCTTTTGTTTTGTATTTGAAATTATGAGTAGGTTATACCAATCAAATCTGTCGTGTCATCAACAGAGAAGAAATAAAATGTAGTACAAGAAGAACTGATGACCTGAAGAACTGAGATAATAAAATAAGATTCAATTTGATTAGAAGGTCAGTGAGAAGCTAGAGACTAATAGGGATTTCTACCATCAGAGTTCAGCAGCTGGAAATGATAGAAAAAGGGAAAAACCTGAATGTATTATGTGATCACAGAATGAGTATAATCCAGTAGTGTGATGAAATTATGAGAGTCAAGCGAAGCCTAGAAACATCAAGTGAGGTTTCCTAGTATCACAGCATGGTTGAGATTGGAAGGGACCTCTGGATGTTGTCTGGTCCAACCCCCCTGCTCAAGCAGGATCACCTAGAGCCAACTGCCCAGGAGAATGTCCAGATGGCTTTTGACTGTCTCCAGGGATGGATGTTCCACAACCTTACTACAAGTAGAGAGTACAGATAGGAAGGTATTGATGCAGAAAAACAGTAATACCTTCCTCAGACATTTATACATAATTTAGATCACTTCTGTGTAAGAAATCTAGAATTACTGAAGAGTTAAAATTATCAGGGAATGCCGAGCTGCCTTGCGAGGGAAAACAAAGTGATTAGTTTGTTTAGCCTTGTAAAAAGACACGAGAGATTTGGGTCTGCAGATCCTACTTACAGGATAGGATAAAGGAAAATAAAGAAATTAAACTAATTACTAATATCAGCACTAGAACAAAAGGAAGTGGACTAGCCTGAATGAATTTGGGCTGGAAATCAGAAGAAGGTTTGTAATTATGTGGAAATCAGGTTCAGGAGTTCATTTTTATTTTAAGATTAAAATTAAGTAGTTGAAGAGAAGGTTTTATGACACAATTGACCTGCAGCCACAATGCTTGTTCTTATTACTCAGATGAACCCTGTGTCCACTCCCATACTACTTTCTCAACCACTTCTCTGCTTGCCCATGTATTCTGTTCATGCGTGCCATGCTTCATCTCTGTGGTGTAATAATGAATGTATACACCATTGCCTTTAACCGGTCTCTGTCCTCCAGGGTATGCCTACCTTCAGCCTTATGGCCAATTCCCTCTCCTAAGCTAATCTGCAATTATTTCCATGGTGCACAGTCTTCCTTGTATCTGAACCACCTTGATCAAATAGCCCTGCATCTGCTGTCCTTCATTCTTTGGAATCAGTTTATACCCCAGAAGGTTTCCCTATTTCTCTTCACCAGGCATTTTGTCTCTGATCTTGCTTGCAGTTAATTTTTTCTTCTGTCTTTAGCCTACCTGTGCAAACGTTTTCTCATGACTTGCTTATTCTCCCACACTGAAATCAGAGGGGTTTTTTCCTGCTTTATAGCTTGGGCTAATGAAAGCACAAGCTGAGGACATAGTGGGAAATACCTGTTTTGAGTTCTGCTTGTGCTGCTGAAAAGCCATAAATATGCCAGGGCCATGTATCAGAACTGAATCTTTTGGGGGTGGTAGGGTTACAGAACAGCCCTCAGGTGCACTATATTTTCTGAATGGCTGAGGACACTAAGAATCAGTCATGGACCTGCTATCTGTGTTCTTGGCCTTGCTGTTCTGCTTTTCCTCCCAGTCCAGGCACATATTGCTGATATTTTTCAAATTATTAGAGGAGGGGAGGGATTATATAGCCAGCCTCCAACTGCACAGAACTTCTCCACTAAGCAATGAAACTCTGGCTACCTTTTCCAAGATTTATATAGAGCTCACTGCTTGTATCCTGAGCCATGTGAGAGGGGTGGTGACTGGGCAATCTGCTCTAGTGCATGTGAGTGACAGGCATAGTGATTTGACTATCTATAACATCTCTCTGTCACCTAAGATCTCTTGCTATTCCATGATCAGATGCTATATGCAACTGACTGACATTGTGTTATTACCAGTTACTGGGAATGGTAACGAGTGTCGTCCTGTTGGATGTTGCTGATGTGTGGTGATCCCAAGCACGGTAATACTGCCAAAATTGCAGTTGGAGATTTCAGCGTTCAGACCTGTTTTAAAGAATGACCACAGTCTTGACTGCATTACAGTATTCAGTCAGGTTTATTGCACATAAATACAGCTTCAAATCACTGCCGTAATGATCATCAAGCTAGGAGTTGAGGCATAGGTAAACAAGATTGTTGGCATTGTACGAAATGGCATCAGCCGAAACAAACACATTCTTTGCCTAACCTTCATCCGTTCTTATAGCACAATCAGACCACCACAACTTACATATGATGTTCAGTCTGTATCTTTGTTTTTTGGATTCTCTGTCCTAGATGTTTTCATTCCAGCGTTACCCACAGCATTCTGCACCCTACAACTTTTCCCTGCTATGCTGTTAAGACTGCATGTTTAGATAACTGTATCAGCAAACGTTTTTATGAGCAGTATGCTTTGAACAATGCTTCTTCAAGTCCTGCGCTACCCACTTTCTGCCTGTAGCCTGACATCTTTTAGCCTAGGCCTGAGACAAGACAAAAAATTGTGCCCAAATACGGCCTGTCTAGGATACTGTGTACAGGGAATTTACTTGTTAAAGCTTTTATGTGTATGTCAGATCCACCCTCTTCTCAGACTCCTAAATACAGTATGGGGTTGGTACGAAGTATGTGGTGATGCTAAGTCCTTGCTGTATCTCACGCCTCCGTTCCAAAGCATGGGTGTAATAAATCTCTAAACGAAACATTACTGTAACACAGTGTCATTTTTAGGAGAAAGGGGCTAACAGAAACAGCAACAACAACAGCACAATTGATTGTTTTGGCTGAAGTTCTTTCAAACAAATGCAGCCTGAGGCAGATATTCAGTTCAGGCCAAACACTTCCGTGTGCAGTTATCCCACCAGTCCAAAATTCCTGAAAGTCAACTTTAATGCTACATTGACATCAGCTCATTTGTAAAATACATAGCTGTGACCTGCTATTTTGTTGTGCTGGCCCAAACAAGAATAGCTTAATTGGTTTCTTAATTTTTTTTAACTTCCTTTGCTTTCTCACAGTAAGGGTGAGGAAATTATTTTTTTTATTTATTTTTTTAAGGTGAAGCAGAGAACATATTGGACACGGAGAGCACTTTGCTAGAATTGCCAAAAGGACCACTCACTTATGAAGACCTGGAGAAAATCAGAAGATCTCAGAGCAAGTTCTTCATAGAAAAATAGGAAGATAGTATTAGAGCTTAATACCTGAAACGTGATTGTAATACTGGTTTTGGACATAAATGAATCATTAACATTTTGAGAAAATTATGAGCTTTTATAAAACCAAAATATAAAAATAATTTTTTAAAAACAGTACTTTTTAAAGCAATGATTTTCATATTGTATGTATCTCTTGAAAAAATCCATTCTCACTGTAGTATATTTTTCTTGTTTAGAATGAAATACTGGATTTCTACTGTCTATTTAGAGTCTGAAAATAACTTTCACCTGTAGTAAAAATGTCTGGTACCGACGAAACTCACTATAATCAACAAAAATAAGTTAACTGGTAGTTCCAAATTTGTATAAATATGGTCATAATTTTCAAATATATTTAAGGATGCACAGCTCAATTTGAAATCAGGAATAGACAGTCAACTTCTTTGAAAAATAAGACACTTCTTATTTGCTGTTTTTTAGGCAGTAAACTCACCATCTCTGCTTCGAATTCTGGAATAAACAACTTTTATCAGAAGTAGGTTCAGAAGTAAACACGTCACTTGCTAACTGTGTGTTTTACTCTCAGTAAAAACTGTATTAAAGTATGAGCAGAGATAATTTCTCAAAAAGAGAAAACAAATTATGTAGCTATTTCCCGAATGTTTTTCATGCTTGTTTGACATTCTGAAACTCAGGATAATTTGTTTACATGAAATCAGAGTTTCACTACTAAGATGAATATTAACTTAGGCTAACAGCTAGCAAAATTATTAATGCATGTTTTTGTAATGGATAGATCCAAGAGGCCTTACAAGTACTGAAAAACTGAGGGATTTTTTGCATGCCTTTACTGAGGCCTTTGCATGGTATATACTGAGAATATAATTTTAGTATATTTTAGTGTTCTGATGTTGCACTTGGCAAAAAAATGCATCTTTCTGTATTGGAAATCTTGTTTAAAAACAGATTATTTTGTGTTTTGATGGAAACTCTTCTAGCATTAGTCTAATTGTGGAATGAAAAACAAATGGTTGAAAAGCATCCAATAACAAATTAAGCCTAAGTCTGTATTGACAGTTTGTTGAGTTAAAAGTTAAATTCCAGCTGGAGATAATGTCCCGAATCTGTTTTTGAAGACTACTTGACTAAAATTAGAATGTTGTTACAGTAAGACAGGTGAATATATAATAAAACAAAAGCTTCTCAGTGTAGAAGAAATTAATAGCACAGTTTCCATAGCTGTGTTAAGATTGATGTCTGAAAGTGCATTCACTTCTGCATTCAATCACTTCCGTAATTGGTTCTGTCATCTGCATGTTAACGATGCATACAATCTGTAAAATTTCAAATGTGATGCATTTTAATGTGCAGAGTGATAAAATGGGTTATAATAGCTTGTTTGGTTATAATAGCTTGGTCTACGCTTTGGCTGTTTTGGATTTAAGGCAGTGATTTTAGTTGTCTTGGAAGGCGTGCCTTAACTCAGCCTATGGTGCTACCCATGTTCCGTGAGCTCACAAAACGCAGCCCAAGACCACCTCAAGTTTTCTGCCTGTCCTGTAGCATAACCCCTCCCTACTTGCTGCTATATTATGTACTACTCTTAGGACATGTGTATCCCTGCTTACTTGTTTTGCTTTGAATAACAGATCATCTACTACCTTTCCTCCAGGTTCTGAAGTCTACCTTGCTTTAATTTTGAAGACGTTATAATAGCCTGTTATGTTTTGATCTCTGTCATCTATTGATATGCTTTCTTCCAAGAAAGCAAGCCAATTAAACCAGCTTGCTTTGGTATTTGTATGTCTCCACCTGTGCCTTTTAAGCTACCTTTTAATCCTCTGAAAGACATTTTTACAAGAGAGCAGTTTTACTTACAGATCCTAGAAAATTAGGAAATACCCTAATCCTATCCACTGTGAATTAGAAATTAATATATGTGTGTTTGTGATAGATTGCTGATCAAATGGTGGTGTTAAAAGGAAGCAAGCAGGCTAGCAAAATAATGACCCAGATAGCAGTTTTAGGAGATAATAGGATAGCTATTTATTACCCCATCCTAGCTAAATTTGAATTTTTCTTCTCCCAAAGGTTAAACTTAGATAAATAGTGTTAATCCATTGCAAGACTCCACACTAAAAAGTGATGGAAATGGGGCAAGTTTAATTCAGTGTTACACAGTCAGTATCAGTGAAAGTTACCAAGTTGATAAGGGAAAAGCAACAGGCCCAAAGCAGGACAGTCTAATGCCAAACCCAGAAATGGATTTAAACAGGCTACAGGGAATGTGCCAGAGATTGTCAAGAAGTTAAGGGTTAGTCACCTTTACTGCCTTTACTTTTTACTGCTAGCTTTGCTTTTTTTCTTGACAAATATATGCTTTTGTTTTGAAGGTGCTCGTTCTTTGTTACTGAGTAGTTATTCTACTGCCAGAGCTCACGTGTGCCGAGCCCAGTCATATCTGTCACATAGATATACAGCTGCAGAGTGGCCGAACTGTATGATTTCCTTCAGAGAACAATGAAAGCAAGCAGGAAAGCTTACCTTTGACAGGGTCTACTTCGGGGAAATAGATGTTTACAGCACAAGTTGCCTGCGATCATCATACCCGTTGTACTCATAGAAATAAATAAATAAAACACCTAAAACATCCTGCTCCCTTCTGTCATTGGTGCTCAGCTGGCTTCAGCTGTAAGACTTACTTTAATATATCACAGCAACTGTCTTTGTTTTCATGAATCATTGGGGCAGAGAAGGAGAATAACTGCAGGGGGAGGTTGTTCTGGCCTGAGGGCACTACTCTTACCACCGTAATCCTGTTGGTTTTTCTGCTCCCCAGGTGTGATAGCCATGTGTCCTGAATCAGTGTCACTCAGAGCAGGATTCTTCTGGGAAAGTGAGAAGTCAGTCATGATTAGGATGTCAAAATTAAGCTCTTTGTGTTCTTCCCATGGCTGTGTCTCATTTAAAATCCAAGAAGGTGCACCCTACTTGCGAACCACACCTGCCTGCCCCACGCTTCTCTTGTTAACGCGGTTTTGATAGGATACATGAGTATTGTTGAAAAAAACAAGCAGTTACTTTGGGGGGTCTCTTCCTTTATTCCTTGGATGAATGATTTAACTTTTCTGAACCTTTCTTTATGATAGGGAAAGTTAATTCTTAGAGCCCCTTGCTAAATGTTTTGAAGTTCTGTTATGACTATGACTGCGTATCACTGCTTTTAAAAGCAGAAGGGGAAAGCACTTACGTGGACATACACAAACGAGATCCTTTCTCCATTATTATTAAATTGCTTAATCAGTCTTGGAATTCATTATATAAAAATGCTTGGATTTCTTCATTTTTTAACTATTAGCTTTCTTAAAGGCAAACTGCTTCATCTTCTGACGAAGCCCTACATAAGATAGCTGGATAACACTGGTACTTAGTCACCAATCACGTGCATGCAGGGGTATTTCACATTTCTGGCAGAATCCTGTCTAGTATTAAGCAAACTTAAGAAATATTTTTAATTCCTGTTTGGGTGACTTTCAAAAACTACGTAGTTCTTGCAGCAGTGAATTGCATGAATTTGAAGTGAAGTCTCTGAAAAAAGACTAATGAAGTCTGCATTTCTGCCCGACATCTGATCTTCTGTGTAGATTGTCTGACATTTAACATGTGAATAAGCCTTTCATTCAAGGTATTCAAGGTATTGTTAAAGGGTATCTTTTTTATTTAGCCACCTGTTTTCATGAAACATCCTCTACCCTCTATAAACTTCGACTGCTGTTGGCAAACAGATTCAAAATTTAGTGCAAGGGAGAGAAACGGTACAATCATCTTTAACTTATTTTAGGAAACTAAATAATACTTGCATTGAGGCAGCACACTGAATGTATCTATCGTGCAAGATCCTACAGATCACGAATGGGATTTCATTTCTGTGCTCTGCTGTTGTCTGTTCTTTATAATGCAAACAGTAAGAAAGTCGATAGTTACTTCAGATTGGTTGTATTTAAATTATTTATTTTGTTCTGCCTGTATTGTTTTGAATAGAAATAGTTTTTCTAGCTATGATGAACAGATAAACAAACCTAGCCTCTGACTTGATTTAAATTCATGGCAAATTACTGAGAGATTGCCAGTTAGGCTTTTCTGTATAAGATCCTGTATGATTTAAAGTTATATGACTAACATAGTAAGTTTCTTTATAATCTGTTATTCAAATCACAGTAGATGCAGTTGAAAGCCCTAGATGCAAAGGCAACGTTACTAAAATACGGCTGGAGGAAAAATGCTGAGCAATACACCCTACTAGTGAAACTGCGTTAAGCACAGTAACATTAAGCACTGTCAAACTGCTGCCAGCTCATTCAGATATGATCCTTAATAAAACTCATTAACTCGCTGCCTGTTGTTGCAGTCTTTAATCCTAGCAAGAGCGCATTCGCAGCCTATGCTTTTCACCAAGAAGAGTGATGAAGAGTGCTGCAGTGTGGGCTCCCCTGAGGAATTATGAATGTCTTGAAAAGACATTCCCTCCCAAGCCTCTTTGACAACTCGTGCTCTATCACCTACCAACAAGCACGACGGAAAGCACAGAAAGTGCTCTCTTCCACATTCAGTAGCCCTGATGAAGAAACAGGTGAGGTCGGAAAAACTGTTTTGAACTATTTGTTTCCCAGTCTCTTGAGTGCTTGCATTTAGCAGCTGTAGTCAGAGGTTATGTGCTGCAGGCAAGTTGCAAAAATGAGGTGGGTTTTTTTTGGGCTTAAGCAAAGTTAAACTTAAGCAAAGTTTACTTTCACAGGGCGCACTGTTCTGCTTAGTGAGTCCAAAGAATGCCACCCTTGTTGGCAAGAGCCTGTTGGGGGCTGCTGGTGAAACACACGGGTGTGCGGCTCCACAAAAAACTAAAGGTGGCCATCATAATGCTTGCCTTTGCGTAAGGATAGTTAGTGTGGTGCCACAGTAACTGATGGTCCAGTTAAATTTGACCCTAAAGTATGTGGAGAGTCAGGAGTCTTCCAGCTAGACTGGCAAATCAGCCTGCTGTTTGGGGACCTCTCTCAAAATTGCCTGGTAAAAACTCTGAGAAAGACATATCTGACATTTTGCCGCTTTTAGAGACTGGATCCAATATTGGGCATGGACATCCAAGTAGGGTATAAAATAAATTATATTCATTTACAAGCTGAATACATCACCAGGTCAGTCACTGCCTGACTGAGGAGGCACCTTCCTTATTGCCCTGAAAGTCCTGGTAGTGCTCTTGCACATGACTACAGTTCTCCAGTCACAGAAAACAGTTCCCTTGCCTACAAGACCACTTACAGTCCAGGAGTAAGTTCACCTGATGTGATGGGTATTTTCAGAAAAAGTCCGGGACACCAACAAGATCAAGCTGCTGCTTTCTTTAAAAATGCAGGTTGTGATTACCCCTGCACAACTTGTCTGTAACAGCATAGCAGTTAAGACTTTAACTGAGAGAGAAAGAGATCAAGGTTTTGTTCTTCAGGAATTTTGGATTGGCAGCCTCCACTTCTGTGGATTGCATCCTAGTAACAGCCTAGATCATAGGTAGTGTCTACTGCTGAAGCGGTACCACTGTCTAAAACATTTAAGACTGGACAAAAAAGAAAGTCCAAGTATAGACAACTTTGCAGCTTGGTCACTCTTCCGGCCCTTGACGGCCTCCTTCTAGACCCAGCTCAGTGTAAAACACCCAAGTCCTCCTTGAAAAAGTGATTGGAGTCTATGTCCTCTCTGCCAGCACAGGTGAATCATTCACCTGTGTACACTAGGCTGTGGATGCATGTCCTCTGCGTGCTCTCCTTCTAGACTGAGTTTCGAGGGTTTTTCTCTATACGCTAACAGTACTCAAGGGATAGAAAGCATAAGCCCTCATGCAAAAGGCTCTATAGACAACAGCTTTGCTGTATTTTTAGAGAGATGAACTTTTATGGTTTTCCACAGTATGACTGTTCATGAGCAGCCACTTCCTGTCCTACTGTGCTGAAAAAAAAACCCAAAAGCAAAGTTTACTTTCACAGGGCGCACTGTTCTGCTCAGTGAGCCTGAAGAATGCCACCTTTGTTGGCGAAAGCTTGCTGGGGGCTGCTGGTGAAACACACGGGGCACTGAGCTCCACATCCCCCGGACACGTGTGCTGGAGCCAAGGCTTCCCTGACACTTGGGTGCCTTCGGCTGCCACTGAACGTGGGTCTCGAGAATGACAAACCTGAGAGGAATTCAGGCTTTTAAATCCCACCTCAGGTGTCCGCTGCCTAAGCGGTTCTGTGGAAGTGCGTTTATTTTACTTTACTTGCTTCAGTCGTTTTGCTTCAGCCAATGTTTTGAGGATGTACGAGTAGTTACGCAGATTCTGGACCTGCAAGGGAAAAAACAGATGAGCAGAACTTTTTCACATTTTAAGAGTCATTTCAGAGGGCATCGGCAACCGGTACTTGACCACAAACAGGAGCAGCTGAGCCGGAGACGGAGTGCCCGGCGGAGGGGACGGAGCACGTCTCCGGCTCGGTGGGGAGCCGGGAGCCCGAGGAGGGAGCCCGAAGGTGGGGTGCATCTTCACCGAGGCGTGAGGAGCCGCGGCAGCAAGCGAGGGGCAGAAGGAGGGGGGAGCCCTGCCCGAGGGCACCTCGACGCCGCTTGCAGGGACGGGGAGCGCCGGGTGAGGCAGCTGCCGGCGGCAGCGGCGGCACCGGGGCGGGGGAGGGGGCTCGCCCCAGCGCGGGGCGCCCTCGGCGGGGCCGGGGCCGGGGCCGGGGCCGGGGCGGTGACTCGGCGCCGCCTTCAGCGCATAAAAGGCGGGAGACGGGCGGGCAGCGGTGGCAGCGCGCGCGCGGCACGCGGGGCGGCAGCGGTTGGGCTCGAGGCCGCGAGCGCGGGCGGTTGGACGGCGGGCGGGTCCTCCTGCGAGCGGGCCGGGGCCGGCGGCGGGCGCTATGCGGGCCAAGCTGCGACTCCTCTGCGCCGCGGCGGCGCTGCTCTGCGCGGCGCCGCCGGGACAGCCCAGCGCCCGGGGCGCGGCGGCCGCCGTGCTCCCCGCGGGAGAAGGGGACGGGTATGGGGTGAAGCTGTGCGGCCGGGAGTTCATCCGCGCCGTCATCTTCACCTGCGGCGGGTCCCGCTGGAAGCGGCTCTCCCTGATGGCGGCCGAGCCGGCGCCCGCGGCCGGTGAGTGTCCGGGGAGCGGGCGCGGGGGGACGGGACGGGGCGGCCCCGTCAGGCGGCCCCGGGGCGGTGGCGCTGCCTGCCCAGCCCCACGGGCCGAGGTGGCTCTCGGGGCGCCTGGCCTCGCTCGGGAGAGGTGCTGAGGGGAGATGGGGGGAAAACGCGAGGGAGCAGGGGAGGGCGAGCGCCCCGCAGCGCTGCTCGCTCCTCCCGCCCCGAGCCGCGGTGGGAGCGTCCCCGTCCCTCTCTTTCCCTCTCGTTCCCGGTGCTGGCCGGCATTGCCCGTGGCTTCTGAAAGGAAACCCACAAATTTAGAGGAAGAGGCACGGCAGTCGCTGGGGCGTCATTAGCCGGGATAACCTGCAAAGTTTTTGGTCTGTTCGGGGACATTGCTCTGGACGGGGCTGAGCAGCCCTGCCGGCGGCCGCGGCTGACTAAACTCTTTTTTATTTAAAAAAGACCCACAAACAATAAATTACACTTGTTTCTCCTTGGCCATGCAGGGAGGTGTGATGCACCCTTGGAAGCGGTAGGGAGTGTCCCTCGGTATGGCTTCTCTCCCTTCCCAAAGCTCGGTAACTCTTGGGGCTGGGGGGTCCTGCCTCAATTGTCCCTCTCCGCCAGGAGCCTGGCGGCTCTGCTCCTCATCCTTCTGGGCCCTGCGAGGGGCATGATCGGATATGGAATCGTTTGAATCGTTTGGGGCTTGTATCACTCGCTTGTGCTGCTCTGTACAAAAGAGTTAGCTCGTTGGAGGATGGATGGGACTCTTTGGTGCTTCAGGTGACAATTTAAACAGCAGGAACTGCTTTAGGGATCTTTGGTGAACAGTTAATGGGTAAAATATTCCTCAGAGAATTTTACTGTCATGTGTTTCAAGTCCAATATGTTAAGAAGTGCAAGTAGATGCTTTTTGGGCTGTGTTATCAAACTACAGTGATGTAACAAAGTAATTCTAAGTGGTGACTCTCATTTATGTTGGTATTTTGAATAGCGAAAATAACATTTTTAACAAGGACAAAAGTTGGCTAAAATGTGCAATGGAAGAGCTTCTTTTTTGTTGCTTAAACATGCTGTTATTGAAATAACAGTGGACCTCAGGCAGCTAATGAAGCCAGTATTTGGGGTTTCTTGGATTTTTTTTCTTTTTTCCCAACAGGTTGAGTAGAAGATAAAAGTTACCTTTGTAATTATAACAAATTACGTATGTACAGCCTCTGCTGGGATTGTGTTCTTTTCACAGCAAACTTTGTTTTCCTTTTTATTACCAGTAGCTTCTGAGAGCACCAGTCACTAAGGAGCCCCTGCTGTGCTGCATGCTGTCTAACTAAAAGTCTTCCCTGCCCCAAAAGGCTACTAAATAGCAGTTGCTGTCTAATTAGTAAAGTAGCTACAACCACTTTTATTTTTGAACATATTCAGGCAACTCTTCTGTCTGAAAGTTAGCTTCTATATATTAATTAGCCATATTAAAGCAAATATAACATTCACTGGATGCTCTCACGTTCTTTCAGCTTTCTCAAACAAAAAACATATTAACAGCATTAAGACCATGAGACAAACACTTATTTGGGATTTTTAAACTTAAGAATTGAAGGAGCTGCTTTTCTTTACATTAGCTAAAGTAAGCAATGCCACAACGCTAAAACCAAGAGAAACAGTGCGAGGTGAAAGGAAGTAGAGCTAGATTTTTGAGAACACTTCAGTCAGTGAGACAAGTGTGTTTCTAAGTAAATTCTGCAAGCCTCTGCTGTGCCTTGTGAAATGAAAGAAATGAGTGGAAAGCATCGGCTGAAAATAGCTATAGAAAAATACATCTATAAGAAGCAGTTTGCATACAATATTTACTTATTTAGTCCTCCCTACATTTGTTCTTCATATGATGCTAGTTTGTGTGATTGTGCATAGGAGAGGAGTGGTCTAATTAATCCATGAGCCACATGACATCACTCTGTGTGGTTTCCGGGTATGTGTCTTTACAGCAAAATTTTGTTTCTATAGAAATATTGAGACTTCTCTATCAGCAGCACTGCAGTTGTGATGGGGTGTCTATACCTCAGTCGCAGTTGTAGCCATGTACTCTCCATGTCTAACAGGCTGCATAGCCTTTAAAACATAAAGATTCCCCTAAAAGTAAACTGTAAGTAAAGTAAATCATGAAGTAGAGACTCTGCAGCACTAACCGTTCTCCTAGATAACAGTGCTTTGCTTGTTACTAACCGAATGGTTTTTATTGCTAACTCTTAGAGCTATGCACTCCTTCTGGTACTCCTTCTGCAGCCTGAACTTAAAAAAAGTCTTCTCTTTCAACAGATTCTGCACAGACAGCAAGTAACAAACTACTGGGAAACTTCAAGCTGCAATCAGTTTTGGGTCCTGAAGGGGAGCAGCTGCAGAGAAGCAGCTCGTTTCTTGGATGGGAGGCGTTGAAGGACTTGTATAGTTTAAATGACTATAATGAATACGTACCTGTGGCAGACGACTTCAAAGAACTTGTTCGCCAGGTAGAAGAAGCTGTTCAGAAGGACAGGGGAGGAACAGGAATTGCAAACCCCATGGGATCAAACGCTTATCTTTGGGCCAGGTATCCCAGAAGAAAACGAGAATCTCTGGGTTTGGCAGGAATGTGTTGCAAATGGGGCTGTACAAAAGCTGAGATTAGTACTATATGCAGAGTTTAAAATCCCCTCTGCACTTACGCATGAAATCAATGTTTGTTGCAGTGCTACTTGATTGAATACTCTGTGGAGGAAGAAAACTCTCACTGTATTTTGTTTTGTCTGTATGTGCCAGTCAATACTGCTGGTTTTCTTTAAAAAAAAAAAAAATCCACAAGTGTAGTTGTAACAACTTTGGTTTTTGCTGCAGTAACTTTTAATCTGTATTTTTTACTAAGTCTTTTCATTTTAATGTTGAGCCTTTACACTTATATTACAAATGTATTATATCTTTGTAACACTTTAGGAAGTACTTCAGTGTTTCATTAAAGTGTAATTATACTAAGTGTTACCGAATTGTTGTTTCTCTGTCAACAGTGATATTCTTGAAATGGCATTCATGGTACAAAGATGTACAGAAAGGATATATTGCCAATTGAAACTCCACTCAACACTGACTCAGCTTGCCGATTATTTTGAACGCACTTTTTTCCATTTCCTTGTAATTGCAGAATTGTTTTATGCAATATTGTCTTTCTAGAAACTTTACTGCAATACAACGCTTGCAGCCTAAATATTTCTTCATGTTCGCGGATGGGCTTAAATAGTTAGCGGGTGAAGTATTAACACTTTAATTATTCCTTGTTTGCCTGACTTCCCCATTTTTTTTCCTACTGCTGCTAAGTGAGAGTGTTGGATGTGCTTCAAGTAACTTATTGTACAGACACTCAGGCATCTTCCTGTCTGTTCCTATGGTACGCTGGTCTACGCTACTTCAGATGTATTTCTAAGTTGCTAATTGCTACTGTATTTATAAATAGCTGATTTAATCTGTCTAGTTTCTGAGCTTTTTGCCTTCCTGGCTGTTTTTCTCAACTGTAACAAGTTATATTTCTAGCTATGCTGTTGATGACTTGAGGTTTTTGTTTTTTCTGACCTTTATGATACTCATGGTAACTTAACGTAGCTTTGTAGCTGTAGTTGACTCAGAGTGTACTTCATAGCTTAGACTGCACAGTTGTTACCTTTGGCTTCATTCTTTAAATTGTCTTTTGGAAAGTGTTCTTTGATTGAACTACTGCTTAGTGAAATTACTGCATCACTTCTTTATCCCTTTTCCTAAGATGATATTGTTATTCCAACAATTAGGCATCTATCAATCCTTTTTATTTTTTTAAGCCATGTCAGTTTTATTCAGTAGAGACTGGGCAGAACGGACATTCACTATGAATGCTGTTATCTTCCAGCTGAAAAGCACGATCTCTTCCATCATTGTAACAAAAATGTTTAGCAAGAAATGAGTTTTCTTCTTCCACACCGTTATTGTAGTGACTGTAAGATGCTTCTCGTCACTCTGAGTGGAGAAGGTAACTATGTAAAGTTCTGCTATAGTTTTCTTTGACACAAGCTAGCTAAACTTCTACAGTGTAGCTTCCAGCCACTTCACCTCCCAAATAATTCTGGGGTTGGAGACTCCTCGTTTAGATCAGGATTTCGTAGAAGAATACAGGAGTTTGAGGGGAAGTGTTCCTTGGTTTTGAGTAGGATCCAGGGCTTTGGAAGTTAAGATTCCTTAGTAAGGTGAAAACTAAATGGTACATAGAATCCCTAAGAAAACAGAAAATGTGAAAATGCCATGCCTGATGAAACTGAACATGAGCCTGTAGGTATTGTTCATTTTGCTAGAAAACTTTCTGCCAATCCTTTAAAAAAGAATATTGGGAAAGGTGAATACGGTGTTTTTTCTGCTTGCTTGCTTGCTCCAGTAGCACTGGTCTGTCCAGGTAGACAGCTTGCATGTATAGTGAGCAGGCTTTTTTCTGTCCTGAGGGAAACAAAAATGTAGTTAAAACCTTAAACTTGTGAGCTTAAGTCTTGAATGGAACAACCTGGAGTTTAACTTGCCAGGTTGGATGTAACCTATTGGTAAAACTATAAATAGTTTAAGTGGAAATTAATGTTCAAGATGAACTGTTTCATGCTGACACAGAATTATAAATAGAAAAATCAGTCTTTATCTGACATAAACAGGTGTTTTTCAGAGGTATGAGTCAAGATACGTCAGTATGTGTAACCCAGAGAAATGGTGACATTTGTGTTTTCATTGGGTTTCTTAATAAGCCTTGTCATAGCCTGTAAGGGCGTTAGCAGGTCAGCTGTGGCATAGATACATGGCACAGACTGAAATCCAGTCTGTGTTTTAGAGTGAGGAAGTATTTGACTCTCTATATACACTGGGGCGTGCAAAGATTTTCTTTGTTTTAAAGCAAATTGTGTTTTCAAAGACCTCTAAGGCTTTCTGTGTGGGTAGGCCATATTTTATAATGGTTCTTTGCAATGTAGCCAAAGGTGACAATTATGTGTCACTCGATTGCAACAGGACTAGAGGACGCGATCTGCTCCGGTTCACATGACTCAGTGTCCAAACACATGTTTTTAAGACCAGAAGCAAACCTTTTACGTAAAATGAGGTGTCTGACTAGTTAGATGGGGGAAGCAAACACGTTTTGGAGCAGACAGCTCTAGATGTAAAATAATTACGGAGTTGACATATTGATCCAAATAGCAGACCAAAAGGACATTCGTTGTCTCTGCTGAAAGCTCCTCTGGGAGTACGGCCGTACGTATATCGCAGCATAAACGCGAGCGCAGCAGTTCAAAGCAGCGCACTGTGCTTACCATCACAGCTGTTCAGAAACATACACTTCTGCACAAGAAATAAGCTTTTTTTCACCCATTTCATTCACAGAGCAATTAGCTATTGAGAAAAGCATTGTTTTAGCAACTTGCTGCTTACCGAAATTGCAGCCCCATTGATATAGACTTAACCCATGGGAAGTGTCCAGTTTCTGGGTAATCATCTGTTACGATGTGTGAGCTATCTTCTGAACAGCTATTTTGAGTTCATGGGTAAGAAATCATACATCAGCATGTTCATGTGTGGGCACTGCTGTCTGCGTCTGCAAGAGCTCATTATTCTGGATGGTTTGGGGACCTTTTTTCGCCCTGGGTGTAGTCTGATTCCGGTCTGGCTGTGAACTCCTTGAGCAATGCCCAAAGGCAGGGGAGCAATCCACGGCAGGGCATGCAACAGCTGTTCCAGCCCTATTCCCTGCGATTGCCTTCTTTAAAACCTGAGAGAACTCCTCCTGCAAAGCAGTAAGCAATGTGGAGATTGTGACAGAGCTAGAGCCGAGCACCTCAAAGGAGGGTAAGGTGTAAGTTTGATCACACGCAGGATGCTGAGTGTGCTACAGAGAGCTATCTAACAAACCCCAGAGACCGAGAGGACGCGACTCCCTTCTCTGTCTAGTCCTATTTGGTCAGTTGCTTACTTTGCCACTTGTTTAAACCATACAGGAAAAAATCTAGATTTCTGAGTTATTGGAGTAGATGTGTTTTTCTTTTTTCTTTCAGTCTGTCTTTTTTCACCTCTGCTGATAGGCAGGAAAAAAGTTAACCTTTATTTCTACATTCTGGCAAAGCCAGAGGCAGGCCTCGAGTTAGCACTCTGAGTTTTTGGAAGACTTTCTGAGACGACCATCTTTCCTCCTCAGCAGGCAGCAGAGACTCAAGAGAAAATGTGTACGCCTTTCCTACCCAGCAGAACAGAACCTGCAGAGATTTGTATCCCATCTGCTGCCACTCACTGGTATCAGCAAGTAGCTGACAGAGAGGCCTTTTCTCATTTGTGCCACATGGAATTCCATCACGCATGGAATGAATTTTTTCCTGGCACAGCTTTTCTGTGTCTTGGGAACAAAGACCCGAGCTGTCGGCTCCTTTCCCTGGACTTCAGCTCCAACAAAGTCCGAGCTGGCTGTTACTTTGACTGCTTTGTGCCACCTGCTTTGTGGTCAGGCCTTGGTATCAAACACTGCACCATCACAGTGTGCTTGTCCAGTACTATTTTCTGACCAATATACTCTAGAGAACCAGCACTAATAGGAAGGAAAGTAAATTCTCTAGTGTGTGCATGAGCCTCTTTTCCTCCACCTAACCTCCCCACTACCTACATTTTACCTGGAAGGTTCCTATACTTGATTTGCAATGCTAGAAGTTCCTCAACTGCAGCCTACTCTTATGTTTTAACCTTAAAGTGTGTAAATCCAGATGCATATCTATGACTTTTCAAGAGCACATCATTGTTAACACAGCTGAGCGAGGTAGCATCTCTCTCACATAACAGAAACTCACAAGAGAACCAAAACCCAGCTTCCAGCCTTTGTGCTTTGAAAACTTCTGCCCTTCGAAGTAGGCCAGCCAAACAAGCCCCAGCAAGATGTGCCTCTTGGCCTTCTCTGGATTATACTCTTTGACCTGAGACTCTCCAGTTTCTGTAAAAGCTCAGCCAGCAAGTGATGCATCCCTTCTGGCAATGAGGAATGCCTCTTCAGGAACTGTTTTGTCCAGAGAAGCTGACAGTGAAGGGCAGTAAGATCACGCTTTTCACCTCTGCACCAGAACTGGATCACCATGGCTTCAGCTCTCCTGGTATCGCTCTTCAATGGCTTATTTAATGCTAGCATGATGTTGTGCCCTCTGTCAGCAACCTGGTGTAAAGAGTTTGCCTGTGACTATATGCTTCTGGCACTGCAGAAGTTGTTGAGCTCAGCAGCAACTAGTCTTGGCACCAAAGGCCACTGTTGAAGTACTTCTCCGTCTCTGTAGTTTTGCATCTTTTTGTCCCTGTGCCAAGAGATGGAATCTCCTGAGGTGCTTCCCATGCAGCAACACAGTGTGAGGATATGCTTTTTCCTCCTGCCCTTTTTTTCATTTGAGCTCACAACACGGGGCTGAGTGCTCCAGTGCAGTGCCACGTTGATCCCAGCAGTCTTCTGCCCTCTGTGCAGAGCTCCTGAGAGGCAGAGACTTTAGTAGGCAGGACAACCTTCATGTCCTGCTGAAATGTGGTACCTGTTGGTCTTGGAGTCTTTCGGTAACACGTGTGCTCTGCAACAGGCTGATGACAGCTAAGACACCTTGCTGGTTTGAGGGGCAGGAAGATTCAAGCCTTGATACAAGGAACAATGAGGGCCAAGTTACTTGAACAACTAGGCAACTTTTCAGAACCTCTTAAGGTTTGTAGCAGTACTGCTGCTTTCCCACTTCAGAGGAAAGTCTGGTACTTCTTACGCCTTGTCAGATTTCCTACACTACCAACATTCATTTTAAGTCTCTCAGCACTAGGTCTCTTGGGTCTCTTCCACTCTCATTGACTGCTGCATGAGAGAGAGAACCATGTGTGCATGTGTGTATCATCATCTAAATTAGAAGGCTCAGAAACTGAATAGGTCATGGAAAAAGGCATAGTCTTCTGCACTGTTCCTGTTGGCCAGCAACCAGTCAGACCTTGTTTGCCAGATGCGAGTCTAATTTTGTTTAAATTTTAACCTTTTAACTTAACTTTTGCAGGCTCACCCACCTGATGTAAGAGAAGCATTCACAGCTTTGCTTTTGGAGACTTTGCTGACTTCCAGCCCAGCACTGAAGTGTGTAGATACACCCACCTGTCTATCCCCTCAGCTGTTTGTCTGCAATGCCTCTTAGAGATGTGGAGTGCAGATATCTTCAAAGAGATACACTCATCTTGGCAAGGACTTTTTATTCATCAGAACCTCATCCTTTAAGAACCTCATCCTCTTTTCAAGGATTTTTAGACTACTCTGCAATTCCTGGAAATATTTCCAAAATTTATATGTGGAAGCAAACCTTCCAATTTTTTTGTCGTTCCCCTCAGACTCTCCTTTTGGCAGACCCTCAGTAATTACAACTTTGCCGATCCTCCTTTAAGCACACACAAGCTTTTTGTCTTAGTGTCGTTCCAACCTTGTCCAAAACTTTACTCAGGCAGCAGCATCCATCTCAAAATTTGTCTTAATTATTTGGCTTAACTATTCTCTCTTTCAGACTTGGCAGCATCCAGTAATCTCTTATTTTTTTTCTTTGAGCCTAGATTTAACTATAAACTTTTAGATTATGGCTAAACTAAATTAGTTGACCTGAATAGGTAATTGGAGGATCCAGATAAAGCCCATGACACAGCCCCTTGCATTCTATGAAGAGGTCAGCAAGGAGCCAGGTTTTTCACAGTACATGGCAAGAGGACGAGAGACAATGGTGATAAAGTGAAACACCAGAGGCTCAGGTGTGAGATAAGAAGTCATCCGCCCATGAGGACAGCCTGGCAGTGGGGCCAGGATGCAGAAAGGTGATGCCGTCTCCCGTCTTGGGGAGTTTTCAAGCCCTGGCTGGGTAACATCTTGAGGAGCCTGGTCTGACCCCGCAGCTGAGCCTGCTGTGGGCAGGGTGTGGGACAGGAGCCCTGCCAAGGTCGTGACAATCTGTGTTCCCCTGGGGTTTCCCCTGCAGGAGTGCAGCCGGGACTGGCTGCAGAAAGGATACAAACCAAGGAGTCACAAGACAGTAATCAATACAAAGACTTAGATGTGGAAGGAGGTATTTTCCTGATGTGGTATAGAGAGACGTAAGCAGAAACATCTTAGTTCATTATATAGAGATATATATTCATTATGTGTTATTGTTCATTATATACTAATAGATAACTGGCACATATATACACCCACACTATAATTAGTTTATTACATAGTAATGCAAGAGGATAGGACACAGGAATGCCTAGATGTCTTAAATCATATTCAAAATCATGTCTTAATTGGCTTGATAGAGATTTGGTTGGTTAGTTCATACAGACAAGTATGGTCTGTTCAGGAAAGACAGCTAAGACTAAAAGGCTATCATCTCAAGTATGTGTATGCTTCTTCTTTAGTTCAGAGGGCTATTGGAGGCTAGAATGACTAAACATTTCGCAGTAAAAGCAATATTGCTGTCACGTAGGGGAATACGGTAGGCTGTAAATAAAGAAAATAATGGAGATGAGTCTTTCTCTGGGTGACCAAAGGACTTCTTATCAAAAACGTAAAAACTTCATTCTAAAGGGAAATTTCAATTATCATTTTGATGAAAAAGCAATACAGAAAGACACAGACTACCCAGAAGAGTCTGGAAAGGTGTTGAAGCACTCTGCAGAAGATGGAGAAAACAACTGGAGGGGAATGTGCTGTTTAACTACAACCACTACGAAAGATTTGGCTGAGAATGTGGACATGGTGGGCATCATAAGAAAGAACGACCATGATATAGTAATTTTTAGAAAAGAAAGAGCATTAAAACAAATCATGACATAGAGAAGAAAAAACAAGTATATCTAATGCCTGCGCCCATGCTCCAGCTTTTACTGAAATTACCAAGGGCAATTGACTAGCACAACCGCACCAGTGATCTAGGGCTGAGAATTGAGACTAGGCTGATGTCATGGACGAGTGGAATGCACCTCACTCAAAAGAGAGAAGCAGCAATATGTTCTACTAAGGTAAAATAATTGGCAGTTAAAAAAATTGATGGAATTTAACAAAGTTTCATAGTGGTTTCACAAGGTTCAATAAGTTTGATGGCAAGGTTCACCTTGTTAATTACTTCATGGAAGAAACATACAAAGGACAATTGCGTTAGAATTGAGTTACAATGACTCATAAAGAGACAGGAGATGCAAAGAGTAGGGAAGACCCTCCTGTTGTGTCATGAGGTCCAAAGCAGTCCCCCTTGCTTTCTAAACTCCTTATGGAGCCTAGGTGCGGCTAGGTCCAATCTTAGTCTCAGACTTGGACAACAGTTTATGCCTAATGGAATTTTCTATACAATGTTTCTAATAATATTCAGTAGCTACATGGATTAGCAATGTTTCATTAGTATTAATTCAGCATGGTATCAGTCACTTACCAAGGATCTGTCACAAGTAAGGCATCTCCCTGTTTTGGGAAAGGAAGGATCTCTTAATCTCAGGTGAGGAATCTCAGATCTTGAGAGGCGTCCCTGCTCAAGGGGACAGTGACCAGGCATGCAGTCCAGCTGCAATTCAAGGAGAGCTCCAGCTGGGCCCATCCTCACGGTAATATTTATAGGGTGAAGTAGCTGGGTGCTAGTCCGTAGTATAGACAAGAGAGATGTCTTCGTTTTAGCTCTGGTATCTTGTTCTGTACTTTGGTTATCTTGCATTTTTGGATTTCAAAACCACCTTTCGAAATATTTTTCTGAGGCACATTCACTCCCTTGTACGTGAGCCAGGAGCTTTCCAGCTCGCCAGTTCACCACAGGGTGTGAGGCCTCTTTCTCCTTGGTCAGCCTGAACCAAAGTACGGCTGGGGTCAAGTGTATCCGTCACAGCTTAATAAAGAATGATTCAGAGTGGGCTTGTTTAGCCGGGTTCATGCCCCAGGCTGAGACGGCAGAATCATCAATAGTTACCTGTGGGAATTCAAAGAGGACAAGAGAGCTTCCAGGTGGTAGGAAAAAATATATAAACTCTGTTTAAAAAGTGGACAGAGAATTACAGATCAGTCAGTCTGACTGTAATTCAGGGGGCAAGAGGAAATGTAGCAAACAGACAAATAATATGCAGATACTTAGAAGATGATGAAGAAGAACCATCATGGATTTAAAAAAAAAAAATTATCAAATCTTGTGGTTAGGTAGGATGTTATATATCTTGGCATCAAAACTGACAAGCCTTGCAAAAACCCCAGGGTAACACAAACTGAACTAAACTATTAATAAGAGGAGCACTGTCAGACCCTCTTAGTATGGTGTTCCAGCCATTTATCAGAGGTGTGCCATCGAGGAGGAGGGACAGACCAAACTGAGTTCAGAGCATCCTCTCTTTGGTTTAGTACTACTTGACAGTTTCATTAATTGTTTGCATGAAGGAAGAGACACAATGAAGAAGCAGAAAGAACCAGAGAAAAGATGCAGAGAAATTTGCAGATGGCATTAAGGAGGAAGGGACTGGAATTATGTTGGAAGAGTTCAGACTGATCTTCAAAAATTAGGGAAATTATTTCCTACGTTTAGGAATAATCAAAAGCATAAATACAAGGGATGTATGGCTATACAGAAGAATCTGGGGTTGTAGACGGTCACAGAATGAGATAATAATATCATATGGTAAAAACAGGCAAACATCATATGGGGATATATAAATGAAAATTTTAACTGTAAGATATGTGAAATATTTCTTCTGCTGGGAACAAATAAGGCCCGCAGTACCATTCCTAGTTTTGGACACAACAATTCAGGAAGGAGGAAGTCTGTAAAACAGTAACAAGAATTATCAAAGATACAGAAAATATGGCTTGTAAAGAAAGAATGTAGAAATGGCTGTTGTTTTATACAGAGCAAAGATGACTGAGGCAAGAACTTGCAGAAGTCTTCAGCCTATGTAAAGGCAGCAGTAAAGACGAAACAAAGAAATTTTACATAACCAGTAGGACAAAGAACAATGTGTTTAGACTACAGAAATGTACTTTAGAATCAGAAAAGACTTTTTAAGAACACGGAAAAGTGATCACTGGAATAGACTTCTCATAGAGTTTATGGGATCCTCACTGCGTATTGGATAAATATCTATCAAGAATAACTTCAATATGGCAGGAGAGGTAGGTCTACAAGGATATTAAAAAACCCTAGTCCCTTTTACAGGATCTCATAACCATGAATTTTTTATAAAGAGCAGAAAACTGTCAATTCGGGGTACTTAGTAAGTGGTATGATAGAAGGACTTGATTGTGATCACCTGTCCATTAGTCTAAACTATACATTTATACTGGAAACATACTTGTGTCAGTTCCTTTAAAATCCACTTGACAGTCCTCACATCTAAGGAATTTGGTATTCTCTCATCTTGGGAACTCTCCTGTGATTTCTGAAAGATTTGCCAAACTTTTCTCTCCTCTCCCCCATTTAGGAATTCAGTTTGCAGTGGGATTCCAACCTGTTTGATCCTTGATGGAGAAGGTCTTTTAGTCTGTGAAAACCAATTTTTTTTGTTTGCTATCAAACCATCCTTTTAAATAGCAATATCTTTGGCTAAGTGAATAGAAGGATTCATGTCCTTATGTCAGATGCTCTTCTGTTGAAGGCTGAAGTCACGCTTAGGTTTAACCTTAAATTTTAGTCAAGGTCTTTTCAGAGGTCTATTCAGAGGTAAGTTTGGTTTACCTTTTTAATTGATAGATCAGTATTTCTGAGGAAAAGCCACTGTGTGACCTGACTGAGAGTTTTTAATGACAGAGTTAGAAAAGCCCATTGATCTGATTAGAGCTCAGTCAGCTGTAGCTCAGGCAACACATCTAGCATCCATATTTAACGGATGGTTCTTTTCAACTCCTCTTGATGTAATTGTTTAGCTTTTGTTGTTTCATTGTTCAAGTTAGATGTACTCAGTACTACACTAGATGACTGCTAACTGGAGTTCTTGTTGGGGGGAAATTACTGCAATTTTAAATGAATTGCAATACACTTGAGCTGTCTACTCAGTTATATTTAAATAATTTAAATATCTGATTTAATTTCTTAATAAAGTTTTACAAAAGCCCTGTAAAAATTGTTTTATATATATAAAGACTAAAGCTAAAGTGAGTTGTCTATGTTCAGTAAAACAGTAGACAAATTATATTGGCATAGCAAAATCACTAATAGCTATTGCATTTGTAAGATTTTTTTTTCTTTTTAAGAAATCAGTAATATGATGGCAGCTGTATTACAGAGGGAATGAAATACGATGTTAATTTTCTCCCACCATGCAGCATTCAATCACACACCACCCAGCTAAAATTGATTGTATGTACCTAAAATATATACTGATCACACGCTTTGAACTTGCACAGGATTTTTTTTGCTGTCTTTTCTTAGGTAGTCTGACATGCAGCAATTCTGAAAGAACCCTGCAATAATATCTTTTTTTCTCCTGGCATACTTAATCCAGCTTTTGGTTCTCCTCACATTTCCAGTTCTTCTGAGAGTCTTTTACAAGGTGGCACATGTATTTATTGAAGTCATCTGACATAATTACATTCTTATTATTGCTCATTATTACAAAGAAACAAATTCTTTGAGATCTCTTGTTTGTATAATCAGATTTATCTCCACATATGCACTAGTTCAAGCCCAAGATTGACTGAAAATTTTAAGTTTTCCATCCCATCATTTGTGATGCAGTACAGTATGTTTGACATCTTCCTCTCTGTTCAACCATGCAATTTGAAGATCTGAAAATACAGATGAAAGAAAGCAAGACAAAGATGATAATTTGAATAAAAAGGTATTTTGGAGAGATCAAAAAGTTTTGCCTAGGTGCTAAGGGAAAGGTACTTATAAAAGATTGCTAGAGTTTTCATTCTAAACTTAAAATCTTTAAAACTGGTTCTTAGTTGAATCTTAATTTTAAAGCCATCTCAATTTCATAGACACTCCTATTTCTTAAGTGCCTGCGCACTCCTGTGGCTTTTGTTGATGCCCCAAAGCCTTTTGCTAGTGAGTGGCTTGGTGGCTGTTTCAGATGGCGAAGCCCAATTGAAAGCCAGGAAAATGTTTGCTTTCCTGCATGGCACCTGATGGGTCTGCCTTAGTAGGCACTCAGTCTGGTGGATGAGGTTGGTCATGGAAAACATGCACTGAAATAACGGTATGCTTCTGTTTGGGTAGGGGTGGGTAACATCAAACCATTTGACATTGCTAAGCTTAATGTATTAAGCAAACCAAGCATGGGACAGGCTTTTCATTCACTCATCTCACACACCCGTATACGACCACCTGAAAACAGCCTCAATTATCACCCGCCTGCCCCAGCAGAGTTAACCCCAGGGGACCACCCCACTCCTTCCCATCTGCCTCACCGTAGGATGTTTAAGTTTAAGGCAGCTCAGTTCCAACGTGGAGCAGCTCCACCTCAGCCACATCCTGCCTCTGTGCGGTGCCAGACTTCCACATTCCCTTCCCTATGCCTCTGGGCTGGATCGTAGCACAGCATGCTCATGCACTGCTACCCTCCCATCCTACAGCAAGGCTTCACCTTCACCAGCACGGTCACAATCCTGGCTGGCCTGCTCCAAAACTCTGTACACTTACCAACCAAGCACACTAGTGGGAGATGCTGATCAATGAGCTCTGGAGCCACAGGTCCCCAAGGGCCCAACAGTCCCAATCCAGGAAGCTAAAGCTCCTCCAGAGCAGCCTCTTTCTTCCATATCATATTGTTCCTGCAACAGCACGGTTGCCCAGGCACTTGCAACATGGGATGTCCCAAAAGCCTTTGTAAAGAGGCCGTGGTATCCTCATATCAACTTACTTGTAGCCTTTGAGTTATTAGCACCTTACAGCAAAGTAATAAAATCTTGCTTAGTCCTGAGAAATGAAGGGCATATCCAGTACCTTGCTGATGTGCAAGTATTCTTTATTTAGATCTTTTCCACAGATCTGAAATTTAGGTTGCATGTCATAAAGACCTTTCAATAGTGGGTACCATTCTACTTTCCATTTATCGTTCATTTCTTCTCCTAAGAAAAGAATATTGGTCAAGAGTATGGATGCAAAAAGTAGAGAAGCTTGATTTCAGCTATCCATTCATCAAACTTTGTATTCATGTTCTAAATACAACCTCATGCTCCTCAACTCTCGTTAATGCTCCAGTAATCTGCAGTTTTGGGTTAGAAGCTCAGATACGCTTTCTATAGCTTTTGCTGATATTGCAATTTAGCAATTGCAATTTAGCTCAATTAGTTAATCTTTTTTTAATGACAGCATTACAAAAAATGAATTATCTATGTTGCCTGTTACAATCTTCACCACAGCCATGGTGCAAAAGGATGCAGTGCAGAAGGGTGAGCCCAGGGCTCGCAAAGGCCTCACAGAAATGTCCCCTACTACACAATGCCCTTGCAAATGCCTGGTTGTCACGCAGCTGCTGAGACTGAGGGATCCTCCTCCCCTTACAGCTCCAGCTGTGCCTGAGAGAGGCAGCAAGTCTTGCTCCTAGAGCTCCTGATTGTACGTGCCTCGGGATCTGCGCATGCATTGACCCGACAGCAACAACTGAGAACCAGAATTACCAGGTATGCAAACTCCCTCCGAAACCCCCTTGACGCACGCGGCTCCTGGTTTTGCCTGCTGTGACAACCAGCATTTCTCCCATGGCGGGGACGCCCCACGCCGAGCATCCGTCCAGCTCTTGAGCAGCAGCAGCAGAGGGTAGAGGCAGACCTGTGCCGCGCTGGGCGCCAGCCTCCCGGCTGCAGCAGCAGCTCGGGGGTGATGAGGCAGCGCCAGCGGGTACCGAAGTGCCCAGACCTCCTTTGTTCAACTTCGTGTTCCTTCTGTTAAGTGCTGTAAAACTTCTGATCTGGCATTACTTCAGAGGTAGCTCAAACACTGTTTGGAATGCATTTAAGTAGCACTACAGTTTTACAGCTACTCTAGGAAGGAGGAGCTAAAAAAATGACCTGGTTTGTAACTAGGTTGTGTCTTTCAGATCTTACTGCTTATTACAACATTTTACAGATTTAACCAGTCTTGTCTCTTTTGACCTGCTTGCATCAGTAGTATCTGGCTCTGCAAATTGCATGCATGGGGTTATCATACATCTGGATTTCCCAAAGTTTTACCTTTCAGTCCAATTTTGTTTGGCTTTAATATGAGAATTTTTGCTCTCTAGGGCGCTGTTTGCCTTCAAATTCCTATTTTCTAGAGTTAATACTGTGTAGCGTACCACATGCTTCACACAACCGCAAGTCAGATGCGCAGCACAGTCACACAAACAGGTTGTATGGCCGAGAGCAGCGACCTCCTGTACAAACACAGGAATCAACACAAACAGAAATCACGCTTGCCCCTGTAGCACCAAGCTCGTTACTTATGTGCTACACAGTCCCTTTCAGATGAGAAACTCTGGAAAATATATGGCAACTTAATGTGTGCACGCACCTACCTTCTCAAACTAAAACCTTAATCTGGTTTAACTCCAGAATGGGACATACGACCACACACAGTTTCAAACCTGCCAGGGTGCTCAGCCTTTTTCCATAGTCTCAGAATGAACTTGACAAATGGAATAAAGTTGCATTGGCTGAAGAATTCCACTGAGTTAAATCTTCCTCTACAGAAATAGTGTAATCCAGAGGAGAGGCAGGTTGCTTAATAAAAAAAAAAAAAAAAAAAGTCTCAGGTAAGACTTGGGCAGAATCCAAATGTCAAAATTGGCTCCTAAAATAACAGCTCCGTGACCACCTGGATTTTCAGTAGTGATCTTATTTTGTTGCAGAGACCACTAATTTTTAGTAAGCTTACGTGGATATGAGCTTCTTTTTTTGTAAGTTCACTAGAAGTCCCACATTTTCACAACACAAAAGGAAAAAATACTTAGAGGAAACCTAAGTGATGCACAGTTGTTTTTACATGAGGTGCTTAGTTTTTTTTGACTAATATTCTTCAATGAGCAGAAGTTTTATGGCACAGCTCCATAGAGAAAATGCAACTGAACACACAGAAAAACAGATACCCAGCAAATCAGCTTTTGCAGCCTTGCAGAAGTTTAAGGTAACAACTCCATTTAGTATGTTACTCAGTCTTTCTCATTCCCCGAAAAAAACCCCAAGCCCCACACAATACAGTTCATTAGAATTCAATCCTTGCTGTGCTGCAGTATTAATTTAGCTAAAAGTTCTTGAATCCTTGCCACTCCTGGATGTTTCTCCATTGCTCAAGATAAATTAGTCACATAAAACTTGAAGCATTTTAAGCTTTACCTTATTCTTCTGCTTTTGTTAGTATTACTTAGCTATAACCTTAATATTTAATGTTTCTGCACTTGCTCCTAGTGATTGGCATTATGAGAATATCTATTAATTTGTCTGCATTTCTAGGGCAAACTCAGCTGTGTCAGTACTCTGCAATACACAAGTATCTGAACTAGTATTTGCTGCCTTAGTTGCTTTATACAATTAACGTAATTAGTTTCTATTTGTTTTTTCTTTTGAATGCCTTCCTGAATCCTTCCAGAAATTATGACATAGTATTTTGGGGTAATCTTTGCAAATACTGGATATTCTTATTTCTTTCCTTATTAGTATCCACAAAGAATGTTTCACTTAGTCTGACTGCAGTTTGACAGGTTTCTAAACCTGAATTTCAGAATTCATTAAAACCACTGTGAGTATTTATCACAGAGTAGAAACAGAACATCACACTATTGCATAACATGAAAAATAAATTGAAGGCTGTATTGTCCCATACTTTAGGACACGGGGACAACATGCTGGATGACATTATTACATCTCCTACAGTATTTTCGTCTTCAAACTTCTTCATTTTCCCAGAAATTTGTTCTCTAGAACAATTAAAGATCCCCAATTATGTCCATAGGTGTCGGGAGGAACAGCAGGAACACTAACTAGAATCTTTTAACTTCATTGGGATGGTATTTTGTCACATAAAATAAAATTTTCAGGTAATCTGCTCTGAGAATAAGATACCGTTTATGTGTGGGAAAGTGCAACTGAACTAGCTTAATTTTTACTTCAGCCACAGCAGAATAGCTTAAGTATATATTGCATGCTTGTACTTATGCATATTTTCCATTTTGCCATGGTACTTCTCAAAATTTAACAGCATTCAACTCTGTTCAAGGTAAGTGGTGGTAATTTTCATGTAAAGTTACGGGAAAGTCATATGAAAAGACAACAAAGTAATGCAAATCAAGAAGTGGTTTCATAACAGTTTGTGTTAGAAATTATGAAGAACTGTAGTCTGACAACAGGCAATCTGTTAGCAGTCCCTGTCTTACAGACTTGCTTCTCTCTAAATACTGAGAGTAAAGGGAAGTGCTTCTGCATACCAAAATAATTAGCTTAATGAAAACTAAAAAAAAAAAAAAATTAAACCCCCCAGTCTTATTGTTAGGGAGCACCCAATATACCACCTTTACTTTGGTACATGTAAGCTCCTTCCAAAATATATACACGAGCTATGGCTATTCTGGGAAGGTCACAAAGTTGTATATGCTGTATTCTACCCCTTTAAACAGACCAGCTCTCTTCAGTAGCGATTTAAACACCAGTAACTAATTTTAGGTATTACAGAAAAGAAAATCTTGGCAGGCATGTGCCATTCATTGTATTTAGTTATTTTATTTTCACTATCCAAACTCGAAACACACAGTTAAGTTTCAGGTATCGATACACAGTTTTCTAAAAAATATCCCCTTTCATGTTCTCTTCAATAAACCACGTGTTTAAATGCTTGCAGTCCAACCATAAGTAGCAGGTGTCTTCTTCCCCAGGCACCCCCAAAGGGACTTGTTCTACTTTAATATAAAGTGTTGTAAACCTCTTATTCAAAAAGCAAAATTCAGAAAAAACTCCTTAGCAAAAAACCTTTTCAAAACTGCTGTCTGGCATGGCACAACCTTAAGCAGTTTCCTTTGGTATACTAATTCTTGTATTTTTCAGTCAGGTTACATCTCTGAGTATTTCAGATTTAAGGCAGACGATACACAGTTTAGAAATACATTAGCACATATTTCTCATGGTATGGCATTTTCAGTAGACATCAGTTTTTCATAAATCATTGTGCATTTCACATTTCAGAAAGCTTCTTCAGTGTTGAACATCAGCCTTTTTCCATCAGTCTTGTTGTTCTTCTACACTTCTACTTTTGCTCTCAGAACTCCATCCTCCAGGTGTTTGTGATCATACATTCCTGAAAAGCTTGCTTTCTTTACACAAGAGTTACATTTCTTCATACTTCATACAGTAACATCTTTTCGCATTCATTTCAAGGCAGCTGGTCAACATCTCAACTAAATGCATCAATTAAAACTTAATTTCTGGAAAAAATTAAAATAATTTCTACATATCTTTTTACAGTTATATTCATCTGTACATTTAGTAACAATTTTCTCAACTACGGAAGCTTTTAATCAATACTAGGACTTGACAAGAATATGGGTTTCTTTTCCTGAAAATTCATTCCTCCTTTGGCTTATTACATGACTGTTGCAAGGTTGTGGAATATATTTAAAAACTAATATTGAAACTTAACATATTTGTACTGATAGACAACAAACCAATATTATACTAGACAATACTTGTTTGCAGAGACTCTATAAGATATATTGTGCACTTAGAGAAAAATTCTTTCACTTCAAATACAAGTGCAAAGCAGTAGTTAATATTTCAATTCTACATCATAGCAGCAGTCATGTATGCATAAACCAGCACTTTTTCTAAAAAAAAAAAAAATCACAGCATTTTGGGTAGCATAATAATTACACTGAAGTATGACAAATGCAATGCCAACTGAAGAAAGTTTCTAAAACAAGGAATTGAGTCTGTTAATACAAAGGCTATATAAAAATATGGCATTATACAATGCTACTGTAGATCTGAGAGCTTTTGAAATGCAGTGTTTTTTGTTTGGTTTTTTTTTAAAAAAGGTTACTACAATTGGCAGTAGCAAATTCAGCAAAAACACTGCATTTACATCTGCAACAGCTTTTTGAGAAAACCATTTGGTCTGCTCCAGGACCTAAGCATTGATGCTGCAGATGATCACACATCCCCCAAGAGTCCTAAGCACTACTTGGTCCTATTCACCCAGCTAAGAATACTCATCCCAAATGATCAAGCCCTTTGCACAGACAGACTTGTTACAAAAGACTATATGCTCCTGACCAACAGCACAAAATTATACTGCAGTGTGAAGATATGGCTTTCTCTAAAAATCATAAAGTATTAAAGTAAAAAAAAAAATCACAAGACACTTAAAAATCATCCTTGAGTTCAACACTATATTTATGCAATCAAATAGACTATGTAATCCGTCATACTGTAGTAGAACAAGAAAAAGACTTTTTATTCACTTGAAAAAAATAGCAGACTGGAAGATTTCTTCATTGCATTACACAAACTTCCCTGAGATTTTTACATAAATTATATTTAGTCTACTATATATCAGAAACCAGTTAGCTACTGAGTGTCATACACTGCAAATTTTACATAATTCCTGCATATGTTATCCAGCTAAAATGCTGTTTCAATGCTTTAAAGCTTTATCTTCTTTTGTTGCAAAAACCACATACACACAACTGAGACTACAAAAGCAGACATTTTTTTCACAAAATTTTAAATCTTCAAAGCAATGTATAGAAATGGAGAAAACAGATGTTAAGTTGAACAAAGCACTTTGAAGTTCTTTGCAGCTTGAAAACTGACTGTGAAATTAGTTTTAAAAATTATCTATGCAAGTGCTTGGTGGCAAGAAAACCAACAGAAATATTATTAAATGCAATAGGCAGAAAGAGGGCTGATGCTGCCCTCCCTATTTAGCAATCTCCTGTATCATAAAAACATAATTTTGTATGAGTGATTGTGGGAGAGATACATCACAGTGGTACAAAACATTGCTATACTGGCACTATGTTACACTAAGTAAGGATTTTTTTTTTTTCCTAAAGTTGAGGTACTTAAACTTCTCATAAGATGGATGTAGTTAATCACAAATCTTAAGGAGGCCCCACAGTGAAAGTAGCTCCTCTGTTTCACTGACTCACTACCACAAATTTTAAAAATGAACACTTCATTTTAAATACAAATCTGGATGTCAGGTCAGTTTGCCAAGTTGTATATCCCCTTAATTGAACTTCTCTCAGCAAAAGTCCAAGAAGAACAAGCATTGTACTTTGCAAACAATAATGCTTAAGAATAAGTAAAAACAAACAAGCAAACAGATTATTTGAGCTAAAAACAAACAAAACCTGCAACTTTACTGCTTTGAGATATGAGATTATCCCCAAGTTTTATGCCCGGAGGCAAAACCGAAGAGTTGTCTTGTCCATAGATCTTTGTTAGACTTATTTCAAAAGCCAAATTATATAGCTTAAGTAACCTGTTCAGGTGCCTCTGATCTTCTTCCAGTTCTCAGTAACTGGGATCATGTCCTTGTCCCCCGCTGAGTGTGGAGCAATTGCACTTGTAATTCCTCCTTCCAAATAGTCTTACGTTGGGTATTACCATAGAAATAAACAGGAGGTAACTTGCGCCACTTCATTACAAAATAGACTTGATGTGGTTGTGACTGGCCGTATCAGATACTGGGCCATAAGCATTCTTTTTTGTGTACTGGAAAGAATGTATAAGGTGATCATCTTAACAGCAAAGTGAGGAACTGTGAAATGGAGGGCATTTTCTAGATTTTTAATTCTGCTTTAAAAAGTTCCCAATTTACAGATACACTTATGACTGTGTGAAAATTTCAAAGATGGAAAGAATAAAAGAGCAGCATTTAAAAAGCAGTATGTTTAGCTTTTTCATATTCGGAAACAAACTGAAGACACTGTCTTGTATAAAATGGCTTCATTTCTACTTGTTATCACTGTATCTTCAGTTATATAAAGGGAATCTAATACTCAACAGAGGTAAAGAAGAGTAAGAAAAACTGGATGTTTGCTTTTTCATTTTATATTAAAATTTTCACATGGATGAGTAGGTTTTCTGGCTCTCCAAATTAAGAATAATTTGCTCCCTTTCCCTTGAAATACTTATAGTACATCACACAGCCTACTATCTCTTTGCATATATTGCTGGCTGATAACTGATTCAGACAGGCACATTAAAAGTTTCTGGGTTACATAACCACTTCCATTTTGTTATACAGAGAAGCCTTTTCTGCATCAACAATGAAAAGATTATAAAACTGTATTAACACAAGCCCTTGTGCAACACACAAAACAGGGTGCCAAGTCACTATATACTCAGTGTGAAAAGACTTTTAGCAGTCTTTTCTGTGCATCTCCATTTCAACAAGGAAATACACTGTCTTTTCATCTCTTAATCTCACCACATATTAAGTCACCTCTTTTTTGCATTGCCAAGTAAGGCAAATAACGGTGTTGTAGACTGACCATATATTAGATTATTTTATTTAGAAAAATAATTTCTCTCCCTATTGAGAATTTCAACATGTTCTCATAGTAGCAAATATATCCTGATAAAGAAAACCAGCAGGATTCCTCAGTATGCAGATGAGATAGGATATTTGCCACACAGATATTACTTCCAGCAAAGGTAAGATGCACATGTGTACGTATGTCAATTATACACAGCAGACCAAGTACAGTTTGTTCTGCATTCCAACACATCCTCTGAAGGTGGGACAGTTTTCTCATCCACCCATGTTGTCCCTTATATGATCCACTCGCTGAGCAAGATCCCTAAAGGTGGGGCGCTGGGTAACATTATTGTTCCAGCATTCTTTCATGATAGCATAAATCTGGAGAAGAAACAAAGAAAATCAGTAGCAGGTAAACAGATGCTACAAACAGTTAATAGTTACTTTCAACTGGTCCAAAGAACATCCAGCTTAAATTTATGCTTCCAAGCAACAGTGGCACAAGAGTGTGCCTAAAGTCTTGCTATACCAATCAGTTTAGCTTGATCCCAATAACAGCAAGAAGTGAGGATAGCTAGCTCTGCAAAAGCCCTTATTATGAAAGGAGATTTTTTTTTTTTTTAAGTTAGTATGGAAATTTACTCAGGTAGTTTTTGAAACTTTCGAGAGACTTATGTTACTTTGCTAAGTTTTTATCTTCTTGCTTGCTCTTATTTTTTGGAAAGCTCAAAGTTTAACATGAAAAATGCTTTACAAGTCTGACCAAAAATCAGATTTACAAAGCCAGCAATTCTAAATTAAGCTTCTCCTGCAATGTTAACATACACTTCTCCACAGTTGTATATTAAATTCTTAATTGTTCTTCATATATAATCAGAAATAAGCCAGAAAAGTTACTGCGCAAACTGAATCCACTTCTAGTAGAAGTATTTATATGATTTTTGGAAGAGATTTCCATTACAATAGGCATTTGGCAACAGTCTTCTGTTTTCCCAAACATGTACCCAATACCTGGTCACAAAACAACTTGCCAAGCTCTTCCCTTACGCT
The DNA here is from genome assembly GCF_047370975.1 of Nipponia nippon. Classification (NCBI taxonomy): domain Eukaryota; kingdom Metazoa; phylum Chordata; class Aves; order Pelecaniformes; family Threskiornithidae; genus Nipponia; species Nipponia nippon. The sequence continues at coordinate 46,115,814 of NW_028262402.1, forward strand.
ATTCTCACTAATTTAACCCAGATCATTATTACCACCTTCTCATACTTCGAACAATTTTTTACATGTTGCTTAAAACAATCTGCACAGCTGCCAAGAAAAAAAAATTGCATCAGTTCCTTATTTTTTAGCAAATCTGAAACTCCTGCATTGACCAAGCTGCTTTAGACCCAAGTCTCAAGCAGCTTGTAAGCTACAGACATCTGGAAGATTTAATATCTGTGATGACTGGCCTTTCAGGATCAAAACGGGAAGAGCACAGTTTCTGACAAGAGAGAGACATTTCCACTTTGCTTGGTATCTGAAGAAATGTCAGACATTGAAACCTTTGCATTAATTTGGATACAGTTTCAGTAAAACAGATTATGTATTATCGTATACATCTGATATTCAGGTTACCTACAAAAAGCCAAACCTTTGCAATTCAACAATTGCTGTATTCATACATATAATGTGAGAAAGGTTACTTCAGAGACTTCTCTTTGGATTCGCTATAGAGTGTTTCTTCCCCCATGGCTTCCCTGCCCCACCTGTACCATTCTTTCTCTTCTCTGCTAGACCACTTGACCCTGATCTCTCCCGTCTCCAGTTTTGAATGATTGCTTCTTGACTTACTGCCAAGTGTGCTTGATTTTAGAGGGATGCAGCAATTGATCTGAGCTGGAAGCTAAATACATTAAAAAGCATAATTATTTTACTTACGTTCTTTCCCTAGTGATCCACCTACCCAGCCCTACCAGTTCAACTCAAGCTGAAGTGCACCCTGCTCTGAAGAACAGAGAACTACAAGACTTAGAAGTAGTATGAAAGTATTTTTTTAAAACATCTGGAGTATTAGCAAAAACAAAAGAACACTGAATTAATTCGTGTGCTCTGAGGATGGCTTTACATACATATACACTTCAGTATCTGCAAAGAACATGAATACAAATCTGAAGGCCCTGAACATAAAAAATCTGATTCATATACTTAACTGTGCCTACAGTCTGCAGGTACCTCTTGACTGAGAATGCTTGACAGGGAATAATATACACGATAAACATGAGTATTCCCTATGCTTGAGGAGGGAAGAGCAAGAGAAGGAGAATAATCAAGATAAGGAGTTCTTTAAATCCTGGAATTAAATGTGAAAACTGTATGTAGATATTAAGATACTTCTGTTAAATGTTACAGACTTCAAAAGAATCCACAGTTCACAGCTTTGAACAAGAATCTCTATATGGGACTTCCACGGAATGAGTTCTATATACTAATCTCATTGCCTTAATAAATTTATATTTTTGAAATAGAAGCCTGAGTGCCCCAGTACAGAAGTCAGTCATAATAGTCTTACTTTGTACACTTAGACAGACTACATTCTAGGCTCCTGAGGGAATGTAATCTAAAGAATCAGAAAAGAAATGTGATTATATGCATCATGCAACTGCTAAAATAACAGAACAGTCACTCTGCTTGTATAAATACTTCAGTAATCGAAGCAGAACAAAACACAAGGTTTGCATTGACCAGGTACTCACCCCGACTAAGCACCTTTCAAGACTATAGTAACATATTAATACAATACTTCACCTCGTCAGGGCATCCATCTGGTCTCGGTAGTCGTCCATTATTCTTCAAAAGCTCTATCAAATGAAATACAATCATCTGCCCTTGTTTATCATTGCCAATCATGCGCATGAATTCCTGAAACAGAAGGCCAACTGTCATAAATAATTTTTAAAGGAAGAAAAGATGCTGCAATATTCTTACCAAAGGAAAATTCTTTATAAGAATAATTAATAATAATAATAATAATTAGAATAATATATAACAATGATAAAGTTATAAATTACAAGTCCAGAGAAAATAATAATTACAGAATTTTTTTTGTGCATGGATAAAAACAGGATGATACATACACAATTTAAAGCAGTAAGTGAAAAATCTTAAAAAATGTTGATCATCTGATGATTAACTAGTTTTAAAAGGATAAACCTCACAGCTCATTCTAAAAAGCTCCCCGAAACATTAAAACAAGATCTTGATGCTTTGAAAAATCCCAGTCAAACAGAAAACAGATAATTTCATACTGATGTATACAAAAAAGTTTAACAGGATTGATCAGTAACTACAGGCCAGAAACAGTAGCATAATTAAAGCCAGCAAAAATGGCTTAGATAAATCTTGCTCTCCAAAAATCAACATAACCCAAAATGAAGATTAAAATCTCACTCAGAGTGACAGAGATCAAAAGTAAATGCGGAAGTACTATTGACTGAGAATACTTTCTGATCACAACAGAAAGGAATTATTTTTCCTCCAATTCTACATAAATTTCTTTAATGATTCTTGACATGAAAGTGTGAAACAACTGCTGGTAGAATATGCAAATGGCCAAAGTTGAGGAAACAATGTATAATTATAAAGACTATGACAGATAAACAGACTGCTTTGGCTAACTGGTAAAATTAATTTTTCCTGATACATACCAATAGGATAACCAACCTGATGAAGTGGTGAATGCACATGTAAAGTTGATTTATTCAAAGTATATTCAACCTGAGCCCATGACTTACTCTACCACTTTCCATTTCATAATCCTTCTGAAGAACAACTCCAGGTGTCTGCAATGTTTATGTTGTTATGCAGCAAGAGCTGCCCCTGCCTTGAGAGTTCTTCCTTGAAGAAGGAAGAACTTCCTTAGTCATTGTATCGAATTACTAAGAGGTCCACTGAGGTCAATGCAGAGATCTTCCAAGTGCATTTTTGCCTATCATCATTGTTCAGCTCTCAAAACTACATTTGCCAGGAGTGAGACACTGGCCAAAGGTGAGGACAGTAAATATATAAGGCTCAACTCTCCTCTGTTATACCTGCAGAGGACTGCTAGGTAAAAGTAAGATCGTGAATCTCATTTCCAATTGGACAACTGTTACTCAGTGCACAAGTAGTACTTTTCTCCATTCACTGTAAATTTGTCTTTAAAGGTGTCTGTCAACAGTCTGTGAAAAGCCACTCCCTTTCTTTCTTGAACTTCAATAACTTACTAACTTGGGTTCTGGTAACATAACAAAATAACTTCAAGTTACCTTATTTAAATCAACTTAATGTTTACATATTTGTTTAGCTCAGCCTTAGATTTGCAATAGCATTAAAAATACGTGTCATGTTGCAATGAAACAGTTGCATCTCGGATTACTCTCCATGAAGGATGAGAAAGAGCAATCTATAATGAGAGATTTTCAAATCTTTTTCAAACAGTTAGGTGTTAGAGGATGGATAAGATCTGCACAGACTACCAGGTAATTTTCAGATCTCCTTTCCTTCTTATCGTTTGATACTAATACTTTTTAGCATGTTGCTGTTTCTGATTGGATGCTGCCTCAAACACTAAGGTACCTGCAGAAAAGGATCAGTAAATAGCAACCTATTTAGCTATAGGAACAAGCTACATATTTTCAAAAATTTAAAAAAAAACAACCAAAAAACATCTGAGAACCATTAACTATGTACTTACAGCTGGTGGGCTTTTGCTCTTGTCAATATAGGTGAAGAGTTCATACAAGACCACACCAAAACTCCACACATCCGAGGCCACAGAAAATTTGCTTTCTGTCAGAGATTCTGGAGCATACCTGCAACACATAGTAAAAGGAATATCGTTTGTGTAATGTGTCTTTTTGGTTTTGAAGATATTTCTTTTAAGAAGAGTGATTTTTTTTCATGAATAAGTGTTCTTTGTTCATAGGCACTAGCACATTCTTATTTCCTTCCATGACTTTCACTAGTAACTATTCTTTTAATAAAAATTAATTGGTATTGAAAACACAAACCACCTTAAGCAAACACAGTTAGTGATAAGTACATATAAGTTTGGGTTTTTTCCAGCAAAGCTGTAAATATTTTTCTTATCTGTAGTGTGAGTAAACAAGATTTTGATGTGATATGGCCTGGAAAGAAAGACAATTATAGCCAGTAAGCATCCTTCCATCACTTTCAGTGAGCCTTGAACTGTGTCCCAGGTACTTCTGGACTTAACTTTTACAACTCCCAATAACATCTACTAAGATGCCATTTTGTATTATTTATCCTTCAGAGATGACATTTTTACAGTGCCTAAGGCAGACTAAAATACAGACTAAAATCACATGTACAGAATGGCATTTTCTTTTGCTCTCAGGACATAAAATGGTTTTTATCACAGTTATCTGCACTCGTATTTTCTAAGAACAGAACTGAAGTCTATATTTTGCATTCTGAATACAGTCTACCAATTTCCATTTCCTAATTCTTCAGCCTCCCACAGGCTATACAGAGTGTTCTTTTCCTTTCCAAGGTAAGTGCAGCTTGTGGACCACTACTGTATTTTGGAGTAACTTAGACCTCCTTTGAAAGCTCAGTGCCCAGATAGAGATATCTACCCAAATAATCAATCCAGCACTTTAACCTTACTAATTACAGTCTGTGGGATTTAACTCCACTTGGTCAACAGAAGGTCTATCCAACAGATCTCAGCTAGAGAGATATGAACGACCAGTGTTTAGGGAACCAAAAGGTCCAAAACTTTGAAAGCATCCTGGGGAATGGGCCCTTTTAGATTTCTTTTATCTTTTAATATCTTTCCTGTTGCATACTATTTCTTTTAAATATTTTGGTAATTTTTAGGTTTTTTTTTTTTTTTAAATATGTTGAAAAGTTCTACATGCTGTTCTGTAAAGTCAAACATCACGTATGTGACTTTCACAATGCTGGGCAACTGACTTGGAGTTTACACTTAAAAGTGTCATGATATGCAAAACAATTGGCTGAAACTGCAAAAACAGAAAATGTGCCATGATTTCATATACCAAAAGAAAACTTACCAAAATATAGGGCTTTCACCAGGTTCTTTTACTTTGTAGTATTCTTTGTCTTGTGGCAAGACTTTTGTCAATCCAAAGTCTCCAATTTTAACTCTGTTCTCATTCTCCACCAAGATATTTCTTGTTGCTAAATCCCGGTGAACATATCTTTTTGTACCCAGGTACTCCATGCCCTAGGCGTAAAGTTCAGAAACACAATAAGAAAAGAGTTACTTTTACCATTAAAGAGCTGCACTTTCCCTAAAGGGATGAATTAACTTCAATGTTAAAACTAAACACAGATTGTTACCAAAATCTGTGTGCTTGAACATTTGTCTTCTCTGAGGAGTTACTTTTTCCAAGCACAGGGACTTCCCTTAACTGAAGGGAGACAGACTGAGCACCCGTCAGAGACAAGTTATTTTTGATTCTGTAGCTGGATAGCTGTTACAGCTCCTTTCTGTGGCCAAATGCAGTTTGCTGCTGGTAGACAGGAGAAAAAAATTTGGGCTAAGCTACACAATCCAGGACAGATGAGAAGATTGTCCTATTTACCCATTTCATTTAATCTTTTTTCTTCACTTTGTACCTCTGTTTTCCTGATTGCTTTATGAAACTTTATGATTCCTTGAATTTGACAACTATTCTCTGACTGTATTCCCACCTGTGTGCCATGTTTCTCTTCTGTATGGATCATTATTCACCAACACAGTTCTGCTTATTGTTATATGTCCATGGGTTGCTGTAACAAAACATTGGTCCGAAGCCATGTCGTCTTTTGCTGCTGATGATCTCTTCTTACCAACGCACATAATTCATTTTGCTAACAATGGAATGTGGAAGAAGCCGGTGTGTGTAGTGGCATTACTAGAAAAAGGTCTTGGTTACACAGCAATTGATGGTGGACAGAAGTTGACACTGCACAATGTCAAGAGATAGCTGACTCACACGTGAAAGGGAACGCAAAGCAAGCTGTCATTTTCAGAGTTACGTAAGAAAGCATCTACTCCTTCCACACAACTGAAAAGCAATAAATTATGCTAAGGGGATCGTTGAACTCAAACGTTTTGAACATCAACGTTATGCTATTAATGCTAAAATATTTCTTGCTCTCTTATTTTATTTTTCTAAGAGAGAAACCTCAGGAATAGTTTGACGCTAACCTTCCCCTCAGGCTTGTCACCTCCTCGTGCCACGAGGTGGCATCGCTGCTTACGCGCATCCCATTCCAAAACCGCCCCAAAATGCCCTATTTTATTCTTCACGACCCGCTGATCCACGGCTATCTTGAAAAATACCAGACCTAGCTTTTTCAAAGTAAGACTCCTGGGTTTCTGATACAACCAGTCTATGTAAATGCTATAACTTTTTATTACTACTACATACACCACTGAAAACAGTCCTAAAGTTTCTCTGATGATAGCAATTTTTCTGTTAGCCTGGAACATACCTATTCTAAGAGAGATACTGAATTGAAGTAATGCAAATTCTAAATGGAAGTCATAATCCTGTGGCACTACTCTAACAATGGAGTTGAGTTTAATTATGTGATTCAAGTGTTTCTACCAGTAAAGTTGGGCTCTCCAGCAAGGACACCTGAAGCACTTTAAGCATTAAGAGATGGAAAAATTGATTTATTCTTAGTCTCTTCTCCTATCAGCCAGCCAGCATTAACAAAATGCAGGGGCAAAAAAGCAAAAAAGAACACCCCAAAAACCAGATGCATGGAGAAGTTAACTTCCTTATTTGCCGTTCTATGGTCACAATTCTTCAAAGTTGAACATAGAGTCCTCTTGCTTACCATCAGACAAGCTGTACTAATGGCACAGGCTGCACCAGAAAACAGCTGCACTAATTTGCATCTACAGAAATATCACCACTAGCAAATGCCATCTCTGAAAATGCTGCTTTTCACAGTATGAGATATGCACCAAAAAAATATCACCTCTAAGTCAGGAAACCTTTCCCAGTATAGTAGCAAGGAACGAAAAAACAGCAAGCAAGCAAACATACTCATCTTAACCCTCAGGTATGGGCATGCCTTCATTTCTCTCATACATTTGAGAGAATAGCAGCAAGGCAGAGGGAGAAAGATTTTTTTATTAAAAAACCCAAAATAACAGAGTGACAGAAATACACAGCGGACAGAAGAGATGCGAGATGCTGAAAGAGCAAACATAGCAAGAGAAGCAAAAACAGCTAAAGGAAAGTGGGAAATGTGATCAGCTAAAAGAAGAAGGAAAAGCATTCAGATTCCATTTTCATAATATCAGGTACTATGTTTTTAATTAAGTTGTTTTGAAGTAACAGAATGCTGCAGATTAGAGTGACATCTTAAAGTGATCAATATAACCTCTGCTTTGCAGGCCATACAGCAACAACAGTGCAAAGCAAGACACATACACTGTAATTCTTAGACTTTCCTTCCCTTACAAGTGAAGAAAAGAGAGTTCTTTAAGAGCAAGTCTTATATGCAGACTTCCCACATTCTCTTACTGTGTGTACCCATGCTTCGTCACATGAAAGAAGGATGTTTTCCCACTTAAGTATCTGTGGAAGGCATACTCCAACTCCCTTCCTCTTGGTTGGTGCTTGGTACTTAGGAAGCAGTCATTTCATCTGCTATTTTGATTTTTCATCACCATCCTGAAGACCTATAGTATTTTGATGCTTCTTTTATATATGTGTGTGTACACACACACACACATTAAGAACCTACTTCTTTGTACCTTCTGAATACAGTTCCTTTCCCAAAGTTTCCTACCATACTTGCACTGCCTGCTCAGGTCAAAATCCACCTTCCATTCCTCCTATCAGATACCTCTGTCTCAGAGACCAGGCTCCTGAGATATGTTGCCACTGTTGCTCCTTCAGGCTTTGGATAAGGCTTTGGATAAGGCCTCAAGACTTACTTAAGCAAGCTTCACAGCTTCTTACGAGAGTGAACAGGGCAGGCACCTTATGACCCTTCAGGTCACAGGCTGAGATGGCCACAGAATAAAACAGGTGAGTGCTTGCAGCCTCTGAATGTTCAAAAATCCCTGTTACATCTTTATTCTATGAAAGATTCACTGTCACCGTCCTCCTAGGTGGTGCTGACTGTTAGACTCTTCCAGCTCTTTGCTTGAAGGAAGATTGTTTTCAGTGAATTACCAGCACTGATAACAACAGTTATTTTGTTGCAGAAATAATATTCAGAGAACTTCTTCTGCCTGTTGCTGGAGAATGACTTATTGTTTTGGAGACACAGATCAGAGGGCTTTTTAACCCTCTTTGAGTGGGTGGTCACATGTCAATCCTTCCTCTCTGTGGAAAGACTGACAGTTGCCACAGGTGAACATTTTCTTTTTTCCAACCTCATTGCACACTGCTTGCCCATCAAGGACTTTTTGCTGGAGACTACCCACCTAGCCTTACTTCAGTGAGGCACACGAATAGGTGAGATCAGCTGCTAAAGGCGCATGCAGCATCCTTCTATACATGACCCAGGTTCCGTAGTTAAAAGGTTTACCGAGGCAGTCCAGTTTCAAGCAGGGAATTATCAAGCTCCGTTCACCAGGTGAAAGTTTGAATGCCTGGAGATCTTGGCTCTGGCAGAGACTCTCGTGCTTGATTCTTATCAGGCCTTTTCTGCTATATTGCAGAAGGAAAGTCTTCTGCTCTGAATGTGGCAGGGCACAATTATAGACATAAGAATATCTGTGGGCTAGGTAACCTGAAGAACACTCATTAAGTAACCTACTGTTTCCATGTCTTTGATGCGGGTATTGGGGAAAGCAATTAAAAAATATTTCTGGTACATGCCTTGAGGGGGTACGTGTGTGTGTCTTTTTTTTTTTTTCCTCTTTTCTCTCTTCCCTCTGCCCCACCCCCCTTTTTTTTCTTTATACAAACTACTGAACATGCAATGAGATCCAAAGTGTCTGTAGTGTCTTGTGTCTAAAGCATAATAACAGAATAAAACTAGGGTAGGCATAAGCCCTCTTTCTGAGGAAATGAGATATCACAATAAAGATCAGATGTTTCCCCCCTTTTCAGACTTTTATGAAGGATGTTCAGTACCAACCACTGAGACTAGCAAATAATTTATTACAGCTTTGGGCACTTCTGTGGCCTCTAGTTCTTCATACAGAAATCATATATCTTTGCTCTTTCTGCTAAATAAGCTAATGTTGTTTACAGTACAAAGTAAATTTCTTAAACGTATACATGCTGTTATAGTGGTTTTATAGCTGAATGTCCAAGTTCTGAAAAATCCATTATAGTATGTCACAAAAAGTTTGCCTCTGTGAGCATATTAACTCCTGCAAAATTTTATTTCAGCTCTCATTAGGGAGTGAAGAGGTTTTACTTCTTCTGAATGAAATATAAGCTAAGCAAACTATAAAATAAACAAAAATAAATGGAGTATATTCTGCCTCAGTCAGCAGACAGGCCAGTCTCAGAATCTGGTATTAAGATACTCAGAAGTTTGTCCAGTTCTTGACCACATGAATATGTATTGCTACTTTTTTTATAGAGAGTTATGTGGTGCTAGCAGCCCAACAGTATTATAAAAGATACACAAAAATAACCAATGATGGTTGTTTTGAGACAAATGAGATGAGACCAAACAGACAAAAATTTGTTGAAAAATATCAATCATCTGAAATTTCCTACCTTGCATATCTGAGAAGCATACAGCAAAAGCTTCTTGTGGTCCAGCCTCTCCTTGTGTTTCTGCAGATAATCTCGTAAACTTCCATATGGTAAATATTCCATAATTAATCTTAGATTCCTACGACCTTTTACAACAACAACAAAAAATACACTTAATTTTTCTGTCATTTTCCAATGAAAATTTTTGAAATACAAATATTTACAAACTTCTATGAATAGAAGTTATAGAAAATAGTCTTGATACCAAAAAAATAATTTATACATACACCACTATGCAATTTTTAATGTATTACTTAACTGCATTTGTTCAGGAAATGCCATTTATTTAAACACAACAATAATGTGCATATGCTTGATATACAGAGCATCACTAATCAAGATCACCTTATCAATTCTTTAGCTACTATTGCTAAAGCAATGCAAAAGTGCCATGTGCATATCTGTGTTTATGTAATTCCTTCTCAGTGCCAAGATGAAACTCAGAATGGCAACCGACATCAACTGGTCAGCAATTTTACTATCTCTAAAGTTTAGTCTGATTGTGAACAATCTTTTTAGAGTCAGATCCTGGGCAGAACCTATGCTTTCATTCATCAGCTTCAACAGCATCAACAATTCACTCGCTCACACCTGTTTCTGAAATTTTTTCCTGTCTAGTCTTTTACTGTAGGCTGTACAAGAATTGGTAATATCCACTCTGGGACATTACCTTGAGCAAAAACCAAGAACAGTTACAAAATGGTTGTATTTTCTCATTTAACCCCAAATTCTTTTCTAGGAAGACTTTTATGCTTTAAGATAAAGAAACTGGGTAACTAGTCAAAATGGTACTTTCTCTAAATCAAATTATGCAATGAGCTGACCTAATAAAATGTCCACCTTGTACTGAGATACGACAGTGTCTGTATATGACAGACACTACTTCCTTTGATTTGTACTCTCTAAGTCCTGGTCAAGTTAGGACAAGTTAGTGACTTTCAGAAACACTTACCTCTCTGAATTTCTCAGCATGCAAACTTAGGTGAATACACCTGAAGGTGTATTCAATATAGCACATACCTGCGCTGTAGCATACTCCTTTGTATTTAACAATGTTATCATGCTGCAGAGATTTAAGTATTTCGATTTCTCTTTCAAAGTCCCTAAGGTGCTCTTCTGTGCTATGTTGCAGCTTTTTCACAGCCACCACCTCCCCAGTATTATCCTGCAGTGGGTCATACCGGCACATCTCAACACTGCCAAAATTTCCCTAGATCACAAATGGAAATACTTGAATTAAAAACAAGTCCACATCATTGTCTCTTTCTTAGTGCTTATTCACACTGCCTCAGTGTTCACTGTATTAGCATTAAGGTGACCACAATTAATTAAGTGCATGCCACAAAACCTCCCTGAGAGAAAAAGAGTGCAGGATCACAGGTAACAGTTCTATAAGAGTAAGAAACACATTCTATGAAAGGAAGCAAACAGCATGGGAGGAAATGAGGACGAGGGGGTGATGTCCATTCATTTTCTCCCCCTTCTTCACAAATTTCCACTTGCACTTCCAAACTGTCAGTTGGTATACTCCTTTTCCTGCAATTGCAAAAATGCCTTCATTCAGGTTCCTCTTGGCTCTTACTCCTCCTGTGTTTCTTGGTGGTTCTTCCCCCATTTGTTTCAATGTTCTACCTTCTTCCCTTTCTCTGTTTATACTTTCTTTATCTTCCTTTACAGTCATCACCTACCACTCTGCTCCTCTCACTATGCTATGCTACCACTTACAGTCAAAAGCCAAGCATCTGCAAACAGAAGTAGTTCTGCTACTTCGCTTTCAGACTTGCTTTCACTAGTACTTGGAGTCAAAGGAATATATAGCTATCACGTCAATAAAAAACATAAAACAGCAAGGAACCATTCCGGAAAAATGGTAGTTGGTGAAGATCTGCCAGCTGCACTTGGTCATCTGTCTGGGCATGCTTTCACACAGCCAGGCTCCAATGACATGCAAATTTAGTAACCAAATGCCTATTTCTAAAACCTAAAATGTTCAAGGCCTACATGTATATCAAAGATATTACTGAAATTAGGGACTGTGTATTCAGACTTCTCTGAATATGCATGCACAAAAAAACCCCAGCCCTACTAGTTCTATGCAAGACTGCTCTGGAGCATTTTTAAATGAATACCAAGTACAAAAAAAAAAAATTATGTCAGATGCAGCTCTGCATTACTGAAAAAGATTTTAGCCTTTCAGTGTGACTGGATTCATTGTAGAGGTCAGCTATCTTTTTTCTACCTAATGATATTGTGAAACTGAAATAAGATCTAAAAGGAACTGCACGTTGTGGTCAGATATGACTGAAATTAATTTCTGTAACAGAATCTTCAATGTAAATAATGTACATGGGGTCATTAGAAGATAACTGAAAAAGATAGTTCTTTCCTAAGCAATTAGAGAATTTCAAAACATCCTACCTTGCCAAGTTGCTGTAAAAACTTAAGATGTCTTTCTTCAAATTGTGTTGGGTCCCGATCTTCAAAAGCGCCAGAAAATCCAAGTGCTCCAATTCTCATATTTGGCAACATATCACTTTCTGTCAATAGCTCGTAATCTGAGGGGTTGGAGGAAGAAGGGAAGAGAGAAAGGGAACAGGAGGCATAGAGAACGAAACAGGAGCATGAAGAAACTTATTACAATCATGGCATGTTCTACCTTTGCTCAGCATACCCCAAGCTCAGTACAATATTAACAACCACCTTAATTTCTCTGGAGTAATTTGCAGTCAAAGACAAACACGTATTACAAAAAAGCCAAATTATTTGTCTTGACTCATATCAAGTCTTCCTTTAATTTCCCAATTTTCCTTTTTGCAGGCCTATTGTACTTCAAATCTAGCAACTACTGTGCAACAGCTCCACTACTGCAGAGGGGAGAAATGTAAATTTCAAAGGCTTGTGATAACGCACACCTTCCACTTGGAAAAAAGAAAGATACCTGTTTATTTTATTGAGAGAAAAAAGAAAGACACAATCCTAACATATTTAGTTAAGAAACTAGAATGTTTGGGATAGACATTAACCAAATGAGAAAACTACTTTGAACGATACTGCTAACTTTTGATGTGTTCTCTTTTAGAAGAAACTAAAAAGCAGTAACACAGTGTCCTTATGAACTTAAGATTTCCAGGGCTGCTTTGGACAGTGGTTGTGGGTCAACATATGAAAAAGAAAGGCACCATATGAAAATGAATCAATAGGAATCACGGTTCTTTTTGCCCACGCACTCTTGTATCACAGACTCACCTGGAGTGAACAAACTATTCAAGTCACGTATAATTGCTCTAAATGAAGGCCTGAAATCTGGCTCGTAATCCATACAGTTGTTTATAAGGTTTGCTAGTTCTGTCCAGTTGGGGGCAGGAAGCTGGTGCCTATCTTCATAAAACTGTAGTTTCTAGAATTAAATACATAAAAGCCATTTTAATATAAAACCATGAAGAGCTGCAGAAGTCTTAACATTCTCACCAGAGCAGCCAAAAAAATACAGTTCTCAACCTAGATTTGTTATCTCACTGAACATACATCTGACCAATTTACGTCAAAAGCCAAGGCTGACAATGTAGCAAGATTGGCACAATTTAGAGTAATCAGTTCAGAAATTCCCAGTCAGTTACTGGTGGAAGATAAGAAAACAGAGAAAGATAATGAGAAAGATCATGTATCCTTTATTGGTAATGTCATAAAACCTCAACTAGATGGGTCCAGCAGAAAGTCTATCCACCTGTGAGCTGCCTTAGCTCCTCCAGTTGTAAAAAGCTTCGTAAGTATTAGGAAAGAATGTGGATTACTACAGGAGAGGAGGGCAACTTCTGAAATACCTAGGTATCTATAAGCTAGGCCTAAGTAGACCTTGGAGCTTATTGGAAAAGAGTATTACAACACCTGAGAAATCAGATCAGGGTTTGTGAGAAGGTAACAGTCCATTTACAAAAATACTACTACAAATCTTTTTGTAGTATAGTAAAGGAAATCATCTTTTTGCTTCCAACTAAGGAAGCAAATAAGAAATAATATTTTTAGGGAATGTGTTTCCCCTCCACCCCCTGTCCCTTGTTGAGACAAGGTTAACATTTCTGATTCAGCTAAAACAGTAGAATTATCTGCAACACACAAAGTCTTACAGTATTTAAGATATTAAATTACTAGAATAATGCCAATTAAAATCCTCGTACATTGTTAGGAATACTTTCTGTTTAAAGTGATGCACTGTTGCAACAAAGCAACAGAAACACAAACAAGGTAATGCTGCCAATGCTGTACTTTGTTCCCATAAAAATCAAACATAAACCCAAACTTCAAATCATCACTTCTGATCATTATCTACCAGTAAAAGTGTCCTTTTCCTACAGTGGTCATGGGCCACAAAGTTACAAGCTGATATAGTTACAACAGCAGATGTTTTAAATTAGAAGTGTCCAAAAAACTGTTATGACTGCAGACCTAGTAATACTTACTCTTGAAGAATCCAGCGCACTCAGAGGTTTGTCTCCTCCACTGCAGATTTCCCACAAAGTAGTACCAAAACTCCATTTGTCTGTGGCCAAGCTTAATTGTTTGGGATTCTCAATACATTCAGGTGGAACCCATGGTATTCTCTCAAGAAGAACTGTGCAATCATGCAAAGGAAACATGATGTTAAGATGAATAATAAACCCAGAAAATTCTGTAACAGATTTGATTTAGTAAAAATGACTTTAGTATATATAGGTATTTCATTCTGTAACATGGCTTTAATACCTTTCCAAGTTTTTGTTCCTGACTAAAAAAAAAAAGCTACAGAATATGTACAAAAGTATTATTTATGAATCAGAGTAGAGGACCATTAGTTTTATTGTAAAATAAGCCTAATGTTATAAAACTGCCTTAACATCATTTCCATGCTATATTTTTGTTCCAACTTCTGTATTTCCCCCAGTGTTACCAAGATTTAGTAGCTACCACAAAGGAACTAGATGGCAAAGAGTAAAAAGTACTTTGCTAGTAGTTGGCACATTATGGCACAGCAAAAGGCGCCATAACAAGGAATTTCATACCATTTGATTTTTAAACTTTTGATACTGATTGTAGTAACAAGATAAAAGACGGTATTGTACTGATGTAGACTGAGAGCTCCTTAAAATGAGATCTCGTAAGATTAATGTAGGCTTCTCATTTAAAAAGGGAGAGTTTAAACAGTTTATTGGAAAATAATGACACTGCATTGCTTATAGTCTCTTATTTCTTTTGGCATGTATAAAATTACCGAGTATAAAGTGTGTTCATTTTTCCAAAACAATTAAAATACTAGATAAAGAATAGTAAGGTTATTTCGGTTTCATTAGCATAACAATCTTGCACGCACTTTTCACTTCTTTTAATTTAATTAATTTTGCTGTTTATAAAGCATTAGAACAACCCCAATGGCAGATGATAAGCCAGTATTTTTAGCACCAAATGGCCTCAGGTATTCACCGAGAAATGTACTGAAAATGATTTTCAACTGCCAGGCAGCATTTTCAAAAGTGCATTTACTTTCAGCTCTGAAAGCTTCTCCAAGCTATAAAATACAACAATTTAATCTTGATCAATAACAGGATACAAAGTCCAGCAGCTACCTGCAGATGCAACAGACTTACTCATGGTACCTTACAGCATACTAATAGTAGTGCCAGTGAAGAAAAAGTTGAAAATGAGAACAGCAAGAAAAAAAACCTCACACAATGGAGAACTGTGGCTTTATTTCCTGTAGCTATATGCTGATAAAGAAGATACTCTCAAAACTGCTGACTAGGACAGCAGAGATTATTTTAAAGTGACAGATGGATGAAGAAACTTACTGTAACAGAAGTACCTTAGATAGTGGTCAGAAAAAACAAACTTATTTTTCAAGTTAGAAGCATTAAACAAGAAAGTTGACACAAAGACTTACTATCTCTTGGCAAAACTGTAATACTGATCCCAGGATCACTTAGTTTTATAAATGGAAGGTTTCCAGACTTCCTGTCTTCCTCTCTGATAAGCAAGATGTTTTTTGCACAGACATTCCCATGAACAAGGCCTTTATCCTCCTATGAACAGAAATTATCTTTTACATACCGACAAAAAAAATCTTATGGTTGAAGAGGTATTTAAAAACCAATACTTTACAGCACAAGGGAAACATCAGCAAAGAAAATAATGATCATAGATTAAGTTGTTCACATCTCAGACATCTCATCAGTTCCTCTCAGTCATAGTTTCTAGCCAATTTTCATTCATTTTGATTCTCTACCTCAAGTTTCGAGTTTAAAACTATTTGTTGTATGTTAACTCAGAAGAATACTAATCCATCAGTATGATCCTTTTAAAATGAATATAAGAATATTTAAATTCTGTTAAAGGGAAGATTCATTTAATATATCATATCCTGTCTCAATTAATGGCCTTTGTGTTGAATTAAACAGACTGTACGGTTGGGACCTAATGCACAAAAAGAATGTACCAGCAGTTTGACCAATACAATGTTTTCCCCTCCCAGTGGTTAACTACTACTAACATTGCCAGGAAACAGTTTAATGTTCAGCATCATGAGCTGATATGGGAAAATCAGGAAGGACTGATTCCTGGGGGGGTGACAGGGAGAATTTTTACTGGAAATGTGTTCTTATTTCATGCTAAAATATAAAACGTTAAAAAAGAACAGAAAATTCGATAACACTTTGTGCAAGATACAGAGGTCTGTCCTTCGCTATCCACTGACTATTTAGTATATGCCCAGTCTATTTTCAAATACCTTCCACAGTTTCAAGAAGAAGGGTAATAGCTCAGCCATTCTACATGTATTGGCCTGAAACACTTAAATTCAGCCACTAACAAAGAAGAATAAACTACTTACCAGAAAATGCATGGCTAATGCCAACTGTTTGGCTACTTCCAGCTTCCACAAGATATTGATAACATTTTTGTTCTTTTTCAAGTATGTGTCCAAGGATCCAAATTTTACATATTCTTGTACAAGGATGTCTGATATAAAATATTAAAAAGAGTAACAATTAAAACCAACAACAGCTAATGGAATTTCAGGACAGATTAATTACTCTAGTACTACCCATCTCTTTCTTTGATACCCTGTTGGTGAACTAACTAAAAATTCAAAGCTATATGACATCTAAGTATTGCCACAAATATTCTATGTTCCTTATACTTCTTCAGGGGGTAGAAGTTTGCCTAATTTCTTCTCAAATGCAAAATTACTAGATTTAAAGTTTTTTACAGAATAGGTTTCCACCTTAACAAATCCACTGAGCATCCTTCCACCCTCATTTGAAAGGCACAGTAAATAACATAACTTCTGATAAAGCATAGTAGTGTACAGCAATATCAACGTAGCGAGTCAAATAACATTCAAGTCATTCACTTCATAGTTGTTTACAATCTACATTCTTAGCGAAAAATACAATGCTTTGGTGACAGAAGATGCTCTTCTTGAAAACAGAC